>NC_083825.1:9755431-10127931 GCF_015708825.2 Lethenteron reissneri | reverse complement strand
AGTGAGCGGGAGGGAGAGCGGGAGAGTGAGCGGAAGAGAGTGCGGGAGAGAGAGCGGGAGGGAGAGCGGGAGGGAGAGGGGGAGAGAGAGGGAGAGAGAGCGGGAGAGTGAGCGGGAGAGAGAGCGGGAGAGTGAGCGGGAGAGTGAGTGGGAGAGAGTGAGCGGGAGAGAGAGCGAGTTTTTACTCAGCAAGAGTCGCAGCTGCCAATCTGCCCGGAGTCACGAGGCCCCCCACTCGGGCCTCTGCTCCAAGGCCACCCCCCCAAGCGCGCAGCGACCACTGCCACCGCGCAACAACGGCATCCGCTGCTACGCCTCGAGCTCCGTCACGATCGAGGAGTACATTGCGGCCCTGGCCGCCATCGTCCCGCCAGCCACCGTCACCCACGCCTCGAAGATCAGCGGGAAAGCCGTCTTCTACCTGATGACGAAAAAGGTGGCCGATGCGGTCGTCGAGAAGTGGATGACCGTGGGGGGACTCGACGTCCAACTGGAACCCGTCGCTTCGGTGGCGGCGCGAATCGTCGTTTCGAACGTGCCGCCCTACATCCCCGACAAGGCCGTGTTGGAGCACGTGTCCAAGCTGGGCACGATCGTGATGCCAGTATGTGCCCTGCCACTGGCGGGGAGAGACCCCGCTATGAAACACATTTTATCTTTCAGGAGGCAGGTGCATGTCCTGCTGACTCCCGGACAGCAGGAGGAGGGCTCTTTTGTGATTGTCTATGCAGGCATTGCCCTTAGACTGTTTTATGCCAAGGATTGCATCAAATTCAATATTTGCAAAGAAGAGGGGCACTTCCGAAGGGATTGCCCTAAGCCGACAATGGCAAGGGTCGGAGAAAAGAACGGGGAGGGGGGAGGCAAGGCAAAGGAGGCAAAGCAGCAAGAGCCCCCACTGCAACAAGGCCCTCAACAGCCCACATCGGACCCGCCAGCCACGCAGCTTCCTACACCTGAGGTCGTGGCCCCAACATCGCCGCCTCAACCAACAAATCGCAAGAGAAAAATACAGAAGAACCCGGATCGCAAGGGTCAAATTCAGAGGAGGATCTCCTCCCAGACCTCGAACCGGAAGAAGCGGTGAAACCCCCCACACTAGGGAGGAAGCAGAACAGCTGCCAGACGCCGAAGACGCGGCTTTCGCCATCCCGGACGCCACGCCGAGTGACGCGCGGGCGGCGAGGAAGAAACCCGCCAAGAGGAAGAAGCAGCGTGCGTCTGGGGACCCGTCTACTGTGGTCATAGAAACTCACTCCCCACCAGCTATGCATGAAGCGAGGACAAATCCTATTTGCTCAGCCCTCGACCAGGAGGAGGAAGTCAGCGGAGAGACATCGAGCACACTCAACAAGGGCGAGGACGAAATGGATGGGAATGAGGAAGAAGGTCCCCGTCCCACTGCTGACCCAAAACCAGTGGAAGAGACACTCCGGAGCCATCCACCCGAAGAGCCTGAGCAGGAGCCATCCCAGGCCTTCCCTGACACTGGGGGAGAGGACGCCGCTGGGCCATGCGCCAGCCCAGCCGCTGCAGCTCTTCCAGCGGAGCCGGACGCCGGGGAAATCGACTCAGATCGGGACGACTGCTTCAGCATGGGGAACGAGAGCAGCCAGGGGTCTACACTCCTTGACCCTCAGACTTCCCTGGTCTCCCCGGAAGATCTCTGGCACTTCCTGGACGAGACTAACGTGAGGAAGGACAGAGTGGACATTGCCTTGGCTCAAGGGAAGGACAGCAAGGCAATGAAGGCCTCGGTGACTCAAGCCGAGAGACTCTTCGCCAAGCAGGGACTCGAGTCCCGGGGCAGGGAGAGCCCAAAGCTGAGATACTTCTGCAAACAAATTACTAGGAGGGAGGCCACGGAAGCAAGGAACAAGCAATGCCTATGTACATCGTCTCCCTAAACGTGAACGGGTGCAGGGAGGCAGTGTGGAGGTTTTCCGCAATGTCTCTTGCGAGGAAACACGCTGCCTCTGTCTTCTTCATTCAGGAGACGCATCTCACGGTCGAGGACGAGGATGACTGGAGGAAGGAATGGGGAGGGGACTCCTTCTACAGCCACCTTGATAACACCTCCTGTGGAGTCGCGACCCTGTTTGCTAAATCCCGAGCTCATCACCCAGACTGAAGTGGTGAAGGGAAGGCTGCTCGGGGTAACGGTCAGGGTGGGCGATGTCACCACCCACCTACTGAGCGTGTACGCGCCGGTGACCAACAAGGAGAAGATCCCGTTTCTGCACCTCCTGAGGAGGCACCTTGGCCGGGATCCCAGACGACGAGTGCGTGATTGTGGGTGGCGACCACAACTGCACACTCGGTGCCCTGGATCGATCGGGTAGGCAGCCGGGGGGAGTTGGGCCAAAGAGGGAAATGCAGGGACTCCTGGAGGACGCTGCCTTGGTGGATGTGTGGTGCATACATCACCCTGGCCAACGCCAGTTCACGTACACGAGGACGAGGCGCGATGGCTCGGTGACACAGTCCAGGCTCGACAGATTTTACATCTCCAAGAGCTTTGTGACGTGCGCCATAATGTCTGGCATCAGGGCGGCACCCTTCACGGACCACAACCTCATCGTGCTCCGTGTCAGGCTGGAGAGGGCCCACGAGGGAGCGTCCCACTGGCATTTTAACAACTCGCTGCTGGAGGATGGCTCCTTCATAGAAATGTTCGAGGACTTCTGGGAAGAGTGGCGAAAAACTAAAACACAGTTCGACTCTCTGGCCCAGTGGTGGGATATGGGAAAAGTGCCCACCAGGCTGTTGTGCCAACAATACACCTGGGGGAGCACCAGACTGAAGAATGTGGACATCGCCGACATGGAAGCCCGAGTCCTCGATTTGGAGGGTCGCCTCGCCGAGGACAGCGACCCTGCTCTTCTCCGAGAATACGAGGAGAATAGGGAGCGTCTCAAAGGGCTACAGGAGGAGCAGACGAGGGGGGCATTTGTGCGCTCCCGGGTGAAGCTCATCACCGACCTCGACACAGGATCCCCGCTTTTCTACTCCCTCGGGAGGCAGAACGGGAGATGCAAATCCATGGAGTGCCTCTTTGATGGTGACGGTGTCTTGGCGCACGAACTCCAGCAGAAGTCGACCATCATCAGAGACTTCTACGGCAGCCTGTTCTCCCCTGAAGAAACATCGGGAGCGGCCCAGGCGGAGGCATGGAGTGGTCTACCCACCCTGGGGGAAGACGGGAAAGAGCTACTAGAGCAAAAGCTCACCAGGAATGACCTTGATGCAGCTGTAGGACTGGCCCCAAATGAATCCCCAGGGTTAGACGGGCTAACAGGGGAGTTTTACGCCGCTTTTTGGCCATCCCTAAGGGAGGACTACAGAGGGGTGCTGGAGGAAGCCTCAGTGACCGGGGTGATGCCTCAGTCTTGGAGGAGGGCGGTGCTCGCTCTGCTTCCCAAGAACGGAGACCTGAGGCACCTACAAAACTGGTGTCCGGTGTCCCTCCTGAATACAGACTACAAAATATTGACAAAGGCTCTCTCCCTGTGACTGAAAGGGGTGATTGCACAAGTCGTAAACAGGGACCAGTCCTACACCATCCCCGGACGATCCATCCATGACAGCATCTTCCTGGTCAGGGACCTCATCGCAGTGTCCCAGAGGTTGGGCATCCCAATCGCGTTTCTGGCCCTTGACCAGGAAAAGGCTTTTGACAGAGTGGACCACAAATACCTGCTGGGAACCCTCAAGACCTTTGGTTTTGGGGATGGCTTTGTCTGAATGATCCTACACCAAGGCGGAGTGCATGATCAAGGTCAACGGCGTCCTCACTGCCCCGGTCAAATTCGAGCGAGGAGTGAGACAGGGATGCCCATTGTCGGGCCAACTTCACGCCCTGGCTCTAGAGCCTTTGCTGAGTCTCATAAGGCGGAGACTCAGCGGCCTGGTGCTCAGGGAACCAAGTGTCAAGTTGGTCCTGACGGCATACGCCGACGACATCCTCCTCATTCTTCGTTCTCTGGATGATGTCGCCCTACTGCACGAGTGTCAGCAGGTCTTTTCAAAGGCCTCCTCATCAAAAATGAACTGGAAAAAGTGCAGCAGACTGCTGGTTGGAGCGTGGGACATGACCGAGTGTCCGGAGAAGACAAAAACCATCAATTGGAGCACAACATCGCTGCACCACCTGGGGGTGTTCCTCGGACCAGAAGAGGAACCACCGCAAAGGAACTGGGTCGAGCTGGAGGAGAAGGTGAAGGAGCGGCTGGGCACCTGGAGTCGCCTGTGCAAGTTCCTCACCTTCAGGACAAAGACGTTGGTGGTGAACCAGCCGGTGACGTCCATGCTGTGGCACCGACTCTTGTCCCTGCACCCCCCCCATGAGCCTCGTCAATGCGCTTCAGAAGCGAGTCCTCGACTTCTTCTGGTCGGGCGGAGGACACCGGGTCGCGGCTGGGGTCCTGGCCCTGCCACTGGACGAGGGCGGTCCCGGGCCGGTTTGCGTGCGGAGTCAGCTGGCCACCTTCCGACTGCAGGCCGCACAAAAGTTCCTGCATGCCGCCCCTGCACCGGCCTCGAGCGTCACGGCCTCCTTCCTCCTGAAACAACTGGGGGGTCTGCAGTGCTCCAAACAACTATTGTACTTGGACCTGCAGGGCCTCCCACTGGGACAGCTGCCACCTTTCTACAAGAGCGTCCTGCAGACATGGAGCTCCCTCGCCGTCAGGAGGCTGAACCAGCCGCGATCGGCCGAGGATCTCGTCTTCAAACCGATCCTCAGGAACCCACAGACAAAGCTGCCATCCACCACCGCCACCCCCGGCATGGAGAGGCACCTCGCCAATGCGTGGCTCATCAGGATGGGAGATCTGGTAGAGCCTGAAACACGGGGCCGGTGGCTCGGACCAGCAGACATGGCCGCAAAGACGGGGGCTGCAGTCGCTCCGGGTGGCTGCCCGGATCCTGGCCGAAGCCAAGGGAGCCTTCTCAGCGGTAGCGGGGAGAACGCCCCCCATCAGCGTTGGGGATGACGAGGCCCCTCTCGGTCCCCCTCCACCGGAGCTCTCCGTCGTGCCGCTGCATCGCCAATGCCGACCAACGAAGGTGGATCACAACCTGTGCCGGCTGGAAGACCTACCGGAGGTGGCCTTCGCAAATGTAAAGAGGAAGGTGCTCTACTCCTACATGGTCCGGTTTCACCAACAGGACACCATGAGGAGCCACAAGGACCATGCCTGGAGGAAAGCCCTGCCCTGCATCTCTCCAGAGAGGCCTCGCTGGAGGAAACTCTACTCCAGCCCGACATACAACCGCATCGGTGACCTCAGCTGGAGCATCGCCCATGGCACCGTCACCACCAACACCTCTCTGGCACGCTTCACCGACACGTCCCCGGAGTGCTGGTTCTGCGGTAAAGTGGAGACGGTGACGCATCAATACGTGGAGTGCAAAAGCCTGGACTTGTTCTTCAACGTCCTGAGAAACATCCTTCTAAGGTTCAGCCTCCACTTCTCCCCGACGGTCCTCATCTTTGGATATCCGAAGGACCCCAACATCTTCAGGGGCTGGTCAACGTGCTCGTCAGCTACGCCAAGCTCGCCATATACAGGACGAGGAAGGTGGCCCTGGAGGGGAAACGTCCGGCCAACAGCCTGGGCATCTTCCACGCTCTGGTCGGAGCCAGGGTGTGGGCTGGAGTTCCGCCATGCGCGGCTGTCCCACGCCATGCCTGCCTTCAAGGAGCAGTAGGCGCTGGAGGAGGCCGTGTGCTCGGTGGCAGATGACGGAGAGCTCTGCATGCAGATATATGCTACCCGTCGGAGTCCGTTGGACTGCGAGAAGGGCTGCGTGCAGATGCAGCACTTGTCGTAGTAAAAAAAAAGAGAGCGAGAGGGAGAACGCGAGAGAGTGAAAGAGTGAGCGAGAGGGGGTAAAGAAAGAGGGGAGCAGAGAGGGGGGGGGGGGGGTTACATAAAGCAAAGAAAAAAACCGAAATGATGAACGAAGCAATGTGCCGACTACACTGAGCATCTTCTTGTTTCCTCTGATCGTAAAAAGAGAGAGAGAGAGCGGGAGAGAGAGGGGAGAGAAAGCGGGAGAGAGAGGAGGAGAGTGAAAGGGAGAGAGTGGGAGAGAGAGCGGGAGAGGGGAGGGAGAGCGGGAGGGAGAGCAGGAGAGAGAGGGAGAGAGAGAGCAGGAGAGAGAGGGGAGAGAGAGCGGGAGAGAGAGCGGGAGAGAGCGGGAGAGAGAGAGCGGGAGAGAGAGCGGGAGAGAGAGCGGGAGAGAGAGTGGGAGATAAATCTTCTTCGCGGTTCCGTCACCTGCCCTCGGGTCCGGTCGTTCCCGGCCCCCTGGTGAGGCGGTGAGGGCGCCCCCCCCCACGTCCTCCGGGCGCAGCGCCTCGCCGCTGCGCCCCCCCTCAGCGGGCAGGCCGCCCGTGGCCCCGCCGCTGGGGGGTCGCGTCGCGGTGCCGAGGCCCAGAGGCGGCGCTCGGCTCGGATCCGTTGCTCCGTCTGGGTGTGTGGGTAGGTAGGTGTGTGTGTGTAGGAGTATGTGTGGGTAGGTGTGTGTGTGTAGGTGTGTGTGTGTAGGCAGGTGTGTGTGTGTGTAGGTGTGTGTGTGTAGGCAGGTGTGTGTGTGTAGGTGTGTGTGTGGGTAGGCAGGTGTGTATGTGTGTGTGGGTAGGCAGGTGTGTGTGTGGGTAGGCAGGTGTGTGTGGGGGGGGATGTCAGTAAAAATGTACTGATTGGCTTGCGAAATTCTACAAACCGCACGGCGGCACAAGTCACCGCGCGATTTATTTGTCCTCATCAAAAAGTGGGGCAAACCGGGTCTCTACCGCAAGAAACCCGCCGCTGTGCACCAACCCTGCGGTGCGTGGCAGAGATTCGTGGTGGAAACTCGTGGTGGTGACTAGTGTTAGTGACTCCTTGTAGAGACTAGTGTTAATTACTCACCGTCCAGCAGCAGCAGCACCAGGACCTCGTCACGAGCCACGAGTCGGCCCGCGTCCCGCGCCCCGCGCCCCGCCGCCTCGCACGCGTAGCGGCCCTGGTCGCCCGCGCCGAACGCGCGCAGCACCAGGCGGTGCAGGCGGCCGCTCGGGCCGCAGGGCGCCCCGTCGGGGCACAGCCGCCCGAGCGCGTGGCGCCACCTCGAGCGCTCGTGCACCCAGGGCTCCCCGTCGGATCGCAGCCCGAGCAGCGGCGTCCACGACGAGGCGGCGGCGTCGGCGACGCTCCAGCTGACGGACACCTCGGAGAGGGAGGAGGAGTCGACGGAGCACCACAGCGTCGCGTCGCCACCCGGCGGCACGAAGAGGGGCGACGCGGGAGAGAGGCGCGCTGCGATCGGCGCACGCGACGGAGCAGGAGCTGAGAAGTTTGGGGGTTGGGGAGAGAGACCGGAGCGCGGGTTCGTTCGGGTCGCACGGCACAGGCGCGACATCCTGGCGCGGGTTCGTGGGTAGGGTGGGTAGGCAGGTGTGGTGCCGGACGGGCAACGTTTTCGTGGGCACTGCCGTGGGGGGAGGGGCAATTCCGATTGGCCTTTCCCCTCAGGGCATTTGTAACCACCACAGCGGCTAAATGGGGGCTCTAGATGGGTGCGAGGGGTTGGTAACCCCTCCACCTTCAATTAATTACCATTAAACCACGACCACAACATTTTATAAATAAGCTTGTGCCGGAGGCCCCGGGGGGACAGGCGTCTATGACGTCTCCTGGCCAAACCCCATTTGGCGGAGCCAGGAGACAGAATCCTTACCCTCGGGACACCTCCAGAAACAACAAAAAACCACTACGTGTGGCCACGTGGAATGTTTGAATGCTCAGTGCGGAGGAGAGGCTGCCACTCCTCTGTTGGGAGCTGGACCAATACCGCCTGGATCTCTGTGGTATTCAGGAGGTCCGGTGGACCGGCTCTGGCTCCTGCCACAATGAGGGGTGGACAGTCCTCTACTCGGGGAAGGAGACTGCCAAACAACATGAAGTGGCTCTTCTTCTGAACAAAAGTATGAAGGGGAGTGGGAGCGTGGCGGTGAGGTGTGGGAAGCTGTAAGCCCCAGGCTACTTTGGGCTCGCCTTTCCATCAACCAGAGGCGAGGAGTGGTGGTTGTGATTACTTATGCCCCCATTGAAGACGAACATCCGTGGTGGGATGCAGGCAAGGCCAATGAGTCAGATGCCTTCTATGACCTCCTGTCACAGGTGCTAGCTAAAGTGGCCCCTCGGGATAGAGTCATCTTGTTGGGTGACTTCAATGCCCGAGTTGGTCATGATGCTGGCACCTGGTCTAGAATAATTGTAAGGCATGGGCCAGATCAGCTCAATAACCACGGCAGGAGGCTGCTCGATTTTTGTGCAGCCTATGGGCTTGTAATTACCAACACGCAATCCAAAGTACATGTGAGAGATCGAAGAGAGAGGCATAGAGAGAGAGAGAGAGACAGAGAGTCGGAAATAACAGCTGACATAGGCAGGTCGGATGCTCACGTGCCCTTTGGATTGCACTCTCATGATGGTAATCTCTCATTAACACTGCTCCCTAATCTCCCCCATTAATACAACTGACGTGCTTGCGTCCGTGGATGGAATTCCTTTCCAGCTCAGACCCCGCTTGCTTGCCCATCGCCACATATATAACCTCTTGTTGTAACAGCTCTCTCGCTGGTTTAGCAGTTCCACTGCTGGATTGTATTTTCTCCCTGAGGACGACTGCTTGTGTTGCGATCGAAACGTCGTGATTTATTTTATTTTTATTTTCTACCTACGTTACTTTACCGAAAGAACCAAAGAGTATGGATTCCTGCAGTCACGAAAGCTTCAAATCAAGATAGTATTATATTATTGATTCTTTCGGTAAAGTCACGTAAATAGGAAAAAAAAAATCTTAAAATAAAAATAATAAAATAAAAATAATAAAATTACATAAAAATAATACGTTGAAAAATAATAAAAGCAATTTATTATTTATTATTTATTTATTTTATCTTATTATTTTTATTTTATAATTTTTGTTTTGTTTTCTATCTACGTGACTTTACCGAAAGAACCAAGAATATGAATCCCTGTAGTCACGAAAGCTTTAAGTCTAAAAATAACAATTAGCATCACCACGGCCGCGAGTCGGACTCTGCGTGGTGACAGCGGCGCGTGTCTGGAGCCCCCCCCCCCCAACAGCCCTTCCCCCGCCCCCCAACCCCGCGCAGTTTACCGGCGCCGACCTCCACGCGGACGACGTCGACGGCGCGCGCCACCACGCGGTGACCGCGCGCCAGCGCCAGCAGCACGCAGGCGAACGAGCCCGCGTCCTGCAGCGTCGCGCTGCGCAGGGCCAGCACGCTCGCACGCCGCGCGCCCCAGGCGCACCCCCCCTCCTCTCGCGACGCCCCCCACCGCTGTCGCGGCGAAGGCAGCCCCCCATCCCCTTCCTCCTCGTCCGCCTCGTCCGCCTCGCCGTCCTGCGCCCCGGGGCACAGCCTGGCGGAGAGCGTCTCGGCCAGCACCTTTCTCAGCCCTGGGACGCCTCCTCCCCCTCCTCCTCCTCCCCCTCCTCCTCCCCCTCCCAGCCACTCCACGAGGAGTGCGCGTGGAGGCCCCGTGTGGCCCAGGGGCGCGTGCGTCCACAGCGCGACGATTTGGCTGTGCGGGGGGGGCAGCGAACCCGGGGTGGCGGCGCCCCCCGCCGCCTCGCACACCAGGGCGAGGGGGTAGCCCTGGCGCGCGTGGACCAGGGGTCGTGGGGTGACGCGCGCGCTCAGCGGCCCGAAGTAGACTGCAGGGGGTGAGAGGGAAGGGGTGGGGGCGAGAGAGATTATGGAGCTGGTAAACCTCCGTCGTTCTTATTTCAACTTCATTTAAAAGTTCGGCCCGTTTGCAACTCGGCACGTCCTCTGCGTCTTGCGGCCACGACCTCTGCACCGCGCCGAGACGTGGCGAGCCGCGGCAGCCCGCACACGCACGCGCGCTTTACCCACACCGGCATTCCGAGCGGCCGTGCCGCGGCACCTGAGCCGTGGCCAAGGAGGGAGGAAGGAGGGAGGCGCTGACGTTGTCACGCGGTCTGCAGCGGGGGGGGGGGGGGGGGCAGTGTTGCTGCGAGTGATCCTAGTGGAGTAACTCGCGGTGGCGTTTTACAAATGTGGCACATTTGAGTCCTGACGTGGCCACGCAATTCGCGACTCTATTCCCATGACGCCCGTGCTGCTCTGCACGTGCGTGCCCGCGCTGAACATCTTCCGCACCGCACGGAAGTGCGCCCGCGGCAACGGGCAGGGACACGGCCTGCCAGACTCGAACCGCGAGCCCCTCGAGACGAGCGACGAACGCGTCACCGCTCGTGGCGCGTTCCGTGCCGGGTTGGTATTTTAACTCGACCCGCGACGTCCGTGGTGGTCGTTCTGCGAGTACGACCGTGGGGGGAGGGGGGGGCGCCGCTATCGAGGTCACGCGGCCGCTCGTGTCGGGAGTGGGGGGTGGGGGGGTGCTCGCCTTCCTCCGTGAACGCGTGCTCGGCGGGGAAGAGCGCGCCAGGCGGAGTCGTCGTCCCGAGGAGGCCCGCGGGGATCTCTGCCCCCTCGCCGCCCTCCTCCCCGTCCCCCGAGAACTCCTCCTCGTGACGCCACCCCAGCGGCGGCGGCGTGGCCGTGGCGGCTCCACCTGCGTGGGGA
The DNA here is from genome assembly GCF_015708825.2 of Lethenteron reissneri. Taxonomy (NCBI): domain Eukaryota; kingdom Metazoa; phylum Chordata; class Hyperoartia; order Petromyzontiformes; family Petromyzontidae; genus Lethenteron; species Lethenteron reissneri. The sequence goes on along the minus strand of NC_083825.1, from coordinate 10,117,298 downwards.
CCACAAGCACAGGGGCCGCGCTCCGAGACGAGGCCTCTACGAGGTCGCCATCCGACTCCTGCCCGATCCTGTGGCCCTCGCGCTTTGCTGGTGGGACGCCGCCGACGTATCGGCAGTGGCGGGGATCCGAGGTGGGCGGTAGGAGGGGGGGTGGCGATCGATACACATCAGAAGCAGATCGTGGGATTTGTTGTCGTTGCCAATTGCAGGGCTCTGGGCGTTTGTCAATCGGCCTCTGCGAGCGTGCGGCCCGTGACCTTCACGTGACCTTCACGACTCTTCACCGCCGCCGCCTGCATGCCGCCACGGTTCCCTCGAGGGACGCCGCTCGCGCGGCTGCTCTGTGGGACGGGAAAGCGCTGCCCGGTTGAAGGGACCTCGGCGGTTGTTCTGTGATATCCACCTCCGTGGGTCCTTCTCCACCCCGAATGCCGTCCTCGTGACGTGACGCCGGTAGCGCGTCCGGGATCACGTTGAGTCGACGCGTGTGTTCCGCGGCCAATGTCACGATTCTTAGTTAATTTGTGGCTCGGTCACGTAATAATCTGGCCCGAATTTTACGTCGTGAAACCCTTCACCACCCGACATAGCTCGACAAATGAAAGTGTCGCACGTGCAAGCGATTAATGCGGTCATTATTGTGCTGACAAGTCGAGCGATTCCCACGGCCCCCGAACGTAGCGATTTGAGATACGCGACGTGTCGCTTGAAACGGCATCAAACGTCAATCCAGATAGACAGAATGTGGGGGTGGCGGGGGGTGGGTGGGTAGGGAATGTATCAATACAAATTAGATCTAAAAATAAACTCCATTCTGATTCTTTGGTTCTTTCGGCAAAGTCACGTAAATAGAAAAATTAAAGTAAACAAAATAAAAACTACGACGTTTCGATCACAACACAGGCGATCGTCTTGTATCGTAATCGAAACGTATTTTTTTATTTTATTTACTTTAAAATTTTCTATCTACGTGACTTTACCGAAAGAACCCAAAAATATGAATTCCTGCAGTCACGAAAGTTTAAAGTCAAATTTTCAACTCCATTCCCGGCGGGTGACGGCAAGAAACCGACCGTGTCCCTCGCCCAGCAGCAGTAGCGTCTCGGCGCCGGCCTTGGCGGTCTCCTCGCCAGAGCGGTCCAGGACCTCGCACGAGTAGCGGCCGCCGTCGCCCGCCGAGAAGTCGTTGAGCTCGAGACGGAACGCCGAGGCGAGGCACGCGGCCTCCATGCAGATGGCGCCGCTCGCGAAGCGGCTCCTGCGCGGAGGGGCGCGCAGACGCGGGGCTCGACACGGGGGGGTGGTGGGGGTGGTGGTGGGGTGGTGGTGGTGGTGGGGGTGGTGGTGGTGCGGGTGGTGGTGGGGTGGTGGTGGTGGTGGTGGGGGTGGTGGTGGGGGTGGTGGTGGTGTTGGTGGGGGTGGTGGTGGGGGTGGTGGTGGTGGGGGTGGTGCGGGTGGTGGTGGTGGTGGGGGTGGTGGTGGTGGTGCGGGTGGTGGTGGGGTGGTGGTGGTGGTGGTGGGGGTGATGGTGGTGGAGGTGGTGGTGGTGTTGGTGGGGGTGGTGGTGGTACGGGTGGTGCGGGTGGTGGTGGTGGGGGTGGTGGTACGGGTGGGGGTGGTGGTGGGGGTGCGGGTGGTGGGGGTGGTGGTGGTGGTGGGGGTGGTGGTGGTGTTGGTGGGGGTGGTGGTGGGGGTGGTGGTGGTGGGGTGGTGGTGGGGGTGGTGGTGGTGTTGGTGGGGGTGGTGGTGGGGGTGGTGGTGGTGGGGGGTGATGGTGGGTGCGGGTGGTGGTGGTGGTGGTGGTGGGGGTGGTGGTGGTGGTGCGGGTGGTGGTGGGGTGGTGGTGGTGGTGGTGGGGGTGGTGGTGGTGGAGGTGGTGGTGGTGTTGGTGGGGGTGGTGGTGGTACGGGTGGTGCGGGGTGGTGGTGGTGGGGGTGGTGGTACGGGTGGGGGTGGTGGTGGTGGTGGTGCGGGTGGTGGGGGTGGTGGTGGTGGGGGTGGTGGTGCGGGTGGTGGTGGTGGTGCGGGTGGGGGTGGTGGTGGTGGGGGTGGTTGCGGGTGGTGGTGGTGGTGGGGGTGGTGGGGGTGGTGGAGGGGGTGGAGGTGGTGAGGGTGGTGATGGGGGTGGGTGGTGGTGGGGGGGGGGGGGGTGGTAGTGGTGGTGGGGGTGGTGGTGGTGCGGGTGGTGGGGTGGTGTTGGTGGGGGTGGTGGTGGGGGTGGTGGTGGTGGGGGTGGTGGTGGTGCGGGTGGTGGTGGTGGTGGGGGTGGTGGTGGTGGTGCGGGTGGTGGTGGGGTGGTGGTGGTGGTGGTGAGGGTGGTGGTGGTGGAGGTGGTGGTGGTGTTGGTGGGGGTGGTGGTGGTACGGGTGGTGCGGGTGGTGGTGGTGGGGGTGGTGGTACGGGTGGGGGTGGTGGTGGTGGTGCGGGTGGTGGGGGTGGTGGTGGTGGTGGGGGTGGTGGTGGTGGTGGGGGTGGTGGTGCGGGTGGTGGTGGTGGTGCGGGTGGGGGTGGTGGTGGTGGGGGTGGTTGCGGGTGGTGGTGGTGGTGGGGGTGGTGGGGGTGGTGGAGGGGGTGGAGGTAGTGAGGGTGGTGATGGGGGTGGGTGGTGGTGGGGGTGGTGGTGGTGGTGTGGGTGGTGATGGGGGTGATGGTGGTGGTGGTGGGGGTGGAGGTGGTGGGGGCTAGGGGTGGTGATGGTGGTGGTGGGGGTGGTGTTGGTGGTGGTGGTGGGGGTGGTGGTGGTGGGGGGGTGGTGGTGGGGGGGGTGGTGGTGGTGGGGGGGGGGTGGTGGTGGGGGGGGTGGTGGTAGTGGGGGTAGTGGTGGTGGTGTTGGTGGGGGTGGTGGTGCGGGTGGTGGTGGTGGTACGGGTGGTGCGGGTGGTGGTGGTGGTGGTACGGGTGGGGGTGGTGGTGGTGGTGGGGGTGGTGGTGGTGGTGGTGCGGGTGGTGGTGGTGGTGGTGTGGGTGGTGGTGGTGGTGGTGTGGGTGGTGGTGGTGGGGGGGGGGGGTGGTGGTGGGGGTGGTGGTGGTGGGGGTGGTGGTGGTGTGGGTGGTGGTGGGGGGGGTGGTGGGGGTGGTGGTGGTGGTGGTGGTGGGGGTAGTGGTGGTGCCGTCCCTGCTAACGCGACCAACGCCCCCACCGAACGTTCTCCGTGTCGTGCGTCTTAGACTGCGACTTGAGCGAGGCGCTGCACGGTGAACTGTGGCACGGGATGGTTTGCGAGGGGAAAGGAGATGAGCGGATGGGATGTGTGTGTGACACGAGGCGGCGGCGGCGGCGGGGGTTGTGGTGGCGATGCATGGAATAAACGAAGTTGGGAATGAGCCGGGGTTGGATTGATGGTGGGTGACCATGGGGAGTTGGGGGCAGGGAAGGCGGCGTTCGTGCGAGTGGGGAGGACAGGGTGGGCAAGACAGAATGAGAGGGGTTTAGGAGAAGAGAGAGGGTGATTGACGTGCAAGGACAGTGTATTCGAGTGAAGAAGGGGCTAGGGGTGAGAACGAGCGATACTGAGGACTGTGGGCAGGGAGGAGGAGGAGGACGAACAGAAATAAACAGCAACGATTTAGAACGCGGAGAGCGGAGCAGGAGCGTGCCGTGAGACGAGAGAAGAGGCGGTGAGGATGAGGCAGGCGGTGGCGAGATTTACAAACGGGATGTGAGAAATGTCAAGGGGCCACGATGGCACACAGAGAGGCAGTGTAGCTGGACGAGGAGGGGCGATGTGTGAGCGGTGGCCGACTCTGAACCTTTACTCGCACGAGAACCGTTGTAGTCACGGTTCGCTTCGGAGCGACTCGAAATTCGGAACGAGTGTGACCGGGCGTGATGAGGTTAGAAACAGAGAAATATCTATCAGCGCGGTGTTGACTGGTCAAACAAACAGGACACAGTGCCCGAGCAGTGCGGCTGGGGTGCGTGCAGTTGACGGATCGATATCGATTGCTTGAAGGATCGATATCGATTGCTTGAAGGATCGATATCGATTACGGGACCTCTCGAGGTGGTCGGCCTCGTGTGGCGTGAGGGCCCTGGATGACGATCCCTGGGCGGCGTTTGGCCCCTGCTCTCTCGGCACGGACTCATTTTGGTGGCTCCACCGTGGTGCACCTAGCCTGGCACAGGCGCCGTGGTGACCTCGCCGTCGCTGAGTGGCGAGCGGGCGGGGTATTGGCGTGGTCCGTGAACTCGGTGGTTGTGTCCGGGCCGTGGGCCGTGGGCCGTGGGCCGTGGGCCGTGGGCCGTGGGCCGTGGGCCGTGGGCCGTGGGCCTCACTTGTGCCGCTCGTGGGCCCAGACGTCGCCACTCGTCGTGCGACTCAGGAGCACGGAGCCTTTCTCTGTGGCCGCGACTCCTGCGGGGGTTGGGGAAGGGAGTGGGGGGGGGGGGGGTAGTTATGGGTTAAGGAGGTGTACTGGTCACGGTCTAAGATGATGGTGGTGATGGTGGTGGTGGTATAAATCCTATTGGTGGTGTCAATGATAATAATACATTTGCCCACGTGGTACGCATGCCACAGTCGGGCGAAGCAATGGCGAGTGACGGCGCGAAGTGTCACGACAGGGGACAATGTTACAATGCGTAATCCCAGTTGAGTAATTAGTGGATATCATTAAGATGCGGACCATGAAGCCAGCACACCGTGACCTACTTATCCCCAATCTCACGATGGGATCTTCAACACCCACTGTGTTTCATGGTGAATATAAACTGCAGCGGCGTCCAAAGTGGCCTGCCAGATTGCGAGCCGACAAAAACAAGCAGGAACAAGCGGCACGTGCGCTACCACTGGGCCTTCGGATTAGCCGCTCCTCCATCGCGCGAGGCATTGGTGATGAAGACCATCAACTCACGACACCGCGGAGCCTGTTTCATCACGGGCTGCGGCTGAATCCCGGATTGGAACCCGGCGTCTCAGCCGTGCGGCCTCTCCCCTCCCCGACCTCTGAGCCAGCGTCAGTGCGCCGCCTCGTGACGAGCCGTGCACCGGGAGGCGATTCGCACCCGCCGGGGCGTGGAACCAGCGGACGGCCACGGCCGAGTTCGACTCCGAGTCGGCGCCGGGACCCGTGGCCGAGCGGAACGCAGGGAGACCGGACACGAGACACCACAGCTCCGCGCGGTGCCCCTCGGCCACGGAGGACGCTTCGGGTGGCCACACGCGGACCGAGAACGCGACCGCGGCTCCTGCACTCGGACACGGAGACACCGAGAGGAGGCGGCGGGCCACGTGACGAGCTGTCCCGAATCCCGGGGTGTTCAACGCGTGCCGAACGAACCCCGCCGCGCTCACCGCTGCCGTCGACGTGGACGTAGGCGTAGGCACGCGCCACAGCGCGCGGCCCCCGGCCCGAGCCCGTGGCCCCCGCGGAGCGCGGGAGGTCCCAGGCGGCCTCGCACGCGTAGCCGCCGGCGTCGTCCCCGCGGAGTGGGCCCACGGTGAGCTTCTGTCCCAGACGGCGGCCGCACATCGCCTCCACGCAGAGCTCCCCGCTGCGCACGCGGGCGCCGTAGCCCGGCCCGGCACGCGGCGTCTGCAACCCACAACGACTCGGTGTTGGTGACGCGCCGCACGGATAGCGAGAGATGATGGTGATGATGATGATTCAGAGGCGACGGAAATCACAGACGAGCGGGAAGGTAGCCAGGGAAGAGCTGCCTCTGGGTGGGGGGGGGGGTGCCCATTCCAGTGAGTTGATGAGATTGAACGTGCGGTGAGCGCTACTGAGTGAGACACCGCGGCGTAGAGGAGCGCGTCTCTCGTCAGGAGCGCAGCGCGCGCGCTTTACACCGCGGGGCTAACGCCGCCTCTGCTCGCCGCGAATATCGTGAACGCGGAACGCCGATGCACCGCTCGCCTGCGTCCCTCGCGTCTCCAGCACCAGCGTGAGCGGCGCGGGCTCGCGAGCCCCTCCCTCGGAACTCGGCACACGCAGCCAGCGCACGGTGACGGCGGCCGGGAGGTCGGGGTCGTGTGCGACGGGCGAGAGGGGTCCCCCGGGGAGCCCCCCGAGTAGGGTCACCTCGCACCACAGGCTCAGGCGGTCCCCCGCGCGCACCGCCCAGCCCGGACGCACGCGCACGCGCACCCCGGCGTGGATCGCTGCGCGCGCGCGACACGTGGGGGGGGGCATCGTCATCATTGTCATCGTTACGATCACCAACATTTATAATTAATCATTTATCATAACCCCGAGCCTTCATTACTTTGATAGTGCATTGTCTTTGAGCTGTACGCCTTTTGACGTCCTCTGGTCGAGCACCAATTGAGACGAGGCTCAGAGGCTCAAAAGAAAGCCGTCTCTGGTGTGGACCAATCAGTTTCAAGGACAATGCATTTATTATCAAAGTGTGTTTTTTGTTGTTGTTGCATTTTGACCACAAGTATTGTGGGTAATGCAAACATCATTCCTCGTAGAACGGTTTCAGTTTTGTTGCCAGAAAAAAGGGGAAAACCCCTATTATTATATTTTGGTACTAATGATGATTACCAACATTGTCACGATCGTTATGATCATCACCATCATCACCATCATCGTTATGATCATAAATTGTTACCCTCGAAAGCGAGATGTTTCTTTCTCAATGGATTTTCCAGTTGAAATACTTTCATACCAAAACATCATTAACATCATCATTGTATCACTGTCATCATCATCATCGTCGTCGCGTGCACCCGGCTCACGCCCACCACGCGAGAAGGGACGGTGCCTGATGGGCGAGAGTGGTGACGGAGTCGGCGTGGCGAGCCGGGCAGAGAGGTCACTCACCCGCCTCCATCCGCGATGCCCACAGCAACGCGGCGCAGAGCGCGGTGGCGACCTGCATGGCGGTGTCTGTGGGAGAGGGCGAGAGACGGAGGCCTCTGGGACGCCGAGACACGGAGACACGCACGGGTTCATGCACAAGACAAGATCCCCCCCTCCCCCAGTATAGCATTAACAGACTGTAGGGGCAAGTGCTATTAGCGAGCGCCTATGAAGGCCGGCACGGAACACGAAAGGGTGGGTGGCCAGCACCACGCCCGACCGCCTTTGTCTCCCCAGTGACGATGTTTACACACCGCACCAGGTACCTATTTGAGGCTGAGTCGACCTAGGGGCGGAGGCCCAGGACCGGTTCAGATAATCGTCACCGGGTATTGGCCGTGAGCTGGAATCGAACTCGCGCGCATCGGAGCGCCAGAGAGGCGACGGGCGGGAGGAGCGGGAGGAGGATGATGCTCGTACATCGAACTCATCGTGGGGGGGGGCAGGAGAGCCACAACCAAAGCTGGCAAGCAGCCCAGAGTCTCGCGCTGCCAACTATCGCCCGAGGCCTGGCGGCCCGCCGGTCCGCCAGGAGGTGGCGACGATTCCCCTCGAGACTCCCAGCGCAGGAATGTAGGCGACGAGGCGGTGGAGGTGCGGCGTTGACGCACGTGCCGCAGACGTCGTCGTGAACGCGCCGTGGCGCAGTGCGCGCACTCACGGAGCGCACGGAGCTGCTCCTCTCTGGGGACGCGGCGGCGGTGGTGGTGGTGGTGGGAGTCTCGTGCAGTTGCGAAACGACTTCGTCTCCACGCTCTTGCGACACGCGGCGACGGCGGTGGCGGGGGGGGGGGTCTCCCGCACTGGACGCGTGCTCTGTTGACTTCTCACATCGTGGGGCTCGTTTGTTGTTGTTGTTCGACCCCCCCCCCCCCCCCCAAGGCTCGCCGGCCCTGCCACTGCTGGATAAGGGTTCGCCCCATTCGAGTTGTGGGGGTTGTTTGACCATACTTCACCATGCTTGTCAGTGCGGGTTAAAGAGGGAGGGGTGGGGGGGGCATGGACGTTGGAGCATAGTGCAGGACAAGGGTGTAGTTTGCGGCACCGCCCTCTGCTGACAACGTTGACCCGCAGACGCAGCCTATAGCACCTGCTATGCGCGGTGGTGGTCGCCCATCCGAGCACTCTGCAGGCTCAACACCTGCTTAGCTTCCGAGATCAGGCGAGCCTGGGCCGATGTCGGGTGATGCGATCATTTGGTCGCTTGAGACAGCAATGGAAGTTCCACATTCCTATGGCCTGCGGTAGTCGCCACGTACGACTGTTATCACCGTTGATATTCAATCAAGTGTGGCTCAATGTATTGGCACCGAAGGGATGACGGGATAAGTCGACCAACAACTGGTGTTTGAACTCTCCCAACCTATGGGGACCTAACGATGCATCGACGAATCGATAGCTATCGATTGTTTCATAATACACGTACAGCAGTGGAGTGACACAGGCGGTTGTGCGCATACGGAAGACGGTGGTCTGATTTGGGGAATTAATTTGGTTTTTGCGGGATCGCCGTCTCTTTGGGACGATAAGTCATTCGCCCAAGGACCGTAGTTGCCATCATCGATGGCTGTTGCAGTTTCATCGTTGTCATCCTCATCCTCTCGCTGCGTCTCGGTGAAATGAACAAACCGTGACCACCACCCATTACCATAGTAACCACTACCACCACCATCATCATCAATCACCACCTATTACCATCGTCACCACCATCATCATCACCACCACCATCATCATCAATCACCACTACCCATTACCATAGTCACTACCACCACCATCATCACCACCACCAACATATTGAACATAGCCATCACCATCATCATCAATCACCACTGCCACCACAGTCATCGCCACCACCCTCATTTTGGTGAGCAAATGTAAAGCACCGTTTGATGGAGGATGCCGCGGTGATTGTTGCATTTATTAATAACCGGACTTGGCCATAGAAACGTCGAATTGTTCTTGTCACGGTTTTGATAAGGCGCGGAGTATCCATTGCGGGGTGTTGTGGGAGCTGCGCTTCCTGCCGAGTGTCGCTGCTGGTCACGGGGCCCGGCAAAGCGACTCTCGCTAGCAACACGCTCAAGGGGCCAGTGGACTGTACACATTGGCTCCTCCACCAATGTTGAGGACCCTATATCAACAAAGACCCTGAGGGGCCGTCCATAAATGACGTCACGCACCTGGGAGGGGGGGGGGTCAGACATTTGTGACGATGTGTGACGAGGGGGGGGGGGGTTTGAGAAATGTGACGTCACATGAAAATGCGAAACTTTAAATAAATATAGACAACACGTTCTACTTAATTAAATAGACGTTTTAATAAATGTTTTCTCCTACAACATCAGAGTGCAGCGCCACATTAAATACGCACTACAATGACAATAGTTTTAAGCAATTTGAAGCATGTTTTATTTTGGGGGGGGGGGGGGCAGAGCTTCGTGACGTCATATTTGAGGGGGGTCTGACTTTTTGTGACGCCGTGTGACGATGGGGGGGGGGGGGGTCAAAATCGTCCAAAATCGCGTGACGTCATTTATGGACGGCCCCTGAGTGTTGTGTCTCATCACCCACACTACAGATGACAACTCACTCATTCACCCAATCGCTCCCGAACCCACCCACACCGCGTGTCACCTCACTGCTCTCTCTCTGCTCCACTCCCCTTCCCCCTCTCCCGTCATCATCGTCGTCGTCTCTATGTTCCCCAAGCTCTCACAATAATAATAACAACAATAACCCCGTGAAATTTAGATTTAAAGCTTTCGTGACCGCAGGGATTCATATTCTTGGTTCTTTCGGTAAAGTCACGAAGAAGGGAAATAATAAAATACTAAAAACATAAAACAATACAATTCTCACGACGTTTCGACTGCAACACAGCAAGAACATTTTTAATTTTTCAGCAAGAAAATTTGAAATTTTCGTGCTGTGGATTTCACACCTGATGACGATTGCTTGTATTGCAGTCGAAACTTTGTGAGACTTTGTATTGTTTAATATTTTTTTAATTTAATTATTTTCCTTCTACGTGACTTTACGGAAAGAACCAAGCATAATGACCCCGTGTTTACAACTGTATCTGCTGCTACTTTAATACGGAGGCTTTCGCGACCAGTATCCATAACAGAGGTACATATTAACGCGATCAAACCCAAAGCAACTTTGTTAACAGTGCCGATGAGCTTCCTGTGCTCAGCAACGGTGTCAAATACCCCCACCCCCCCCACACACGCACTGAGACACGCAGACAAGACGGAGACGTGTAAGACAGACGAGTTGTTGTGGATGCACGGGGCTATATACATTAGACAGCGTCTGCCACGTGCGAGGCTGTTTTGCTGGCTACGTTATAATTAGTGCGGTCACTTTACCAGAGGGAGAGGAGGAGGAGGGGGATAACCAAGACGGTACCGAAATAAAGCGGAGACATACAAAAGGCGGGCGCGTGCGAGCAGGCGGAGCGCCGTGGCGCAGCTGAGGCCGCGATCGCGGAGAGAGGAGCGCACATGATGCTCCTGCTGCTGCTGATGCTCCTGCTGATGCTCCTGCTGATGCTGCTGATGCTCCTGCTGCTGCTGATGCTCCTGCTGATGCTCCTGCTGCTGATGATGCTCCTGCTGCTGCTGCAGCTGCTGATGCTCCTGCTGCTCCAGCTGCTGATGCTCCTGCTGCTGCTCCTGCTGCTGCTACTGCTGAAACTGCCCCTGCTGCTGATGCTCCTGCTGCTGCTGCTGATGCTCCTGCTCCAGCTGCTGTTGCTGCTGATGCTCCTGCTGCTTCTCCTACTGCTCCTTCTGCTTCTCCTGCTGCTGCAACTGCTCCTGCTGCTGTTTCTCCTGCTGCTGTTGCTGCTGATGCTGCAACTGTTCCTGCTGCTGCTTCTCCTGCTACTGCTCCTTCTACTGCTGCCCCTGCTTCTGCTTCTCCTGCTGATGCTCCTTCTACTGCTTCTCCTGCTGCTGCAACTGGTCCTGCTGCTACAACTGCTCATGTTGCTCCTGCTCCTGCTGCTGCTCCTGCTGCTACAACTGCTCCTGATCCTGCTACTGCTGCGGCTGCTTGCGTGGCGCGTGGATCAGAGAGACGACACCGCGGTCGTCCGCGACACATACGGAACGAAACCTGATGAAGAGCGTGCGCAACGCCGCGTCGGGGAGACGCACCGAGACGCAGAGAGGAGCACATGGAGGACGCGCACGTTCACGGGGCATCGTCCGCACGCGGTTATGAGGGAGTGGGTGGGGGGGCTTCGGGGCGGGACGCGTCCCCTGCTCGAAGGGACGCGCCCGCGAGGGGCGCCTGCTTAGAGGAGACGGAGCGACGGAACCAGTTTGTGTGCGCGTGCTGCGCGCATTCTGTAATATCGCTGGCGGTTTTGGGGAGGTCTTCGTCGAGCAGCGGATCGAAGATCGCCGGTGATGAACGAACGAACGATCCCCTTTGTTCGGGTCGTCTCGGCGCGCCCGCGCGGTGTCGCAGCCCCTCCGCTGGGCTGTCATCTTGAGTTGGGGTGGTGGGTGCAGACGAGACCGCGGGGAACTTTACCCCTCAGCACCGCCCGCACACACGCGGGGCGATAGCAGAGCTAGGGCGAAGACACGCGGCGTGCGAGAATTCACGAACGCCGATTTCGAGTCCCAACGCGAGTTTATTCTCAAGGAGTCTCTTCGTGGTTCTTCTTCGTCTTCACCCCTAGGGGGTGCGAGATGCCCTTTCTGGGAGGGGGGGGGGGGTGCGAGACATGGGCAGATTATTTTTTTTACAAGGTAAATCATCTAAAAACAAATTAATCACGGGTACGTAAGTATAAACCCTTGATTGAGAACCTTTCCTGCAAGGCTGCAGTAAAGGTTTAAGAACCACTGGGTTAGCGCGGTAGGTGATAGGCGCCGCAGGGAGGCATCAAGGTCCGTAGGCCGCGATGAGACAATGTGACTGATAGTGCCTCTGTCCAGGAGGGGTCGCTTCGGCCGGGCAGGGCCGGGATCTCGAGGTGGGTTCTTTAGTGCTGGTTTTCTTGTTATCTCAAATTTTTGGTTTAAGCGTTGATCATTGTGGCCGCTTTTCTCTCGGGCGCGTACCTACCGAGCACCAAACTCAGACTTCGCAGCGCTGAAGTTTCTGTTCATACCGCTGTTGGAGACAGAACCAGTCGTGGCACGGACGCCTTCAGCTGGAGTCGGATCGGCGACGTTGCTTCGGGGTCGCCTCTTTCCCACTTCTGCCCCTCCCCGTGCAACAATGCCACGGCTGTGATGACACGGCCCACGCACGAGCCACACGGCCCTTTATTTTTGGTGGTGTGCATTTTGTTTGTTTGCTTTGTCAGCGTTAAGTTCACGCAGAAGTAAACTCTGGGCCGCCTTGTGTGTTTGAAGCAAGTGTGGTGACACGACCACGGAGCAACTTCACAAAAGCCGCGATCCCCTCCCGGCCCCCGCACTAAACACAACCCACACGCAGCGCACCCACGTGGTGTCCTGACGGGGGGTTGCCTGGCACGTCCGGGTTTAATCCAAAGGGCCCCTAGAGGGAGAGTCTCACGGTTTCCCGGTGCAAGGAGATTGGCTGACCCTCACAGGACAGGTCACATTGCGGTGCCCCTGCATTGGCTTAAAACTGGATGGGCCGAGAAAGAAAAGGTTTCCCTGGGCCAACCGCAATGAGGTGCAAGTCTGGGGGGGGGGGGGGGACGGAGTACGGAACCCTGAGCAAGAAGGGCACAAGACACAGGCAGAGGGACTGCGGCACGGGTAAGCGCATGATTGACTGCGTGGCACAATGGCACCCCGGGCCTTTGAAGTTAAGAATATAAAAGGAGGAACCCGGGACGATTGGACCTCCGGGCCGCCAAGGCCCACTCCCTGCCGTCCTGCCTCCTCGAGCCGCTTGCAGCATCCGTGTGATGCCAGCGAGTGCTGCTACGAGGAAGTGATAGGTGAGGTTTTCTCGCGTCCTTCTCCCTCCGACTCTCACAGCGTCCATGTGACGCCGTGAGTCCAGCTTCGAGGTACGTGGTAGGACGCTTCAGTGACTGGGTTTGTCGGCAGTGAGGCTCAGCTCTTCTCGCAAAGTATTCCCCCTCCAGGTAGAGGGAATTTGCGCCGGTAATAAACTTTAGTTCAGAGGATTGGTGCAGTATGATTTCTCTGTGTGTGGGGGTAACCTCGGCGCGGTGCTGGTAATTTGAGCGCGTGTGTGAGGCGCGCGTGTAGTAAAACATACACGGCCGCCGACGCTGGCGCGTGTTTACGCGTGCGTGTGTGAAACACGAGCGCCTGCAGTGTGCCGCGTGAGTAATTAGGGCGGGGTGCGATAAACCCGCGTTAACACGGCGTGTAGACACAAGCGTGTAGACACAGCGACAATAGTGTTAACGGCGAGGCGTGCGCGCAAATCCATACAACTCTTTAGCATGAGCCTTGTGTGCTGCAGATGAGGGCTTAGCCCTAAGCGCCTGCAGGGGCGCGTGCGTGCACGCCACCGCGTTCTCGTGGTGGTGTACGTGGGGAGCGTGTGCGAGATAACCCCGGGCGGTGGCGAGCCAGCCGAGTAGCGATGTCCCTCGGAGAGGGCGCTGGCGCGGGGGGGGGGGGATCACCCGATCGGCGGGGGCCCGGCGAGAGGCGGCCGACGAGGAGGAGGGTTGGAGTGGAGGGAGTGGACGTCGGCCCCCACACCAGCAGTCACTGGCTGCTGGGATAAATAAGCATCACTCACAGCAAGGCCGCGTGGATGATGGTGATGCGTACACCAACAACAACACTAATTGTACGGCTCAAGTGGTGCTACAAGACGTGGGAAGCAGGCGATTTCTCCGCTCACTCATCCCGTGACTCACACCCTCCACGCAACGCGACATGGACACCGGCAAGCTGGACTCGTTCACACCAGCCGGCCCGAAATGGGTCGACCAGACCCAGTTCCGTGTCAACTCTGAGACCTCGTCCCGAGCCGCTCCCCCCCCCCAAGTCCCAACCTCCTCGGCCCCCTCCCCATCCCCACCGCCCCCGCTGAGATGTTATTTAAAATTTTGTTCGCTCAGCGAATCTTGTTTTACGATGTTCCGCCGATATGGAGCCCGGGTAAATAATACGAAACCACAGGGAGGGGTCCCTCTTGCCCCCCCCCGTCCCCCGCCCCTTCATTCGTCCCCCACCCCCTCCCCTCTTCAGCAACATCCATTTATCTGTCTCCAGCAACGTTGTGAAATTCCCCGCCGCCAAAGGCCCAACGTTAAGTTTGGAAAACACACCCGCAGACAAAGATCCCCCGTATAGCCTTAACAGACTGTAGGGGCAAGTGTTGTTAGCGAGCACCTATGAAGGCCGGCACGGCACACGAGGGGGTGGGTGGCCAGCACCACGCCCGACCGCCTTTATCTCGCCAGTGGCGATGTGTTTACACACCGCACCAGGTACTCATTTGAGGATGAGTTGACCTAGGGGAGGCCCATGACCGGTTCAGATAATCGTCACCTGGTGTTGGCCGTGAGCGAGAATCGAACTCGGGTCGCCGGGTTCGTAGCGCAGCGTCGCGCTAACCGCTACGCCACCGCTCGCAACAGCAGACACACACAGACGCGCACACAGAGACACAGATGCACACAGACGCACACACAGACGCACGCACAGAGACACACAGACGCACACAGACGCACACACAGACGCGCGCACAGACACACACAGATGCACACACAGAGACACAGACGCACACAGACGCACGCACAGAGACACACAGACGCACACAGAGACACATAGACGCACGCACAGAGACACACAGACGCACACAGACGCACACACAGACGCACACAGAGACACACAGACGCACGCACAGAGACACACAGACGCACACAGAGACACACAGACGCACACAGACGCACACACAGACGCGCGCACAGACACACACAGACGCACACACAGAGACAGACGCACACAGACGCACGCACAGAGACACACAGACGCATGCACAGAGACACACAGACGCACGCACATAGACACACAGACGCACACAGACGCACGCACAGAGACACACAGACGCACACAGACGCACGCACAGAGACACACAGACGCACGCACAGAGACACAGACACACACAGACGCACGCAGACGTACGCAGACGCACGCAGACGCACACAGAGACACACAGACGCACACAGACGCATCCCGTCTGTGCTGCCGGGGTCACAGTTGCCGTGCGTTCAGAGAAGTCGATGCTATGGGGGAGCTCTCGGCAGAAAGCAGTGCACCACTTTGCGTGGGGAGGACGCTCTCAGGAACAAGGTACCGTCACAGAACGGCGTCTGAGGTCTCTCAGTTGTCCGCTTCGCACCTCCCCCCCCCACGTGCCCTGCCTGTAGAGGCGGGATCCGGTCGCGTCAAACTCAAAATAAAGTTTTGTTTTGCAACTCTCAGAGCTGCCATTTGCCGAGTTTAATAACGCCCCACGAGACGAGCGGCTTCACCGCGCTCGGGAATCCGCGTTGAGACAGCGGCACGACACCAGCCCCGCGCTGCACTCCCGGCCCCACGGTGCCCTCCCTGACCCCGCGCTGCGCCCCCTGACCCACGGTGCGCTCCTGGCCCCGCGCTGCGCTCCCTGGCCCGCGCTGCGCTCCCTGGCCCGCGCTGCACGAGGTCTGGGGAGAGGCGCCTCCCCAGACCTCGTCCCGCGCGTTGGGTCGCAGAGTCGCGCTCCACGTGCGAGGGGGGGGGACGTCTCATGGCACGCGACGGGCTCGGATTGAAAACGTTCCCTCCGCTCCGTCGCTGCTTATTATCAACTTGGCTCTTCCGAAAGCACTCCCGTGTCACTCTGTGTGTGCGCGCGTGTTAATATTTAGCACGATGTGTGCATCTGATGGCCTCAAGGTGCACCTAGCCTGACACAGGAGTTGCGGTGGCGTCACTCTGTGACGAGTGGCGGCTGTTGTGTTCCTGGGGGTGTGTTTGTGTGCGCATCTCTGCGTGTATATGCGTCTGTATCTTCGGCCATGCCCGAATGGCCGTGTGTCTGTAGCTCTGCGGGTATCTCGTATCGCTGGATGTGTGCGGTCACGCCTCGCCCAAATATACTCGAGAGACACGCGAGACACTTTCCCTCCCCTCCCTCCCCTCGCCCTCCCACCCCCACCCCTCCACTCGCCCTCTCACCCCCACCCCTCCCCTCTCACCCCCACCCCTCCCCTCGCCCTCTCACCCCCACCCCTCCCCTCGCCCTCTCACCCCCACCCCTCCCCTCGCCTCGCTGCTACCCGTGGCTGTGGGGTTGACACGAGCGGTGGCTGAACTTGTGAGGGTTGCAACAGCTGCTGCTGCTGCTGTCAGCCAGGAGAGCCGAGCGTGGTCGCCGCGTCGCTACCGAAGGCGCAGGCGGTGCAACTGCGACAGGGCGCGTTGCCCAGAGGAGCCCCCAGGCTACAGAGAGGTGGGGGGGACATAGCGAACTGGTGAGGGGGGAGGGGACATTTCATTCCCAGCACCAACAATTATATTCCATGACCACGCTGCGCTCCATCACCGCGCACAGCAGACAGGTGAGCTGCAGGTAAAGCCACAAGTGAGATACAGGTGAGCCGCAGATGAGACAGACGAGGCACAGGTGAGCTGTAGATGCGAGCCGGAGGTGAGAGGCGAGACGCGGGCGAGAGAGAGAGAGGCGAGAGGCAGCTGCCTTGCCGCGTCTCTAAAGTGGGCTCGGGGTTTTACCCCGGTGTTGGAAAATAGCGGCAGAGTCACATTTCATCACCACTTGTGTCACACACACACGCACAGACACGTGCGCACACACACATCCATACAACCGCCATTCGCCACTAAGTGGCGGTGACGTCACCACGGCGCGAGTGCCAGACTAGGTGCACTTTGAGGTCACGTGAAGTGTTTGAAGGTTCGCTGGCAAGAAGGCACGGGACGGTTGACTGAGATGACTGGCACATGCACCACCTGTGCTCGCTACTGTGCCACCTCGCTGCGTTGTATCCGCACGGCGCTGTGTGAGTATATGGGTCTTTGTGTAAGTATATGGGTCTCTGTGTGAGCATATGGGTCTCTGTGTGAGTATATGGGTCTCTGTGTGAGTATGTGGGTCTCTGTGTGAGTCTATGGGTCTCTGTGTGAGTATATGGGTCTCTGTGTGAGTATATGGGTCTCTGTGTGAGTATATGGGTCTCTGTGTGAGTATATGGGTCTCTGTGTGAGTATATGGGTCTCTGTGTGAGTCTATGGGTCTCTGTGTGAGTATATGGGTCTCTGTGAGTATATGGGTCTCTGGGTGAGTCTATGGGTCTCTGTGTGAGTCTATGGGTCTGCGTGAGTCTATGGGTCTCTTTGTGAGTCTATGGATCTGCGTGAGTCTATGGGTCTCTGTGTGAGTCTATGGGTCTCTGTGTGAGTATATGGGTCTCTGTGTGAGTCTATGGGTCTCTGTGTGAGTCTATGGGTCTCTGTGTGA
Organism: Lethenteron reissneri; assembly: GCF_015708825.2. Lineage (NCBI taxonomy): Eukaryota > Metazoa > Chordata > Hyperoartia > Petromyzontiformes > Petromyzontidae > Lethenteron > Lethenteron reissneri. Next base: position 10,100,036 of record NC_083825.1, on the reverse strand, counting down.
GTCTACGGGTCTCTGTGCGAGTCTATGGGTCTCTGTGTGAGTCTATGGGTCTCTGTGTGAGTCTATGGGTCTCTGTGTAAGTATATGGGTCTCTGTGTGAGTCTATGGGTCTCTGTGTAAGTATATGGGTCTTTGTGTGAGTATATGGGTCTGCGTGAGTCTATGGGTCTCTGTGAGTATATGGGTCTCTGTGTGAGTCTATGGGTCTCTGTGTAAGTATATGGGTCTCTGTGTGAGCCTATGGGTCTCTGTGAGTCTATGGGTCTTTGTGTGAGTATATGGGTCTCTGTGTGAGTCTATTGGTCTCTGTGAGTCTATGTGTCTCTGGGTGAGTCTATGGGTCTCTGTGTGAGTATATGGGTCTCTGTGTGAGTCTATGGGTCTCTGTGTGAGTCTATGGGTCTCTGTGTGAGTATATGGGTCTCTGTGTGAGTATATGGGTCTCTGTGTGAGTCTATGGATCTGCGTGAGTCTATGGGTCTCTGTGAGCATATGGGTCTCTGTGTGAGTCTATGGGTCTCTGTGTAAGTATATTGGTCTCTGTGTGAGCCTATGGGTCTCTGTGGGTCTATGGGTCTTTGTGTGAGTATATGGGTCTCTGTGTGAGTCTATGGGTCTCTGTGAGTCTATGGGTCTCTGGGTGAGTCTATGGGTCTATGTGTGAGTCTATGGGTCTCTGTGTGAGTCTATGGGTCTCTGTGTGAGCCTATGGGTCTCTGTAAGTCTATGGGTCTTTGTGTGAGTATATGGGTCTCTGTGTGAGTCTATGGGTCTCTGTGAGTCTACAGGTCTCTGTGTGAGTCTACGGGTCTTTGTGTGAGTCTATGGGTCTCTGTGTGAGTCTATGGGTCTCTGTGTGAGTCTATGGGTTCCTATGCGAGGCATTAGACACCATCGACTCAATGCACCTGAGAATCCAGACAGTGGCTGACACCCAGATTCGAATCCAGGAGCTCAGCAGCGCCGGTTCAAGTGTCCCTGGACAGGGCCGTGATGAACCCCCCTGAGCCAGCGAGCCGGTCACCATATTTCACTCGCACACGCGGGCATTTATTTAAAGGCACCGCGACGGGGGCTCTGTGCCAATGACCCCCCACCACTGCCCCCCCCACCCACCCCCCACTGCCCCCCCACCCACCCCCCCACTGCCCCACCCCCACCCACCCCCACTGCCCCCCCACCCACGCACCACTGCGCATTCCCGGCTGAGCGTTCCCGCAGCGCTGCCCCGGTCCGCGCAAACATCAGCTAACGGGCTCGCGCTGTTGGGAGGGGGTGGTGGTGGTGGTGATGGTGGTGATGGCTGCACAGCATTTAGGGGGGGTGAGTGGGGTGGAGGAAGGAGGGTGAGTGGAGTGGAGGAGTCGGGTGCAGGGGGGTGAGTGGGGTGGAGGAGGGGGGGTAGAGAGGGGGTGGAGGAAGGGGGGTGAGTGGGGGTGAGTGGGGTGGAGGAGGGGGGGTAGAGAGGGGGTGGAGGAAGGGGGGTGAGTGGGGGTGGAGGGGGGGCGGTATAGAGGGTGGAGGCGCGTGGTTGGGTCTTGGCACACAGAGAGAGGAGCACGGACACCGGGAGATTGACGGCCGCGTTATTTGCGCAGGGGACGTCCGTCTGTCTCTCCCTGGCTCTCTGGCTCTCCCTGGCTCTCCCTGGCTCTCCCTGGCTCTCTCTGGCTCTATTTGGCTCTCCCTGGCTCTCTGGCTCTATCTGGCTCTCTCTGGCTCTATCTGGCTCTGTCTGGATCTCTGTCTTTCCCTGGTTCTCTCTGGCTCTATCTGGCTCTCTGTCTGTATCGATCTGGCTCTCTGGCTCTATCTGACTCTCTCTATCTGGCTCTCGCTCTCTGACACTATCTGACTGTCTCTGGCTCTCTGACACTATCTGACTCTCTCTCTCTGGCTCTCTCTCTCGCTCTGGCTCTTTCTGTCTCTCTGTCTCTATTTGGCTCTCTCTGGCTCTCTCTGGCTCTCTCTGTGTCGCTTCGGCCCTCTACGGTTCCCCACGCGGCACCGCTCCACCGCCGCTGTCGCAGCCGACGAGGAGTGTGAGGACGAGGAGGTGGAAGAGAGGAGGGGGCGAGTGGGAGGAGAGAGACAGCGGAGTCGGCCGAGCAAGAGGGCAGAACAGGAGGCGGAGAAGCGAGTGAGGAGTAGGGGGTGGAAGGGGTTTAGATGAGTGAGTGAAAGAGGACGTCGGAGGGGGGGACGAAACGAGGAGGAGGGGGAGAGGAGGTGGAGGCGATCACTGCGATCGGGATGATGAGCGATTGAGCCACTGTTCCAAACGGGGCCCAGATCCGCATCGTCGCGATTTTGAATCCGCCTCCCGGCAACTCCCTCGTGAGTCGCGACCGACCTCGTCACGACGAGGGCGATGGACGACACCGATGACGAGGTGCGAGACCTGACGGCCAGGTCCTTCCGGAGTCTCTCGTTCCCCTACGAGGCGCTCGAAGACAGCGGCTCCCTCAAGGACAGCACGCCCGCGCCGAGCAGGAACCACGACAACAACGACCGCCACGACAACAACAACCACAACAACCACCACGACCACAACAACCACCACGACAACAACAACAACAACCACGACAACAACCAACGCAGCAACTGCAACGAGCACGGCAAAGACGACGGTAAGCTCAACGATCGTAAAGACGACGACGACGACGAGTGGATACTCAACCGCTGGCCCACGTACGTGGACCTGGGTAGGACGAGCCGCGAAGTCCGACGTTCCACCGCCAATGGGGAGCAGGGGGAGGTGGGGGCAGGGGTGGGGGCTGCGGGGTGTCAGGGCACGGCTAAAGGTGCTTTGAGTGTCGCGGTGCAGCAGCAGCAGCAGGAGGAGGAGGCAGGAGCAGCGCCGAGAGTCGCTATTCCCATGACGCCAGGCGGCGAGGCTATAACGAGGGTGTCGGCATCGCGCGCGACACTCACCCAGCGCGCCGCGGCAATGAGCAGCGCGCCCAAGAGGGACGCGGTGCTGGAGACGCTGCTGCTGCAGCAGCTGCAGCAGCACCACCACAAGCACCAGCAGAAGCAGCAGCAGCTGCTGCAACAGCAACAGCAGCAACAGCAGCAACAGCAACAACAGCATGAACAACAGCAACAACAACAGCAGCAGCAACAACATCAACAGCAGCAGAAGCAGCAGCTGCAACAGCAACAACAGCAACAACAACATCATGAACAACAGCAACAACATCATGAACAACAGCAACATCAGCAACAACATCAACAGCAGCAGCAGCAGCAACAACATCAGCAGCAGCACGCAATCACATTTGGCACTGAGCGCAAAGTGACTTCATATATGTCGGGCATGCACGTGGAGGAGAGCGGAGAGGCCTGCTACTTGAAGCAGCTGTCACATCGGCAGCAACATCAGCAGATCTACCATCATCATGAGCAGCAGCAGCAACATAATTATCATCACCAGCAGCAGCAGCAGTATCAGCAGCAGCAGCAGCACATCTGGCGGCAGACTGAAGGTCAAGTCGAGTTGTCCACCCAGGGGATGTCCGGGCACGCCAAGCAGGCGTCGAGCATCCTCAAGAGCGTAATCTCCAAGAAGATGCAGCTGGAGCAGGAGCTGAAGATGGAGCGCGGGGAGGTGGTGGACACGAGCGTGACGAGCGAGTGCGGCGACCCGCGGGGCCGAGACGAAGCCGCCGCCGCCGCCGCCGGGAGCGCAGAGAGACACGGGCAGGGCCAGACGCGCGTGTCCGTCCACCCCGACGTGGCGCGGGGTGGCGACGGCGTCGACAAGCGGCAGAAGTCGGTGTCGCAGAAGATTTTCCTGCACAGCGAGAACAGCGCCTTCACGTCGTGGGGACAGCGGCGGCACGAGGCGGCCGCCGATCTGTGCGGCGCGGCGCGACGCGACTCCAGGCGGCAGACGATCCGGCTCGACTTCCCGCACGGAGGGGCCAGAATTGTCCAGGACGACGACGACGAGAAGAAGAAGATGATGATGCTGAAGATGAAGATGATGAAGCTGCCGCAGACGGAGCATGCGAAGCGCGGTTACAGCAGCAGCCTCTCGACCTCCGAAGGAGCCCGCAACGAGCCGAACGATGACGATGGTGCCGACGCCGACGACGACAGCTCGTGCTACCTCGCCGTCTCGGCCCCTGCCCACGCGCCGAACTCCTCCTCCTCCTCCGCCGTGGTGATGGTGATGGATGGAGACGGGAGGGAGATGAAGACGAAGCGCAAGACGCAGGGCCTCGCGCAAGACGCCGCTACGGGCGTCTTCAGGAGCCAGGACGCCAACCTGCTGCTCAAGGTGGGCGACGCGACGAGGAGCGCCCTCGTGTCGCGCTCTCCCGAGATCAAGATCAGCATCCGCAAGCGCGGCGGGGACACCGGCGCGAACCCGTTCAGCATCGCCCAGCTCCTCACGCCCAACATCCCCGGCGGTGGCATCGACGATGGCCATCGACACCATCACCACCACCACCCGACTACCCACGTCGCCTCCAGCGCGGCGTCCGCCGCCAAGCCCACGCCGAGTTTCACCCTCCCGGCGATTTTCAAAATCGAGCCCGTGGACGTGGCGCCATCTCCGGCGAGGCTGGAGGAGAAGGTGAAAGGTCAGGCGCCCATCCACCACGTGCGTGACGTGCGCAAGCTGGTCAAGAGCTCCTACCCCGTGGGGTCGCGCGAGGACCACACCGACTCCAGGTCCACCACCTCGGACCACAGCTCCGGGGGGGCGACGGCGGCGGTGGCCGCGGAGGTCAGAGGTCATTCGCGAGGGTGCGATGTCGCGGCCACCAACGTCACCACCTCGTCCTCGTCGTCTTCACGCGGCCTCAAAGCTGTGGCGCCGCTCGTCATCAACTACAAGTCCATCACGCGGCAGGAGCGCGGTGACGACAGCAACGGGGACGCCGCGAAGGAGCGCGCCGCGGACGCGCGGTTCGGAGCCGTGACGACGACGACGGTGACGATGATGGGCGGCGCCCCTCTGGAGGGCCCCGGCGGGCGAGGAGGCGCGGAGGAGAAGGGCGCTCAGCAGCGCTTCGGTCTCAAGGTGGGAGCGGCCGACGAGCTGGCGGGCAGAGGCGGGCCCGCCAAGCCGTCGAGCCAGCTCGCCGTGGAGAAGCTGGAGGCGGCGGTGCGCTCCATGGAGGACCTCTACGTGTACGAGAACCACGAGTGGCGGCGGCGTCACGGGGCCGAGGCGCCGGTGCCCGAGAGCCACGTGCTGTCGCTCATCGCCTGCATGGAGAAGGGCGAGAAGGAGAAACAAGCGCACGCGGACGGGGCCGCGAGGGTCGTCCGAGTGCAGCAGCAGCAGCACCAGCAGCAGCACCAGCAGCAGCAGCATCAACAACAGCATCAACAACAGCACCAACAGCAGCAGCAGTGCGCGGCGCCGCTCGCCGCTGCCTCCGCGCCGCCTCCATCGCCCCGCCACGTGGCGCTCGGCCCCTCCGCGTGGTCGGCTCAAAAGGTCGCGCACAAATTGCCGCAGATCTTTGGCACGACGCAGACCGTGGCGGCCGCCGTCTCCAAGCGGCAGGAGCAGCAGCAGCAGCAGGGGATGGTGATACGGTCCGTGAGGCCCCCGTGTTCCGCACGTGCGGATGAAGCCGGTGCCACTGCGTTCGCCAAGCAGCAGCAGCAGGAGGAGCAGCAGCAGCAGCAGGAGGAGGAGCGGGAGAGGTCATCCAAGGCGGCTGCTGAAGTGGGCCACTACCTCACCATCCCCGTCAAGGCGAGCGCCCGAGACGGGAGTGGGGACCGCGTCTCAGGCAAGGAGCCGCAAGCTCTGCTCGATCTGCCTCCCACGGTGCCACCCAGGACTCACAGGGAGGCCAGCAGCCAGCAGCACGCGGCGCAAGTGGACGGCAAATCGCAGCAGCAGCAGCAGCATCAACAGCAGCAGCACAGACACACGCACAGAGCGGTGAATCTGGACGAAAGAGGAAAGCGTCCCGAGGTCGGCAGCGGAAGAACGAGCGCCGCGAGCATCTCGAACATCCACGGCTCGAGCAGCGCCACCGCGAGCAGCGGCCACTTCGCCAAAATCCACACGACGTCCGCTCAGCAAAAGTGTCCTCCATCCCCCCTGATCCTGCAACCCGTGCACCCGGCGCTCGCCTTCTCGGCGGCCTCCGAGCGTGACGAGAGGCGGCTCCCCCCGCCGCCGCCGCTGCTGCGCGCCATCGCCGGCTCCGTGAGCCCCGTGTCGCTGACGGCGTCGCGACGCCGTCTGCTCGTCGACCCCGAGTCGGGCCAGTGCTACGTCGTGGACGCGCCGCCGCCGCCCGCGCAGCCGCAGCGCAAGACGCTGCTGGACGTGGAGACGCAGCAGTACGTGGAGGTGTCCGTGAGCCCGCAGGCAGGCGGAGGAGCGGGAGGCACCACGGGCGGCGTCTACTCCGTGGCCATGCCGCCCGCGCAGTTTCTGTTCACGGCGACGACGCCCGGCGCCTTGGGGTCACACTTCGTGATGTTTCCCGGCGTCCTGTCCACGCACATCCAGGCCTTGCCCGCCGGCTATGAGTACCAACAGCAGTTGCAGCAGCAGTTGCAGTATCAGCAGTTGCAGTATCATCATCAGCAGCAGCGGCAGTACTTTCAGCACCAGGGATCGATCGGCCTCGTTGAGGAACCTCAGAGCTCGCAGGGAAAATGCTTCTTCCAGAGCGGCAAGGAGGAGTCTAGTCCAGCAGTGGATCGGCCCTACTTCCTGCCGTCGGGAAAGGTGCTCGGCCCGGGGAACCAGGGCGTCTTCGCAGTCCCGGGGGGGTCCGGGGGCGACCTGGAGCTGCTCAAGGGGCCGGCAGCGGTCTCCTTCTGCTCGGCCGCGCAGGCGCAAGGCCCTCGCATCGTGGCGCCGCCTTCATTCGACGGCACCACGATGAGCTTCGTGGTGGAGCACAGGTGAAGAAGAGGGGAGCGGCGGCGTCACGTGGTGAGCTGGCGCACGCACGCACGCACGCAGTCGAGAGGGGGGGGGTTGGGGGTCACCCACACGCAGCTACCACCGCCCCCTCCACGCTCACGCCCCCCGCTCGCGAGTCCGAGGGGTTCCGTGTCACCTTGTGCCGCACAGGGACAGCTGCCACTGGGGGTGCGCTTCAAATAATAATAATACGACTGTCATCAGATTGATCTAGAGTGCGATTCCCGCTCATAGCCCCACACCGGAAACTATTTTCTGAACCGGTCATGGGCCTCCCCTCGGTCGACTCAGCCTCGAATGAGTGCTTGGCGCGATGCCAGACGTCGCGAGTCGGGAGGCACAGGCGGCCGGGCGTGGTGTTTGTCCCACCGCTCGCTCGTGCCCCGCGCCGGCCTTCACGCCAGCTCGCTCGGAGCACTTGCACCGAACAGTCTGTTAATGGGATACGGGGGGGGGGGGGGGGGGCTTTGTCGACGCGTGTTAATGTGACGCGTTGAGTTCGCCGAGCCAGTTAAGCAAAGCTACGCAAAAAAGCGAACATTATTAGTATTACTCTTTGGTTCTTTCGGTAAAGTCACGTAGTTAGAAATAAAATAAAAATTAAACAAATCACGACGTTTCGATCGCAACACAAGCGGTCGTCCTCAATAATAATATTATTGTTGCTGCTGCTGCAGTAAATGGGTCAGCAATGTCAACGTTAGTAAGCTGCATGATTCCCTGTTGAGCCTCTGAGCTGCTGCTCGTGTAAGGTGAGACGGCGGCGACTCTGCGCCAGCCCCTTGGCCTGCAGCCCAGCCCGCGGCGAGCCCGGCTGGCGCGACATCCACCCCACGCGTCTCCCAATTAGCGCGGCAATTATCGGACTAAATGGGCGCAGGGTGGGTGGGATTATCTTGATATCCACCCTGCAGTGAAGCGGTGGCGCAGCGCTTAGCGCATTGCGCTGCGAACCCCGGCGAGGTTTCGTTTAGATTCCCAGCCAAGGCGAGCGTCAGTGGCGGGCAAGGTGGTGTCGTGGTGACATTCACGTCTCGCAACAGCGAGCACCCACGTTCGTTCCCCGATTCGCCTCTCTGCGTGCGGTTTGCAAGGTCTCCTGTTCCGCAGAACGCGACTGAGTCTGTGAGAGTGTAAGTGGGTGCGGTCGCGTCATCTTTGCCTTTCCTTCCCCTGCTCTGCAGAATGCGTGCGAGTGAAAGTTTTGAGTGCGTGTGCGTGTGTGGGTGCATCTAGCTTGAGTGGCGAGCGGCAGCTGCTGTTGTTGCTGCTGCTGCGCGTGTCTGTGTGGAGTTTGGTGCGTTCCCTCCCTCCCTGTTCTGCATTGGCTTCCCCCGGGTTACGGGCGCCACGGTGGCTTGGAGATGTTAACTACCTCGCCTGGTATGCAGGATGTCCTGGGTTCTATCCCGACCCTGACGCCTGCTGTATATTTGGAGTTTGCGTGTTCTCCTCGTGGTCGCGTGGATTTTTCTCTGGGTCCTCTGGTTTCTCCTTGCACATTTAGAAACATGCGTTTAGAGTATTGGCTACTATACATTTGCACGTGATAAGCCACTTTGTTGAGTTATCATAGCTCAGTGGGCCTTTACCTGGTAAACAAATAAAAATGAGTGCTCTAGTTTCCTCCAGTAGCCAAAAAACATGCAATGTACCGTCACTGGCATTGGCCAAACATCTCAATGTAGCAACAGAGTCTTCAGATTCAGCGAGTTTTTCCTGGGTAAATAAAATATTTGAATCGGTCCTGGGCGGCTCCCCCCCCCCCTCCCCCTTCAGTCAACCCGCACAGATGAGCGCGGTGAAGTATGGTCAAGGCGCCTCCGTGGCGTGCGGAGGCCTTCATCCAGCAGTGGATTGACAAGGGGATGTCAACCTTTCCCCCCCCCCCCGCTCTCCCTAAACTATTGCAGGCGGCATGGAAGAGACGTTTGAGGTCTTGGGGGGACGCGAGTTGCTCCGGAGAGGCTTTGGTAGGAATGGGACCACTGCGTAGAGTAGCCACGTGGCGTCTTACCCCGGAATGCCTCGCCGAGTCTCAAGATTATCTTTTGCCGGAAGGATGCTGCTCATAGAGCGAGACTAAGGGCACCGTGCGGATGCATTACTGTCGTGTGCTGACTGTGAGTTTTGGTATCCGCGCCGTGCTCACAGCACAAGGCGATCACGGAGGAAGGCGCCGTTGTTGTTTCAAACCGGGGTCCTACGCGGGCAGACCGATGCTCGCCTCCACGGGCCAAGGTGCTGAGTCACCTTGTGGCAAGCAGTGACCGTCTGCCGCGGGAGGTGCCCTTGCATTTGACGTAATTCGCTCGTGGCGCGTCGATCGCTCCGAGCCATCGCTGTCGTCCAGCCACTGCTGCTTGCTCCGTGTCCCCCGCTCGTGGCGCGCAGCTCACCCCGAGTCACGTGTCCGCCCCGTGCCCTCTGTCGCCCCGTGCAGGAGAGCCGGCGACCTCTGACCCCGGCCGGGGGCCGCCCTGCTGCTGGCGGCAGGGCCCACGGCCTCAACGACGCAGACGCGAAACGCCGTCGCGAAGGTCCGGATGGGATTCGCGTCCCTCTCCCTCGCCTAGGGGGGGGGGGGGGGGGGGGCTGGAATCCACGGCCCATGGGCCAGACGCGGTCCGCTACTTCTTTTCGTGAGGCCTACTGCTCCGAAACAACATTCATCGGTCACCGCAAGCCGCGCTGATCGGGCACTAGACGGGGACATTCGCGACCTGGCAACGAGCGCGCGTGACTCGCCACGAGTTCCGCTGCCGTCACTGCGAGGGCCTCCCGGGGCGGCGAGAAGCGACCGAGCCGCGCGCGACGCCAACGGGTCGCTCGCTCGCCACGGCCACCGCACGTGGAAGGTTCCCCACCATTGCCCCCCGCCTCCCTTAACACGGTACCCGGACGCTGGCGTGTCCCGTGACCCATGGCCAACATCGACATGGAGGCGTCATCGTGGCCATAGCCGCTGATGCCACCACCACCGCCGCCGCACCTCCTCGCTGCCGACTCGCTCTCCCTGCCTCTCCCCTTCCCCGGATCCCACAGCTGGAGCCACGCAGCCACCACCGCGATTCTGCCCCCGCGAGGGACGTAGGGGGAGGGGGCTGGGGGGCACAGAACGACAATGGAATGTTCTGCACCGCCCTCTCCGACCCACGATGCCTATCACACCTGTTATGCGCGGTGGTCGCCCTGCCAAGCCCTATCCAAAGCTTAGCCCCGCTTAGTCTCATTAACCCCCACACACACTTTGCGCAAGAGCGCAGAAGCGTGGCCACCACATCTACGCCTCTATTTAAGGAATGAAACACGCTGGCTGTCGCACGATGAAGCTGGTTGCAATTACTGGCGAAACGTCGTACTCAGATTGTAAATGTTGTGGCTTGGCTCTCCAACACACCGGTGTGCTGTACTAGTATATTACACTACACTACTATACACTACACTATACACTACTATACACTACACTATACACTACTATACACTACACTATACACTACACTATACATTACTATACACTACTATACACTACAGTATACACTACACGCTAGTGCTGTACTAGTGACGAATTAGCCACGTTCTGTTGACGTGACAACCCTTACTAGTTGGCTGTGTTGGGTGGTGGCGGGTTTAACGACACATTTATACATTTACGCAATCTAACCCAACAAAACCTCTATTGTGGATGCTATTGCTCGCGAAAGCCTCCTCCTACTCCCTGTTCAACTTAGTTCCCCAGGTCTGTTGGGATTGGGCGCGTGCTGGGTGATGCAGCTGCTTTGCGCGAGTCCACGCGGCGCGGACAGTCGCCTCGCGAGCCGAGTGAGTCAACTGGAGGCCCCGCCGAGGCGCCCTCGGCTCACGAGGCTCGCGACGCGCGCCACGAGCCGAGCCGAGCTGAGCGTGAGAGTCGATTGTCCGCGACGCGCGCCGGAACGAGACGACGATCACCCATCTGGCGTCGCAACTCAACATTTGCCACGTGGTAGTTTCATTTTTGTTAAATATTATAATTTGTTAACGTGACAAAAATGGGCGTCGTTCATTTTCAGAGCTCGAACGTCAACCAAATTGATGAACAAAACGAGGTCGTGGTGGTCGTGGTGGTTTTCTGTGCAGCAAACTGCTGCCAGAGCTGAGACCATCAACCTCGCTCGACTCGAGAATCCCCGTTTTTCATCGCCGTGGCTCCGACGGGGGTGCGAACCCAGGTGGCTTGGGTGTTGGGTGTTGGGGGCGGTGCCGGCTCGCAAGCCACGGGCCCTGGGAGCGGACGCGGAGTCGTCGCCGCTCCCTGGGGCCGAGCGGACCGCGTCTGGCGAGGAACGCTTCTCCCGAGGCGGCGCGCGGAGCGGTGGCGCGGACGACCCGTGCCGGGGCTGTGACACGCGCGCGCGCGCTGGTGTGTGTGTGTGTGGTGCTTTTGCCGTGGCTGCCATGGTAAGGGTGAGGATGATGCTTTCACGTGGGTTTTCTTTGCGATGTGATTTCCCCCCCCCCCCCCCTCGTTGTTGTGCGAGTTGACTGAAATTTCGCTGCGCGTAGATCCCCACCTCGCTGTGCCCTTGGAGACTCCATGGGGCGAGTGCTGTTAGCGAGCGCCTATTGATGGTGGCGGTGTGACCTGGACCACATCTTGCCAACTTCGTTGTTTCCACCCAGTGCTAAAGTTGCACACAAAGCACCGGGTGCCTATCTTAGGCTGAGCACGTTCAAATATAATGTGTTGCTTTTGGTTGGGAATTGAACTCAGTCGACCGGGATTGCTAAAGACTATGCCATTGTGCCACGCACACATACGCATACTCACAGACACAACAACCGCCATTCGCCACGAATTGGCGGTAACGTCACCACGGCGCTTGTGCCAGGCGAGATGCACAGTTAAGGCTACGTGAAGTGTCGAACGCTCGCTGGTAGGTCACGGGGCAGACCCAGGTGCCACGGGTCGACTGACAGACACACGCATTCACACACACACACAGCCTCGATGACTCACAATGACGCATGCAGAGACCAACACCGTAGCCAGATACCTTCGTCTGTCCACTGCTGTTGTTCACACACAGAGCACTGGGGACGCATTTAAGGCTAAGTCGATGAGGGGGAGGCCCAGGAACGATTGAGAAAGTCGACATTGATGTTGACCGTGGACGCCAATCGAACTTGGGCCACCGGGTCCGTAGCGCGGTGCGCTAACCACGAGGCCACCGCTCCTCGCACGTGCACCAAGGCTCGCCCTTACACACACGACGGGCACGATCACTGAACCCTCCAAAAATGTCCTCTCAGGCAAACACTTCAGAGCAAGTCGCCGTTGAGTACGTTTGGTGTTGGCGCTGTCGTTCTCACACACACAGCCAGCGGTAGTTTCGCAGTCGGGGGGGGGGGGGGCAGTGCCGGATTAAGCTAGTGCGGGGCCTGTAGCAAATGTCATAAAGGGGCCCTGAATAAGCTAAAATCTATAAATGTTAAACCACAAATGTTTAACTTGCAAAGTAATTGTATTTTTTCACTTGCTATACAGCCAGACAATACGACAAACCACTAACCTTAAACTCCCAGTCGTTCATAAAAGTTGAAGGCGGTATAGTACTATAGTAATAGAGCAAGTGCAGAATCACTGAACCTGGAATTGATAGCTTGAAAGCATTTAGCGCGGGGCCCTTTGAAAGTGCGGGGCCCGTAGCATATGTAGCTACTTGTGCTACTGGGATAATCCGGCACTGAGAGGAGGGGGGGCAGTGCTACTGTGCGTTTCCCAATCGAGCAATTCGCGGGCACATTTTTATAAATTTGGAAGGTTTGGACCGTGACGTCGGCACACGATTCGCCTACTCGTCATCGAATGACGTCAGGCGGATCTTTAACAAGCGCTGCGATGCAGATGGCCCGTTCGTTCGTTTTTTAAAATTTGAGGTTAATAAACCCGCGGCGTTAACCAGGACGGCCCGTCGGGGTCGAACCGCTCGGCTGCGTGGGTGCGCGGCTTGCGACGTGCGAGGGAGTTATTCTGAGCGCCGGGCAGCGGGACCGGCCAGCCACGGCGAGTGTCACACTCGGAGCGCCGTGACTACGAGTGAGCTCATACAGCAGCAGCAGCAGACATGCGGCATTCGCTTGACGCGAGTGGCACTTTAAATAAACAGCCGCGTGTGTCGTGGAACGAGCGCCCTAAATACTTGCCGGTTAAACAATGAAATAGCGCGGTGCCTCACTCAAGCCGATTGCGTACAGTGAGCCCTGCGGAGGCGAGCGTGTTGTTGTTGTTGTTTGTTGTGCACCGTGTGCCTGTGTTCGAGCACACCGCGCAAAGGGGTTGCGATTTGTCCACATTCGCCGGAGGTCGTAGGCTCGGACTGTGATTCCTCTACTAAAGCGAATGGGGGCCGCGTTACCGAACAGACGATATTGAGAGTGAATTGACGTCACGTTAACAAGTCTCTATGAAAGCGAATGGACGAGCGGATCTCTATGGAAGTAAAGTTCAATTACATTTTTTTTAGATCTGCATGAAGGTGATTGGACGTGGAAGAGTGGCAGTCACTTGGATTTACAGATCTCCATTTGTGAGTGAGTGAACTCGTCACCCCAGGTCTCTGTGAGAGCGATCATCGGTCACGTGAATCATCAGCACTCCCTGACAGCCGAGCGGTGACACGGCCCACGGGTAGCGTGTTCGCAGCTTGTGGCAGAAGTTCGTGGTTCGGACCGGCAGGCCGCCCTGGTTAACGCCGATGTTGTATTAACCCTCAAAATGCTACGCGCCGTCTGCTTTGTTGTGGATCTTCTAGATCCCGTGAAGTGACACCAACATGGATAAGCCGCTGCCCGCCGACGAGATTGACCAAAAAATACCCGCAAATAACTCGAGTGGGATTACGCACCGCGACCTCGACCCCGACTGTGACGCTACTGCCGGCTGTCCGTGAAACGCAGCAGCGCCCTGCTCCGTAGTGGCCCTGCGCGAAAGAAACAAATAAAGTTCATTTGCGAGAAGTCTGTCACGGCAACGGCATCTCCTCCAGCAGCATCGCTGAGCCAGGAGAGAGTCGTGGAGTCGCTGAGCCAGGAGAGAGTCGGGGAGTCGCTGAGCCAGCAGAGAGTCGTGGAGTCGCTGAGACAGGAGAGAGTCGTGGAGTCGCTGAGCCAGGAGAGAGTCGTGGAGTCGCTGAGCCAGGAGAGAGTCGGGGAGTCGCTGAGCCAGCAGAGAGTCGTGGAGTCGCTGAGCCAGGAGAGAGTCGTGGAGTCGCTGAGCCAGGAGAGAGTCGTGGAGTCGCTGAGCCAGGAGGGAGTCGTGGAGTCGCTGAGCCAGGAGAGAGTCGTGGAGTCGCTGAGCCAGGAGAGAGTCGGGGAGTCGCTGAGCCAGGAGAGAGTCGTGGAGTCGCTGAGCCAGGAGAGAGTCGTGGAGTCGCTGAGCCAGGAGAGAGTCGTGGAGTCGCTGAGCCAGGAGGGAGTCGGGGAGTCGCTGAGCCAGGAGAGAGTCGTGGAGTCGCTGAGCCAGGAGGGAGTCGGGGAGCCTCGCAGGAGGCTCTGGGATGGGGCAGCAGTGAGTGGCTTCCGCTGATGGTTCCATTAACCGACGTTCGCTCTTATCGAGACTCGGGGTGACGACGACGAGTTCACTCACTCGCAGTGGGGACCTGGGAATCCAAGTGACCGTCAACCTTCATTCGCTTTCAGAGAAACCTGTGAGCTCAAGCGCCACCTGGCGACGTTCAGAGATCGGTTGAAGCGACCTCCATGCGTTTGGTCATCACTCGGGGTTTTGGTAAAAGCTTTCACGATCGGTTATCCGTGACAAATGTCAGACGCTGGCAACCGGTCACAGAGCAAAGCGTGTCACTGATGGGCCGCATTGGCACAAACCGCACGGCGGCCTACGTCACCGCGTGGTTCATTTGCTCTCGATTCTCAGTTACCCAGGCGAATTGCGCGGCCCTGCAATCGCTCGCTCACGCCGCTGCTGGCGGAAGGCGCCTCCACTATCGGTCGCTCTCGAGGCTCCTGGCCTCTTCTTCCACGCTGGAGGCGCTGGGCTCACTCGCACATTTTGCTTTCCTGTCGACCGGCCCAGGGTCGCTCGCAACCAACCCACACCGCGGCAGCTGCCCTTCACGTCGCAGTCAACGCGTTCATTGCTCCGAAACATTTTATTTTACGTGCGGCGAACCGATAACCGGCTCGCACCGGTTTTTCACTGCGGTGACCAGTAATGCAAAACGACCGTGTTCCAACGACCCCAGCCCGTTAGTTATCGCAAAGGTCAAACGCAGGACGAGGATGGGGGTCACGGCGCCACGTGTGGTCTGAACCCATGCTGCCCTTGGTGTCCGTGGCGCCGAGCTGAGCGGTGAGGAGAGAGGAGCGGTGGGTGAGGAAGGTGGGTGAGGAATGTGGGTGAGGAATGTGGCAGGTGGTGGGGGCATGTGTAGGACGGGGCCCCGACTCGTGACGGGCAGGGTGAGTCAGAGGGTGAGTGAGAGGGGGAGTCAGAGGGTGAGTGAGAGGGGGAGTGGCCGACAACCGAGAATGGAAGCGCCGGGGAACTTTGGGGGGGAGAGGGAGGGGGGGTCCTTTGAGTTGATGTGCGGTCACCTTGTGAGAGAGTGAGTGGGTGTGTGTGAGAGTGCGTGAGTGTGTGAGAGTGGGTGAGTGAGTGTACCTGTGTGTGAGTGGGTGAGTGTGTGGGGAGCGGTGGTGTAGCGGTTAGCGTGCTGCGATACAAACCCGGCGAGCCGAGTTCGATTCCCGCTCACGGCCAACACCAGTGACGATTATCTGAACCGGTCCCGGGCCTCCCCTAGGTCGACTCAGCCTAAAATGAGTACCTGGTGCGGTGTATAAACATCGCCACCAGGGAGACAAAGGCGGTCGGGCGTGGTGCTGGCCACCCATCCCCTTGTGTATTGTTCCGGCCTTCATAGGTGCTCGCTAACAGCACTTGTCCCTATAGTCTGTTAAGGCTATATGGGGGATCTTTGTCTTGTCTTGTGTGTGAGTGGGCGAGTGCGTGTGAGAATGTGTGAGTGGCGTGAGAATGGGTGGCTGAGTGTGTGGAGCGTGTGAGACTGAGTGGGTGAGTGAGTGAGCGAGTGTGAGAATGAGTGGGTGGGTGAGTGAGTGTGAGACTGAGTGGGTGAGTGAGTGAGCGAGTGTGAGAATGAGTGGGTGAGTCTGCGTGTACTCGTGAAACACCCAAACACAGAGCCATTGTGACCGTCACTGCTCGCCCATTGTACTGTGGATTGTCGCGCGTGACGCCGACTAGTGGGATCGGCTCGTCAGCCAAACCAAACTACCAACAATCGTTGTGGAACATGTATCAATAGCGATCGATGGCCACACAATGCCTGCGCATAGCCGTCACTGCACGTGGCAACACATTTGTGTGTTTACGCATCCCAAGAGCCTCGCGACCCGTGCTCAGCCAATGCCGCCTCGCGTACTCGCGGAAGCAGCGCCGCGGGGACTGATGGTGGGACGTCGTCACGACACCGAACTTTGTGTGTTTGTTCATCTTTCTTCTTTGATGCGGAGGGGCGCTCGGGTGCAGTGAGTCGTCGTGCACAATGTCGCGGGCCGCCGTGTAACCCCCACGGACGGATCTCACTGCCAGGGTGCCAGGGTGCTCGTGACGAGCGCTTTGCCGGAGGACGCTATCACCACCGTGATAGTCGCCTGGTGTTTGGGGGAGAGGAGGGGGGGAGGGCTTCTCTGTTCGTGGGATCCGGCGGCTTGCAGCGGATGCGTCGACTCGCGAGTCGAGCTGCTGCTGCTCTTCCTCTGGAGGCGCACGCGCGTCCCGACCTCGCCACGTGGCCGAGCTGCGGGGTGTGCAGGCGGTGCAGCTGCACGGGGGGTGGGGGTCACGGGCCGGTGCTGCTGGGGGGATGGTGGGGGGGGGGGTCAGGCAACGAGGCTACGAAGTGGGGGGCGGGGATGGGGAATTGGAGTCCGCCTCGGAGCGCCGCTGGGTGACGTCACCGGAGTGCTCCTAAGAGTCGCGGTGACGTCACCAGAGTGCTCTTGATGATGGTGACGATGTGTCGTCATGGTGATAGTGACGATGTGTCGTGATGGTGTTAGTGACGATGTGTCGTCATGGTGACGGTGACGATGTGTCGTCATGGTGATGGTGACGATGTGTCGTGATGGTGACGATGTGTCGTCATGGTGATAGTGAGGATGTGTCGTCATGGTGACGACGTTGTGAGTGTGTTCAAGGTTTTGCTAATTATTTAATTAAACGCACGTGCGTGCATCCACGTGGCCGTGTCTTGCAACCGTCCGTGGGTCACAACGGGTGACGTCCAATCCCAAGTGTCTCTCTCTCTCCTTGTCCAAACACTCGCGCTCGCTCAACAGCAGTCGCATTGCGACTCGCAGACGGCAGTGAGGCGGTGGTCGCCTCGACCCGAGGTCCATCCATTGGCACGCGCGCCGCCCACTCCCCAGCTCAGACCACATCCTCTCGACGCGGAGTTGCGTTAGGACGGGGATTGGTGCCATCGCTCCACCACGCACACTGTGAAGTCACAGGCTGAGGGATGGAACGTGTATCGTTCCGTCACGCTCTAGATACACAACCGTTGCACGAACGTTCAAAGAAAGACGCCTTTAACTTTTGCTGTCGACATGGCCGAGCAGTAGCGCATTCGCCGAATGTTGCAGAAATTCACGGTTCGAATCGAGCGGCCGCCCCGATTCATTCACGCGCGCCACCGTCTGGCGATCACGTGACGTCTCTCGCAAGAGCAGCATCGCGGGCCAAATTTGACAAACGTGAAAAAGATTTACCAGATTACTCAATTGTGTTTACACGTAGCTTTGGGGCCGTCCATAAATGACGTCACGAACCTGGGGGGGGGGGGGGGGTCAGACATTTGTGACGATGTGTGACGAGGGGGGGGGGGGTTGAGAAATGTGACGTCACATCAAAATGCGCAACTTTAAATAAATATAGATAACACGTTCTACTTAATTAAATAGACTTGTTAATACATGTTTCTCCTACAACATCAGAGTGCAGCGCCACATTAAATACGCACTACAATGACAATAGTTTAAAGCGACTTGAAGCATTTTTTATTTTATAAATGGAAATATGTTTTTGGGGGGGTGCGGCAGAGCTTTGTGACGTCATATTTGAGGGGGGGGTCTGACTTTTTATGACGCCGTGTGACGAGGGGGGGGGTCAAAAATCGTCCAAACTCGCGTGACGTCATTTATGGACGGCCCCTTTGTACACAACCCTAACCACTGGCACCTCGTGGGATTTGCTTTCAGACAGGCACCGCATTCCCTCCCAGGTGCAATGCTGCGAGGCGACCACAGGGCGGCAGCACACTGCCGTGGTGGCGGTGGTGATGATGGTGATGGGGCAGTGCAGCGGTTAGCGCGCTGCGGTACGAACCTGGCGACACGAGTTCGATTCCCGTTCGCGGCTAACATCAGTGAGGATTATCTGAACCGGCCCTGGGCCTCCCCTAGGTCGACTCAGCCTCAAATGAGTACCTGGTGCGGTGGGTAAACACATCGCCACTGGGGAGACAAAGGCGGATGAAGAATTACCCGCAAAATGACTCAATTGGGATCACACAGCAGCAGCAGAAACATCATCGCGGCCACCTGTGAAAGCTTGTCAGGACCCTCCTGGACGAGTCTTGAGACTCTGGGGTGATTCTGCGCACACAAGGATCACACGCAGGAAGACCACGTCGAACCAGACGATAGAGTAGACTCGTGTGTGTGTGTATAGTCACCCTCAGAGACACACACACGCGCGCTCATAGATATTACACTCATAGAGACACGACACGAAGTGGCGGTGACGTCACCCCGGCGCTTGTGCCAGGCTAGGTGCACTTTGAGGCCACGTGAAGTGTCGAAGGCCCGCTGGCAGGAGGTCACGGAACAGACCCAGGTGCCGTGGGTTGACTGACTGAGATGACTGGCTGATGCACCACCTGTGCTCTCCGCTGTGCCGCCCGGCGCTCCGCTCGCTGTTGTGAGGATCGCTCATCCGCCCTCCGTTGTTGCTGGAGGGCGACTGCCTCCAACTGCCCGGCAGCGTCCTTCACGAACCTCCTCCACAGAGGCCGATCTTGACACCGCTGGTACCGCTCATTGGCAAGTCCACTCAGCTGCACATTCTTCAGTACGACGTCGGCGCATCTCTTCTGCAGCCCGTGCTGCGCTCGTTTAGCCCCCTCGATCCGGCGAAACAGAAGCTGCGTGGGCATGCGGTGGCTGGGCATGAAGTGGCTGGGCACGCGGTGGCTGGGCATGCGGGCTACATGACCCAGCCAACGCAGCCTCCCTTGCCGGAGGAGCTCACCGATGGGACCGTGCCAAAATCTGTCACCGCCCGCAGGGCTCGCCATGCCGTTGTCGATCACGGTGAGTTGTTTGACTTAACTTCTCCATGGCTGACCAGTGCAGGCTTAAGAATGCGGGTAGCAGCATCGTTCGTGGCGCAGCGTACTGACCACTGCACCTCCCGGCACGGTAACTACCACTGTACTGCTAACATTAAAACCGCAGTCGCCATCGTGGCTCGGCTGTTGTGAAATATTACAGCACTGGGTGAACACTGTGCTTGTAAAACGAGTCCCATTCACTTGTATAACGCCGCATTACGCAAGGCGGCAATGGGGCGAGAGTTATCTAACCACGCGGCCGGAGCAGCAGCGGTGAATTCGCGTGGCCTTGACTCAGGGGCTCTGTCACCACCACCACCGTGCCAATCGGAGGTGCGGATCATCATCCTGCTGCTGTTGCTGCTGCTGATAATGACATTAATCTAATCATCAATGTCTCACCGAGTCTCAAGAATAGTTTTCAAGAGGGTCTTTCTGCGTTGGGCTGTGTGACGGACAGTGTTCATGGGAGTTTGGCTTAGTGAATGAGGAAATTGGAGATGCCAGCACCGTGCTCGATAACAGGGGGGGAGGGGGACACTCGGCAATGACATCTCCTGGCCGTCCCGCGCCTGCGACACCCGGCAAGCCCTGGAGGCCGTCAATCCCAACACCGCGTGATCGAGCAGGCCAAGTCCCGACTGAGCGTGCGACGTCTGGCCACGTCTGGCGCGGTCTGGCACAGACCGCATGGACGCTGGTGCAGGGCGTGAAGAGGGCCCCCCTCCTGTCCAATGCCCCCCAGACCCCTGCCCCCCCCCCCCTTCCAACCTGTGGGCTCGGGTGGAGTTGCGCAGTTTGATTAACCCACGAATCCGATAACATGAAAATGAAAGTAGTTGAAACGTAACTCTTTAACTTTTTTGTTTTGTTTACCAGGCAAGGCCCACTGAGCTATACAGCTCTTTTCCAGATGCGAGCTGGCTATCACAAATGCTAGCTCAACTTATAGCAGCCATGTACTGTACTCTGAACGCATGTGTCTCAATGTGGAGGGGAAAACCGAAGGACCCAAAAGAAAAATCTCTGCGACCACGAGGAGAACACGCGCACTCCAAAAAGACAACAGGCGTCATGATTGGGATCGAACCCCCCACGACCTCCTGTACATCAGGCGAGGCAGAAAACATCTCGCCATCGGGACAACCCCAAAACCTTTTGTTTACACGCGTGCCACTGGACGGAAGGTGGTGAGCGGGGCTTGGCCACGTGATCGTCGTCGGCTTGCAGTGACACCCTCACTCCGGCACGGCTAGAACACACCCTGCCTGGTGCACACCCTGCCTGATCTACACCCTGCCTGGTGTATTTCAGCCGGACACGCCGGTGATGCAGCACCGTGCTGCGTCACAGGGTCGATGGGTTACCCCACAAACGTTGCGAAACTCCCTCCCCGTGGCCCCGTGGTCACCGAGGAGGCGACACACTCTGGGCCCGCCAGGAGACGGCGGCGGAAGCCAAGCATGGGGACTCCACCTGCCCCGTCTGATTACGGGGTAAGAGGATTTAACACGAGCGCGCGTGGTTTTTCTCTGGGTTTTCCTGCCATAACACTTTGGTATATATAGGACTGCAGAGCTTGGGAAACTGTTTACTGTGCGGCTGCTACTGCCTTACCGCTCGTCTTGCGGCTCCTCTCGTCGCCTCTGAGTGGCTCTCTCTCGATGGGTGTGAGTCGAACCCTGATGCTCCTGGCCTGTCCAACTGTTAATGTTGTGCAACAGTGGATTTACTGCAGTGACGTGCGGTGAGGTCAATGGCAGGAGAGGCGCTGACTCGTGTCAGAGCCAGATTCACACACTGAGGGGGGCGTGTCCTCACTGAGGGGCCGTGTCCTCACTGAGGGGGGCGTGTTAGACACGTCCCCCTCAGTGAGGCAGATGTGATAGCTGCCTCCCCTGGTGCTTGTTAATTGCAGTTTCATGAAGAGACAAGCGAGCCTAAATATCTTTATACACATACGTGAAATAAGTTACCTGTAGCATGGAAGGCGAGGACATGAAATGAAGGGGTCTACAAACATTACATTGGTGACATACTGAGATAGTAACAGGCACGCGCTTATTGCCCGAGCTCCATCCAGTTACTGAGGGGTTGCGCAATCAGAGGGGAGGCTGAGCTCGTCGCTGCCTCACCTCTTGTCTCTTCCTGTATTTGCAGCGGAGCTCCGCAAATTTGGTGATTTTGACTATAAAAAATGATTGGAATCGTACAGAAATGACATAACACCGATCAGTGGAAAAATCTTAATATTTATTTTCTTTTATTCTTTTTTTTTTTGCGTTTCGTAACAGCTATTTTAATTGGAGTATGTCAGGTGAGGCTCTGTCTCCCCTGACCGCACGTCCCTGATATACTGCATTTTAAAAAAGAACCACACACACGAAGCTGGTTTGGGCAGCACTCGTGTGGCTAGGAGGGGGATGAGTGCCGGTGAGCGAGAATAGCAAAGTTGCTGGGAGCCAAACGCCCCCAAAATGATCCCCCCACCCCCCACCCCCAGCGCAGAGGGAGCGCTGAAATAATCTCGTGAGCAGATGCCGGTGGGATTTGGTGCGCGGTCGTTGAGGCCATCGGGAACCCTCGTCTAGCAATGGATTGACCATGGCTGGTGATGACGACGGCCACGATAATGATGATGTGAATAAGCTGTGCACTTTGAAACTGCAAAGGAGATGTGCCTTTCTGCGACGTTGGCAACAGCGCCACCCATCTACGACTTGCCACGGTGGGTCGTACTGCAATCGCAAAGGATGATTCATCATAATAATAATACATTAATAGTACTAATCGTGACACAGCACTAACACAGTCTGCGTCACCATGTCGATGACTCGGCTGCTTTGTCTTGGGGTGGGTGGAGAAAGTGTGCGGCGCGCGTGACTTACCCTGAGCGGTGATTGCCAAATAGATTTTTTTTTTAATTCTTCCAAATCCAAGCTCAGCGCTGAGACTCCACTGCGTGAGTTGGTTTCTGCCCGTCGGATGCTATTTTGAGTGGTGAATTCTTGGCGCGTTGTGTAACGCTGCGTGGATATGGGGTCCACATCTAACAAGGGAGGGAGGGAGGGGAGGGAGGGAGGGGAGGGCCCCCTTTGTGGGCGACTATCCGCCAGCATTGATTGAAGAGCAAGCCTGAGCCGGCTCGCGTCGAGACGCGTGCGTGTCGAAACCGGTTCAGAGTATTGATTGATTGCGTTTAAATCAGTGACGATGCTACTATGCACTGCCATGAGGCCGTGCGGCCGAGGAGCTGTGTTAGGAACATGCCTTTAGACGATTTAGATGATTCTGCTGCTATAAATGCCCACGCGAGAAGCCTGTTTTGTCGAGCTGTCGTTTGTGGTCAGGTAGATTTAGAAAGATAAGTCCGTGCATCAGTGGGCTCTGTCTGATAGGATCGGGACGGTGTAGTCTTATTGAACGTGTTTGGGTGATTTATACTGACACGTCTTGTACTTTTCACTCCTCTCGTGGGTTTTGTGTCTGTTGTTTGTTGTTGGAACGTTCTTGCCCGCCCCGACTGGACATCCTGTGAAAAAACGAGCTTTGCAGCTCATCGGATTCCTCCAGTCTAAATAAATATTTCTGATTCAGATGATGTATTTTTATTGTTTCTAAAGGAATGCTCGTACAGGCGGATCGCGTGTGACACGCACAGCGGGTGGCTGCACAATTGTGTTCCGAGACGAGGTCACGTGGGGCCCATTGCGCAACGATGACGTAACCGAATTCACTGGCAGCCCCCCCCCCATGCGTGGTATGAAATGTAACCGCACGGGCGACTGCGCTTATATGGACTATGAATTTGCAAGCGGAAATATTCAGTGGTGAGTCACTAGTTGAGGGGGGGTCACGTGAAAGCGTGGGAGTCGATACCGATTCCGCTGAGGTAGGTATCGATTTCTGGAATCGATCCGCGAATTCCGAATACTGCAATGGAATTTTAACCGAAATCGTCTCAGCGGGATCAGTCGCTAGAAGGATGCTCTAATAGCCGTGTAAACGCGTGGATGTAACGGGGCAATTTGTGTCGTCGTTGTTGCGCGACAGAATCGTTTGTTGGCATCGAGATTCGAATCGACGGTTCAACAACTCTCGATCCAGTTGATGCCCACCGGCCTCCTAACCACCACGCCTCATGGCAGGTGGAGGCGGGGGGAGGGCGGGGCTTGCGGGGTGGGCGGGGTCTCGTGGGAGTGGGCGGGGCCAAGGAGGAAGTAGGCGGGGTCTCGTGGGAGTGGGCGGGGCCAAGGAGGAAGTAGGCGGGGTCTCGTGGGAGTGGGCGGGGTCTCGTGGTAGTGGGCGGGGTCTCGTGGGAGTGGGCGGGGCCAAGGAGGAAGTAGGCGGGGTCTCGTGGTAGTGGGCGGGGCCAAGGCGGAAGTAGGCGGGGTCTCGTGGGAGTGGGCGGGGTCTCGTGGTAGTGGGCGGGGCCAAGGAGGAAGTAGGTGGGGTCTCGTGCTAGTGGGCGGGGCCAAGGAGGAAGTAGGCGGGGTCTCGTGGGAGTGGGCAGGGTCAAGGAGGAAGTAGGCGGGGTCTCGTGCTAGTGGGCGGGGCCAAGGAGGAAGTAGGCGGGGTCTCGTGGGAGTGGGCGGGGCCAAGGAGGAAGTAGGCGGGGTCTCGTGCTAGTGGACGGGGCCAAGGAGGAAGTAGGCGGGGTCTCGTGCTAGTGGGCGGGGCCAAGGAGGAAGTAGGCGGGGTCTTGTGCTAGTGGGCGGGGCCAAGGAGGAAGTAGGCGGGGTCTCGTGGTAGTGGGCGGGGCCAAGGCGGAAGTAGGCGGGGTCTCGTGGGAGTGGGCGGGGTCTCGTGGTAGTGGGCGGGGCCAAGGAGGAAGTAGGTGGGGTCTCGTGCTAGTGGGCGGGGCCAAGGAGGAAGTAGGCGGGGTCTCGTGGGAGTGGGCAGGGTCAAGGAGGAAGTAGGCGGGGTCTCGTGCTAGTGGGCGGGGCCAAGGAGGAAGTAGGCGGGGTCTCGTGGGAGTGGGCGGGGCCAAGGAGGAAGTAGGCGGGGTCTCGTGCTAGTGGACGGGGCCAAGGAGGAAGTAGGCGGGGTCTCGTGCTAGTGGGCGGGGCCAAGGAGGAAGTAGGCGGGGTCTTGTGCTAGTGGGCGGGGCCAAGGAGGAAGTAGGCGGGGTCTCGTGGTAGTGGGCGGGGCCAAGGAGGAAGTAGGCGGGGTCTCGTGATAGTGGGCGGGGCCAAGGAGGAAGTAGGGGGGGTCTCGTGCTAGTGGGCGGGGCCAAGGAGGAAGTAGGCGGGGCCAAGGAGGAAGTGGGCGGGGCCAAGGAGGAAGTAGGCGGGACCAAGGAGGAAGTGGGCGGGGCCAAGGAGGAAGTAGGCGGGGTCTCGTGCTAGTGGGCGGGGTTAATTGGGGGAGTGGGAGGGGTTAAGGAGAGGTGTGGACCAATGTAAATGAAGGCGACTGTTATTAATAATACTTATATCTATCGAGAGCTTTTCATCAAGTATCTCAAAGCGCTGTACAGGACACAGCAGCAGACACAACGCATACAAATAATATAAATACATTTTAAGAATATGTTTTTGTCTTGCATATAAGTGAATGTACGTTGAACTTCTTTCGCACCGTACGTAGCCCACCGTGCTATTCGGAGGTGTGAATTGGTCCTGGTGTCATCTGGGACCGTATTTGTTGTTTTGCTGCCTTGCCCCAAGCTTGCGTTTAGCATTTTAAAGAAATCGCCAACAATGTATGTTGTCATTTACGAAAGTTCGCGTTCACGCAATTGACGAAATTATGTAAGATTATTCAATTTTCTCGATTCACGAAATAAAATGTGCGTGTTAACGAAAATGTTCACACGGCACAGCATGAGATCGAACAGCACACCTGTCAACCCCTTAACAGTGACCTACTTTAGTACACACCAATTCAGACCTGATTGGTCATCCCGTGCTCTTATAAATCTCAGCGTTCATCCTTCAAAGTCCCATCACAAGGGAGAAACACAAACAAATAGACACTTCTATTGCCCGCATTGAAACGGCTGTACGCCGCCGTATGCGCCTGACAACTCAATTTCCCCCGCACAAGAAGAATACGGAGCAAATAAACCGTATGGTTGACAGCTGTGGAGCAGGGAGCAGCCGAGAGGCTGCGTCATCCACCCGCGTCTGTGTCACGGTGACCTGCAGCAGGCAACAGCCACGGCTCCACATCTGCCTGTTGCGGTGAACCTGCAGCAGGCAACAGCCACGGCTCCACATCTGCCTGTCGCGGTGAACCTGCAGCAGGCAAGAGCCACGGCTCCACATCTGCCTGTCACGGTGAACCTGCAGCAGGCAAGAGCCACGGCTCCACATCTGCCTGTCGCGGTGAACCTGCAGCAGGCAACAGCCACGGCTCCACATCTGCCTGTCACGGTGAACCTGCAGCAGGCAACAGCCACGGCTCCACATCTGCCTGTTGCGTTCAGTTTGTTGTCCTTCCCACGCACCTCCGACTAGCACGGTGGGCTACGTACGGTGCGAAAGAAGTCCAACGTACGCCACCTGTTCAGTCATTCCAACATGCAGATATTTTGGTGAGTTCCATAAAAGGTTATTTAAAAAAATATATAATTCAGTCATTTTTAGATTGATGTCCCTTTATTACTTGTTTGTGTGTTGTGAAAAGTAATATCGGTGTGCACTACATGTACGTATATTTTTTGGTGTGGAGAGTTGGAATTGCTCATTTTCGTGCTTTTTTGAAGAACGCAATTCCTTTCGTAAATCGAGGGATACCTGCATAAACTTAATTTTGTTTATTTTTCGTGACTTATATTTTCTCTATTTTGGCACTCTTATCGTTTGTTAAGTATTTTTTTTTGTATTTTATTACGTTTTATTTTTATAATTTTATTATTTCTCTTCTACGTCACTTTACCGAAAGAACCAAGAAGATGAATCCCTACAGTCACGAAAGCTTTAAATCGAAATTTAAAAAGTATTGTTTGTTGTTTTAACTTGCTGACCCGCACTCCCTACTGGACATCTGTGAAGAAGAGCTTTATAGCTCATCGGATTTCCTCCTGCAGTCGAAATAAAGACTCAGGGGGTGGGCGTGGTTATGAGTAAGTGGGCGGGGAGCGGGAGTGGAGCGATTAGCGCGCTGCGCTCCAAACCTGACAACCCGAGTTCGATTCCCGCTCACGGCCAACACCAGTAACGATTATTTGAACCAGTCCTGGGCCTCCCCTAGGTCGACTCAGCCTCAAATGAGTAGCTGGTGCGGTGCGTAAACATCGCCACTAGGGAGATAAAGGCGGCCGGGCCTGGTGCTGGCCACCCAGTCCCTTGTGTGCTGTTCCCGCCTTCATAACGTGCTCGCTAACAGCACTTTGCCCCAACAGTCTGTTGAGGCTATACGGGGGATCTTTGTCTTTGGAGTTAGGTTGGAATTGTGGGGGGGAGGTCAGTAGTGGCCGGAGTGGGCGGGGTCACCCGGTCGGACAGGAGGAGGCGAAACCAGGAACGGAGTGGGCGGGGTTTATGAATAGTAGGCGGGGGCTATGGGGGAGAGTGGGCGGGGTTTACGGGGCCACTTGACGCAGGGGGTGAGAGAGGCAGTGGGCGGGGTTTTGAAGTGAGTGGGCGGGGTGTTCATGGTCACTCAGTGGCCGGGGGCGAGAGGCAGTGGGCGGGGTTTTGAAGTGAGTGGGCGTGGTCTAACGCTCAGTGGGCGTGGTCTGTGGACCCGTAACGGTTTGACGCGGTCGAGCGAGCCAGCGAGCTTCCCATTCGGCTCCGCGTTGTGGCCGCGCCGCCCGAAGCGAGGCGCTGATCGCCAACCCTCTCGCTCTTCACCAATACTCACCGATATCTATATTTATATATCTAATTTGCGCTATTTAACGCGCTCTCTTTATGTAACGCGCTCTCTTTATGTAACGCCCCGCGCGCCTCTATAAAGACGCTGCCCGCCGCAGCCTCTCGGGGCGAGAGGAGGAGGAGGCGCTCGAGTCCTGCCTGGGGGGGGAGCGAGGGTGAGGAAGGCCGCGCACGGCGCTGCCGTGGTACTGTGTGTGTACTGTGTACACTGTGTGTACTGTGTGTGTACTGTGTGTGTATTGTGTGCACTGTGTGTGTACTATGTACACTGTGTGTACTGTGTGCGCTGTGTATGCTGTGTGCTACTGTGTGTGTACACTGTGTGGACTGTGTGTGTACTGTGTGTACTGTGTGCACTGTGGACTGTGTGGACTGTGTGTACTGTGTACACTGTGTACTGTGTGTGTACTGTGTGTGTACTGTGTGGACTGTGTGTGTACTGTACTGTGTGTACTGTGTGTGAAACTGTGTACTGTGTGTGTACTGTGTGTGTACTGTGTGTGCTGTGTGTGCTATGTGCACTGTGTGTGCTGTGTGCGCTGTCGGTACTGTGTGTACTGTGTGCACTGTGTGTACTGTGTGCACTGTGTGTACTGTCTGCACTGTATGCGCTATGTGCGCTGTGTGCACTGTATGTGCTGTGTGCACTGTGTGTGCTGTGTGCACTGTGTGTACTGTCTGCACTGTGTGCGCTGTGTGCACTATGTGCTGTGTGCACTGTGTGTGCTGTGTGTGCTGTGTGCGCTGTCGGTACTGGTTGCTTTGTGTGTACTGTGTGTGCTGTGTGCACTGTGTGTACTGTCTGCACTGTATGCGCTGTGTGCGCTGTGTGCACTGTATGTACTGTGTGTACTGTATGTGCTGTGTGCACTGTGTGTGATGTGTGTGCTGTGTGCGCTGTGTGCTGTGTGCGCTGTCGGTACTGTGTGCACTGTGTGTACTGTGTGCACTGTGTGTACTGTCTGCACTGTGTGCACTGTATGCGCTGTGTGCACTGTATGTGCTGTGTGCACTGTATGTGCTGTGTGCGCTGTGTACTGTGTGTGCTGTGTGTACTGTGTGTGCTGTGTGAGCTGTGTGCACTGTGTGTGCTGTGTGCGCTGTGTGTACTGTGTGTGCTGTGTGTACTGTGTGTGCTGTGTGTGCTGTGTGTACTGTGTGTGCTGTGTGCACTGTGTGTACTGTGTGCGCTGTGTGCTGTGTACTGTGTATACTGTGTGTGCACTGTGTGTACTGTCGGTACTGTGTGTACTGCTGCTGCTGCTGTAGATAAACCGGCTGCTCGTTCGCCTTACTGGCAACTGAGAGTCATCGGGTTTCCAGGTTTGCCGTGCGGATATTAAAAAAAAATCAATGTCGAGCAGTAATCGTACCACCGCGGTTGTTTTTGTGAGGGGCTGAGGGAACTAAATGCAATATCAGGGAGCTACTGCTGCTGCTGCTGAAGGTGGTTGTTGTCATGGGGGTCAGCGGCGCGCTGGGCAATCCG
The DNA here is from genome assembly GCF_015708825.2 of Lethenteron reissneri. Lineage (NCBI taxonomy): Eukaryota > Metazoa > Chordata > Hyperoartia > Petromyzontiformes > Petromyzontidae > Lethenteron > Lethenteron reissneri. The sequence goes on along the minus strand of NC_083825.1, from coordinate 10,071,383 downwards.
GCAGTGACAACAAGGGGGACAGGAGGGGTGGGTGGAGGCAGGAGTGGTGAGGGGTGAGGCAGCAGAGGTGAGGGATGAGTGGTTATGGGTGAGGGATGAGGGAGGAGTGGTTATGGGTGAGGGATGAGGGAGGAGTGGTGAGGGATGAGTGGTTATGGGTGAGGAATGATGCAGGGGTGGTGAGTGAGGATAGGTCAGGGATGAGGGAGGAGTGGTGAGGGATGAGAGAGGTTAGGTGAGGAATGAGGGAGGGGTGATTATGGGTGAGGGATGATGCAGGAGTGGTGAGGGATGAGAGATGAGAGAGGAGTGGTTATGCGTGAGGGAGGAGTGGTGATAGGTGAGCAGGAGATCGTCTTGTAAGTGAAGTGGCGTGTAAAGTGAAGAGTTGGGCATGAAGGGTCATCAAGAGAGTGGTGGTGGTGATGATGGTAATTAAATGAGGTGTAGCGTCAGATTGGGGAAGCTAATTGCTGGATAAAGGAACCGATGAGAAATGAGCATGTGGCAGTAGAAAGATTCAATATTGAGTGAACGAGGGATGAGGAATAATGAAGGGCATGATGATGATGATTATGATGATGATGGGTTGGCGAGCAATGTGTGAAGCTGGTGACGAGTGTGAGTGGGTGAGGCTGACTGTGAAGGTTCTTGGGATGGTTGTGTGTGGGAGTAGATAATGAGGACGTGAGAATGAATGAACGGGAGGCGAGTGTTCAAAGGTGTACGGGGGAGAATGGACGGTGGTGATAATAGTGATAATGTTCATTTTGTATTCGCCCCGGAGACGAGGGGAGAGTCTCATTGTCAAGAGTGACCTGGGATACATAAATGACAAAAGATGAGCTATGAGGAGATGATTATAGAGGAAGTGACGGTGGGTGAGTGTAGGTGGGTGGATTGAAAAAGAACGGACAAGGGAGTGTGGTGATTGATGATGGTTGTGGAGAAGAGTGATGGTGGATGTTTGCAAGGTGCTGGTATTTCACGTGATCCTGTAACTCTCTGGTCAACCCACTGTTGGACGATGGCTTTCCCATGCTGCCAAGGTCATGGGGGTTACGTGATAATACTGGTTAGTGCTGGGTGGTTAAGGTCGGGAGCATAGACACGAGGGCATAGGCATACAGTACAATTTATCTTCTGGCACTATCTTCTGCTGTCAGCATAGCCTGCATCTACGCATGGCTGTCCACCCAATCCCTAGTATCATCCGTCTGAGATCTCAGAAACGTCGGCATCATGCAGGTGATATCGTCACATAGGCGTGCTTGTGCAGGATGTATTCGGCGAGAGAGAGAGAGTGGTTGAGGGTGTGTGTCGGTAGCGTTGTGGTTGAATTTGGACGGCTGGAGGTTTGGGAGACGCATCAATGATGGGGAGGGACAGACGAGAGATGAGCCGGGAGCTGGAGGGAAGAACAGAGTCGAATCCCTGAGATTTCGCACGGACACCGCGAATGAAAGGTGGCCGGGCTCGATTAGTATGCGGGTCGTGTGTCCCTGGCGGCCTCCGACTGCCCCCCGACATTTCGTGGCCACCGACCGATCGATTAGCCCGGGAGACTGGTTAAGGAAGTCGCCGGTATCCTGGGAATACGTCAGCGAGGGTTGTGGAACGGGAGGGTCCCCTTGTGTAACATCACCCACAAAACGGTGGTTCCGTTTTTGTCGCACCTGCGTCGTAATGTCATTGACCCAATATTTAACCGGGCGAGGTGCTACCCATTGAGGTTCAGTGTTGAATGCCCCCATTGGAGCTTATTTGTGTGGCTAGCGGTGGGAAGCAGCGGTGAAGAGACAACGGTGATGTCAAGCACGCGAGTTGGGGGGTGTGCGTCGAGTCGGTGTTGCATCTCGGCGTGGGGAAATCGGAGGTCGGGCGAAAACCACCGCGGCCACTTGAGCTGCGCTGCGCACAGAGCCGTTCATTCACCGACGATGCCACGGATGGGATAAGTAAGGAGTGCTCGTGCATTAATGCTCATGCGTCAAGGTTAATCAGTTTGGTTCTATTGTCTGATTTATAAATATTGTAAATTACTTGAATTGCGATTATCTATTTACATTAGCGCCGTTATTGTATATATTTACGTTGAACGTCTCTCGCACCGTGTGTCGCCATCCGCGCTAATGGGAGGTATTGCTGCTTAGTTGGAGAGTGTTGCTACGAACTAGTTACTCTGCTTCTGAATTGACATTTGGTTAAGTACAATTGGGGTGTGGTCAGTGGTGACACTTGTGCCTCCACAGCAAGAAGGCCCTGGGTTCAATTCCTAACATGGGTGCTTAAATCTGTGGAGTTTGTATGTTCTCCCCCTATTCTCTGGTTGTCGTCTCTAGAAAAAAAATATATATATACAATTTAGCTGGTATTTGCAGAAAAAACTTCCCAGTGCTGAAAAATTGCCTGCAAATTATATAACGGTGATTACATTTAGTAACAACATAGGATCCTAGATTTGAAGCTTTCGTGACTGCAAGGATTCATACTCTTTGGTTGTTTCGGTAAAGTCACGTAGGTAAAAAATAAAATAAATGAGAACAACTAGTGATTTTGGCTGTAACGGTTCCACCTGAAGATGGAAGCTTGTGTTGCCTCCGAAACGTCGTGATTTAATTTAGTTTACCTTTATTTTATTGTTTACCTACGTGACTTTACCGAAAAAACATAGGATCCCCTTCTCACCGAGGCTTGATACCTTGTGAGGCTTTCCTGAGACTTGGTGAGGCATTCCTAGTAAACTAGCAGAATAATGAACATGATCCTCATGCTTAGCCTGGTTGCGTGTTGCCGCTTGCTGTCCTCTGCTTTTGATCACGATGGAATGGCATGCCCATGCGATTATATTTTGCAACCTCACATAAATTCCTCTGCACTGTCTCGCGGTTAACATGCGCAGGGGGTGTTTATCGTGCGTTTTTTTACAGCACAATTTTAAAAAAACCTGCCACACTGGCTGCTGTCACTATCACTGGTCATCTTTCCCCATCGGCTTGTGATTCATCCACAAATGATCCTCAGCTCACGATTTAGTTTCAGTATTTTCACAGTTGCCGAGCACAATCCCCGTGGCCTTAAGACGTCAAAGTTGCAATCGATTAGGGGCCATCCATTTAGTACGTACGTATGGAGGGGGGAAGGGGGTTAACCCAAATGCGTACGCTTGTGTATGGGGGGTCTACTGACAATGTAAGTACACATAGGAAACGGGTTGGGGGGGGGGGGTGAAGCCTCGATAATAATTTGTCTACATTGGCCTTTAAATGAGTTACATATTCCGGCGGTGGACTCTCTGTTTGCTTCAACACGTTCATATTATTAATCCTTGATCGTTTCTGCGTGGATTAAATATCGGCCATTCTATAGGATTTGGGGGGGGGGGGTGCGTCAGGTGTACGTACGCAGGTGGGGGGGGGGGTGTAAAAATTCCGCGTGCGTACAGGGAGGAGGGGAGGGGTCAAGTTTTTACTAGATTTTTGCGTACCTACCAAATGGATGGCTCCTAAGAGGAGACGTAACTCTTGAATTGAGCGAAGTTATTGTTCTTAGGAGCTTGAGAGCAGAAGCGATGGGAGCGAATTCCAAAGTGAGGCAGAGCGAGAGAAGAAGACGACGGCGAGAGATATGTTGTGACCTGTAGTGTTGGGGTTATTAAACACTGAGGATGAGATAAAGCAGTGGGGTGTCTGGTAGACTGAGTCCTCAACATGAGTGAGGTTCATGGGACAGTAACCATGGTGGTAGTAGCTGTTGAGCCATACGGGAAAGGCTGCCAGTAACTGGAGTGAATAAATGAGTAACGGATGGTCAAATAATCCCAAGCTATTATAATACCCTTGATAAAATTCAACAAGAAACATGTTGACTCGTATCTATTCGAGCTTTCATAGAGATGTATGTTTGGGGTCAGTGTTTGTTCACTGGGGGGTGGTGACGTGGCCCTGCAGTAGTGCGTTTGTCGCTTGTTGTAGAGCATTGGTTCTTAACCTTTACTGCAGCATTGGTTCTCGATGTTTAATGTTAATAAATACATGCATAGGTTTGATGAAACAAAGTAGTTGTCCTTACGTGCCCGTGCTTAATTTGTGTTTTAGATTGTTTACCTTCTAAAAAATCTGCCCATGTCTTGCACCCCCAGAAAGGGCATCTCGCACCCCCCCAGGTTAAGAACCACTGTTTGTAGAGGTTCTCGGTTTGAATCGGCAAGCCACCTTGGTTATTATAGCGCATGCATTGACCGTAGAATATGCGCCCTCTGCTTCGCAGGGGACGTAAAAAATCCCATAACGTCATTCACAAGAGTGGGATAAATTTGAAATTTACCTACAAATTACTAAATTGGAATTACACACAGCAATATCGCACCATTACTGCAAAACTACTGTAGCCTGTCTGTGAACCACAGCAGCGCCTTCGTGATAGCCTTGTGCTATAAGTATTACTAGAAAACCAAATGTATTTGATAATTACTATTATTACTGTGTTTTTCATTTCAGTTGAATTTATTAGGTATAACCCTGTGAGCCATGCGGCTTTTGACTCGAGTGCAACCACAACAAACAAAAACATGAACAAGAAACATCTTAAAGTGACTACACGCAACAGAAAAATCCAGGAAAAAACAGCAAAGTCTTCCAGAAAAAGCACCGTATATCAACGCTGTGTGCAAAAATCCCAGTGGGATGCAAGTCAAACAATAACAACCATAAGACAATTTTGATTAAAGTTACCAGGCTAACAACAAACAAACATGGCCAAACCAAAACGTTAAAAAATAAACCCTCGCTCGTGCACACACACAGGGTTGCGTGCACCGTGTTATGGGCATCGGGAAGAACACGCAGGCGGCGGCGGTCGGAGAGAAGGGCTGCGAGGTGGGAGGAAACGGCCAGGTGACGACCACCCCGCACGGAGGAGGCCAGGTGAGACTCAGTCCAGGCACTTCGCTCCACACTCCACTGCAGCGTTGACTGAAATAACACACTTCCCAGAAGGCTGTATGGCTGATGGGATGCGTAAAAATGCCTTTTTTTTATCCCCATTCGTAAAATGGGAGCGGTGACGCGGTCGAGTGGTTGCGTGTTCCGCCGCTCGTTGTCGAGGCTCGTGGTTGTAGCCCGGCGGGCGCCCTGGTTAATGCTGCGGGTGCATGAACCATACAACACTACGTGCTGTCTGCTTCACGGTGGATGTTACAAATTCCATGACACCATTCTAAATGAGTCGGCCATTGTGCGCCGACGTCATGCTCCCCATTGCCAAATTAGAAAAAAACGACACCAAGTGCTCATCGCCACTGTTGCCTCCATAGGCGGAATAATGCTCATTCGCGTGCCACTTGGGGGCACTTCGTACGCATATGGACAGTTGCCACTCCGGGGGTGCCCTTTCAAATGTTTGAGATGCGATGCAGATGGTATATATGAAACCAATGCTGCTGTTGAAGGCCGCTCCCAGCAGACTGTCTGGCTGATGGGATGTGTACAATGATGTTTGTTTTGTATATGGAGGGACAGATATGGGGAGGTGAATTGTCTGTCTTTGTTGTTGCAATTTGCTATGTACGGTTTGAAAGAAGTGCAAAATACATACTTGGTGATTCGGGGTCAGGGGGCTGAGCTGACACCACTGAGGGCCTGGATTGGAATCTGGGAAGATGCTTGTGATTAAGCCGGCTTCTCAGCCCGGTCACCAATAACTGCTCAAAAAACCCATCACATCTAATTTGGCTCTGGACTGTGGCTGATTTACAGCTCTTGAGTATTAATTATATTGCTTTTATTGACATCCAAAGGGTACTCTTTGCCAGGTGTCCCTCTAGTCTGGATAATACATGTCGATTATTATAATAATTATTTTACTAATACGCTTGCTTACTGAGGACGGCCTCGCACTGAGTCTCATCACCCGTTTTGAGGAGGTTGCTGCTTCACAGCAGGGGACGATGTAATGAAGTAATAAAGTACTTTTTCAAATTTGGTTAATGTGGACCTTTACTCCGGCACACAATGTCCTACTCTTTTGGAATGTTACGGAACCTCCAATGTCTACTTTGAAGCAGACGGTGTGTATATTTTACGGTTAATACACCCACGGTATTAACCGAACCGTGAACCTCTGCAACGAGCAGCAGATGCCCTGCCGCTGAGTCGTGGCACTGCCCCCTATTGGAGTGATTTCAGAAGCTGGCATCTGATGTAGTCCTCTGAGGCCATTTGCTGATGCAGGGTGATCCACTGTTAGCTGTCGACTTGCGTATTAGAAATGTATTCACTTCATGCATTGAAGGATGAAGCCTAGAAATCCCCGAACAAAGCGGATGCTTCCTTAATGGACTGACTTATCAGCTCGTGTTTAACCAGGTGAGCGCCTTGTGATGTCTCTTATCTGGTTCATTGATTGGTTTTCCAGTACGGTTGTTTGTCTTTGATATTATTGCATATGGTCTGCCGCTGGTGCATGGTCAGCGCTTTTGTCAATCGTGAAGAGGGCCTCTCCAGACTGCGCAGGGCGTGGGGGTTATTTGACCATACTTCACCACGCTGGTCGGAGGTGGGGGCGGGCAATAGAAGGCGGGTGGCAAAAATGCAGGAGCATAGAAGGACAGTACAGTAATGGTGTTGCTGCACTACGCTCTGCTCTGAAGAGGCCAACCATTTGTGGCAACAGTATTGGTTGTGGTGATGATGGCCATGATTTATATATGACCTGTTCTTTCTGTAACAAAATAAGCAGAGCATTCACCTCCTTCCCCATATCTGTTCCTCCATGTAAACAACAATACAAAAAAATCCAATAAGCCACACAGTCTTCTGCAAGTGATTATTTTTCAGTAGCATCGGTGTCATGCAAGAAAACTCCACCAGCTTCGACATTTAGTGTCTCATCAGCAGTCAGGCTTGTTTAAATCATCACTGGTGAACTGACAGATGTTTATCGGCAAGGAAAGGGCAAAGCCTATTGCTTTTTCATCATCTTGATGCCAGCAAACACGTTCCTTCGGAGTGGGCAGGTAGGAACCTGGTTGGACAGTGCATTCGTGCACGGCAGAAAGCTTGCGGTCACGTAACGCACTTCAACCAATCCGGGAGCGTACTACATGTTTGGGAGGGGCTATGCACGACAGACAAATAATCCCTGGTGGGCAGTGTGGAACTGTTGTTCCTACCTGTAAAATGGTCCCATAGATAAGGACCCTCGCCGTTTGATATGGGTCCTGATTTTATTGCAAAGTGATATAACGCCGAACACAACATAACCATTAGCATTGTTGTGGAGAACACAAGTTTGTGGATGTGTGGGGTTATTCAGAAGGAATGACCAGCAAGTCACCTGGAATGGACATAACAACATGAGCATTATTCCTCAAGAGCTACCCTTAATTACTCTTTGGTTCTTTCGGTAAAGTCGCGTAGAAAATGAAATCAAATAATATTATCGGGCTGTGCGCAGAAACCATGGATCTGGCACGCCGTCTATAAATACATGGAGGGGGGGAAAAAACAACCTCGTATTTGAGTGGAACACTTTGTGCATTGTAAGTGCCTGGTATCCTTGGCGGTGGTGACGCAAAGCTTGCAAAGTTATTGTTTGCCTCTGCTATAGCGTTTAACTAGAATGTGCGAGCTGCTTTGATGAAAACAAGGAATAAAAACCCTACGTTAGCACAGAGCCTTTACCGCTTTCTAAACTGTGTTTGTTCTCAGAGCGTGTTTTTAGTGAGCGATAATGACATCACACGTCCAACCCGCACGGCGAGGTGACTTCACAATTGATAGCGCATTGAAAAGTAAAAGCAATTTTAAATTAACCTTGCCAGTCTTCCGTGTTCGTTGCTCTGACCCCTTCGGTGTGTCGTTATCTATGATACGGTTTCCGAATCTTCGCCGTTTTTGTGGCAGCAGCCCTCGGCAGCCACGGACAACAGAGTTATTGTTGGGGTAGAGAGGAGCCCAGCCAGGAAACCGAAGGCATATATTATTTTGAATAGTATGATGGTATTTAACCTTATGCAAAACCACACATAACCATAATAAAGGTCAACTGCCTATAGCATTACTCAGATCCGGAAGTCACTTTGCATTTATTGGTTTTAATGGTTACTTCAAATAATCTCCTCGTAATTACAGTCTGCTTTTCTATAACACGTGTTTTCACAACGCGAATTGGATGTAACCATGATGAATGTATTAAGGGACACCTTTTGTATAATGCGAATTAGATAATAACACGATCGAGTGAACAAATGACTTTGCGCGAGTTGGAATGACCGGTTGTGCGGCTGCCTCGGTGCAGCATCGCACAAGGCAGTGGGATGCTGCTGGATGCTTCTCGACACTACCCACGCGCCTCGGTCTTTGTTCGGCCTGCGTACGCATCTCACCTGTTATCGCGGACTGTGCTTTACTCTATATCATATATTATTTATTATAATGCGGTCTGTCCATAACGCGGTGTGCTTCAGGAACGCAACTACTACCGCGTTATAGGAGAGCAGACGGTACTACAAGATGAGTTTGAACGTGGTGGTAAGAAGTATTGGATATTTTTACCGCAAATTATACTTGAACTTCCAAGCATCTGCATGGAGGAGCCATGCTCGAGCAATGTTACGATCATCGTATAGCCATTGCAGTTTGCACAGTGTCAGTAAATGTTTAGGTTTATAAGGAAATTATGCAGGAAGTTAGTGACACGCCAGCTGACTATGTTGTGTGTTGTTCACACTGCAGCTGGTTACATAAACATTGTCGCAGTACCACCCCTTGGCCATTCCACGCAGCATTATAACAATGATGCTCGTGTTTTCATTCAAGCGAATCACCCGGAATGCACGCACGGCGGCAATGGGAGGCTTTCACCCTGTGACAGCCGTATTGACGGTGGTGTGGCAACGGGGGGGGGGGGGGGGGGGGCGGGGGACGACACAGGAACAGAGCCGAGGGAAAGATTCAAGTTTTTGCATGCTTTACGTAACACTGTCCAACATGTGTTTGTCCCTGGAAATATTCAGCTTGTTTTAATTGAATGAGAGAGGTGCATGTTTAGAATGCCATTGTGGCCCCTGGAAAAGCACACAGAGAAAACGTGAGAGGCTGAAGGCACAATCTTAACTGTTAAGAAATCCAAGAGGGCGGAGGCAGAGTGCAATCACGAGAAGGGGCGGTGGCCGATGGCCAGGAATATTTATTCAGTGGCAGACAAGATCGGGAACACGCCTGAGACCACGTCCATCGAGGAGATGGAGCGGTGTAATCCGTGAATGTTTTCGTTGCCTGATGGATTGTTATATCGCAAGCGTGTCATAAAAAAATTTTGGTCATATTGGATCGTCGTTCAGAGAGTTATCGCTGTCCGCTGTTTAGAGACAGAAATAGCGAATGTGTTAAGGCTTTAAACCGTTTTTTTCTTCTTCTTGGTTCTTTCGGTAAAGTCACGTAGAAGGGAAGTAATAAAATAATAAAAATAAAACATAATAAAACAATTCTCACGACGTTTCGGCCACAACTGCAAGCAGCCGTCCTCAGGTGAAAACCAGGTCCGTCGAGGCGACAGAGTCTGAATGAAACAGCACACGAGCTTGGAGCATATATATAAGCTGGGCGCATTGACAAAGGAATTTGCATATCAAAAGGAATTTAGCATATTTATGGGAAATGCAGGAATGTGATTAGTACTGCATATGCATGTGCATTATGCAGGATTAACAGCATCAAAGGGAGCTGCAGTTACTGCTGCTGCAGCAGTTGCTGCAGTTGCTGCTGCTGCTGCAGTTGCTGCTGCTGCTGCACTTGCTGCTGCTGCTGCACTTGCTGCTGCTGCTGCACTTGCTGCTGCTGCTGCACTTGCTGCTGCTGCTGCACTTGCTGCTGCTGCTGCAGTTGCTGCCTTATCCATTTTAATATAACACTATGTATTATTCTACCCACCCTAATGTGTATCATACTGCTATATGTTTACTGTACAATTACGACACCATACATTACTCTGCACACTGCACCATGCCAGTGAGTGGAACGTGGTCTGAAAGTCACCGTAAACGTGAACACAATCAGTTAAGATCCGAAATGGTTTATTACGTCCTTCCAATGATTGCTAAGCCAGAATCCATCTTCTCGGTTGAAATTGTCTCTGTGTTTGTATATGTGGATCGCCTCATGAACGAATCTCTCATGATAGCCAGATGGCTTGCAGAGAACCTCTGTCTTGGAGAAGTCAATGTCATGTGAGCCGACTGAATTGTAACAGTGATCTGCCACGGCTGAGGTGTTTGTCCTACCGTGTTTCAGGTCTGCCTTATGTTCACGGATGCGGTCCGAGACATGTCGTTTGGTTTCTCCAATGTAACTGCTACCACAGAGGCAACTTAGTTTGTAGACGCCAGGGTACTGTATGTCTGGAACCACATCTTTTACAGACGGGACCTAGATCACGGATTTTATGTACTGTGTTGAATCGGACCTGGATCTTGTGTTTAATCAGGATTTTGGAGATCTTTTTTTTTTTTTTTCGACCACATCAATTCCATACACCCAGCCATCAGATTCACCATGGAAGTCGAAAATGATGGCAAGCTACCCTTTTTGGATGTCCTAATCAAAAGGAGACCTGATGGTTCAATGAGCCACTCTGTCTACAGGAAAGCCACCCACACGGATGCTTATCTAAAACCGGATTCCCACCACCATCCATCCCAGAAGAATTCCCTCATCAAGACTCTATATCATAGAGCCCAATGCATCTCCGACCATGAACACATTTCCAGTGAACTCAAACACGTACGCCAAGCTCTTAAGGCTAATGGTTACTCCGACTACACAATCCGCAAAGCCATCACTCCAACCATCAAGAAGGATCCTGTTGAGGAGCCTTTCAAGACAATCACCTTACCCTACATTGCTGGGGTCACAAAAAAGATCTCCAAAATCCTGATTAAACACAAGATCCAGGTCCGATTCAACACAGTACATAAAATCCGTGATCTGGTCCCGTCTGTAAAAGATGTGGTTCCAGACATACAGTACCCTGGCGTCTACAAACTAAGTTGCCTCTGTGGTAGCAGTTACATTGGAGAAACCAAACGACATGTCTCGGACCGCATCCGTGAACATAAGGCAGACCTGAAACACGGTAGGACAAACACCTCAGCCGTGGCAGATCACTGTTACAATTCAGTGGGCTCACATGACATTGACTTCTCCAAGACAGAGGTTCTCTGCAAGCCATCTGGCTATCATGAGAGATTCGTTCATGAGGCGATCCACATATACAAACACAGAGACAATTTCAACCGAGAAGATGGATTCTGGCTTAGCAATCATTGGAAGGGCGTAATAAACCATTTCGGATCTTAACTGATTGTGTTCACGTTTACGGTGACTTTCAGACCACGTTCCACTCACTGGCATGGTGCAGTGTGCAGAGTAATGTATGGTGTCGTAATTGTACAGTAAACATATAGCAGTATGATACACATTAGGGTGGGTAGAATAATACATAGTGTTATATTAAAATGGATAAGGCAGCAACTGCAGCAGCAGCAGCAAGTGCAGCAGCAGCAGCAAGTGCAGCAGCAGCAGCAAGTGCAGCAGCAGCAGCAAGTGCAGCAGCAGCAGCAAGTGCAGCAGCAGCAGCAAGTGCAGCAGCAGCAGCAACTGCAGCAGCAGCAGCAGCAACTGCAGCAGCAGCAGAAACTGCAGCAGCAGCAACTGCTGCAGCAGCAGTAACTGCAGCTCCCTTTGATGCTGTTAATCCTGCATAATACACATGCATATGCAGTACTAATCACATTCCTGCATTTCCCATAAATATGCTAAATTCCTTTTGATATGCAAATTCCTTTGTCAATGCGCCCAGCTTATATATATGCTCCAAGCTCGTGTGCTGTTTCATTCAGACTCTGTCGCCTCGACGGACCTGGTTTTCACCTGAGGACGGCTGCTTGCGTTGTGGCCGAAACGTCGTGAGAATTGTTTTATTATGTTTTATTTTTATTATTTTATTACTTCCCTTCTACGTGACTTTACCGAAAGAACCAAGAAGATGAATCCCTGCAGTCACGAAAGCTTTAAATCGAAACTTTAAACCGTTGTTTAATTATTAGACCTGTTGGGTTTTTGGTGTTTATGAGGGATGCAACGACTAATCAATGAAGTTATTTTCAGTTTGTCCACGTTTATACAGCTGAAGAGTCTCCACGCTGCACCGCAGTGCTCGTCAACCAAGAATGGATTTGTGTATCTGATCATTGCTCGGAACCTTGCTAACCCATTGCATCAGAGGAAGTGATGTCGACCCCGGTCTCGACCATCAAAGGCAAACAATGCTGCTGAAACCGTGCACTCAAACAAGGCCACGTTGCTGTGGTATGTGTAACAGATTAAATACTTTGATAGTTGTTACGTGGAGGGACAGGCATGTGAAGGAGGAGGCAGACTGCCTGTTTGTTGCAGGCAGACGGCAGCGATGCTCTAGGGGGGGCGTCCAGGATTTGTGACATGCGTTTAAGACCCCTTCGAGACATCGGTACTCTTTAGAATAATTACGAAGTGGAATTTTCTCGTTGGGCATCACATGTCGACCAATTAGCGTTGCAATTCAGATAGAAATCATCTGTTCACTTTTCTTGATGAGAGGGAGCGGGGGGGAGAGGGATGCTCAGAACACACCAGGGTGTCGGATGTACTCTGTTCATGTTCACACATCCCAATCCACGGGGGATTTCAGTTTGAATCGGCATCCTGGGACCGTATCTTTGTGGTGATGCATTCAGTTTTATGTGACAGTCAAGCCACTAACTTAGTCCACCAACGAGCCGTATTTGATAAAACTGCAACAAATTTACCTGCACAGTGGCACTCTGTGTTGTGATCATATTGTTGCCTTTGAGGCTGTCTAATTTGTGGAGATGCGCTTGTGCAATATCTGCTCTTCTCTTCGGGCTATCTTTTGACGCAATCCTGATAAGAGATTAGTGCAGGTACACGGCATACTGAGCAGTGTGTGTTGTCTCAAGGTCAAGGTTGCATATGGGTAGATAAATAAAAACATTGTTGTGTCGTTGTGCGGCATGGCCAAGGTAATGGAGTTCTTTAAAATAGCTTTCAACTTTATCAGCTTCCAAGGATTCTGGTGGAGTTTTTTTCATTTTGTAAAAAGTTGTGTACAGCTAAAAGTGAAAGTCAGTGGCAGGAAAGTGGCTCCCCGAGTTTCTGCGAGCCATCCGAGCAGCCTTGTCGCTCGTGGCTCTCTGCTCCGTCTACGTCTCCTCGGTGGCTCTCTTTGCCGCCGTTGGCCGTGCCCAGTGGTTTTGTTCGTGGATCACACGACGGCGCATGCGGGGCGTCCACCACTGCGTGCGGAGGCGTCCACCACCGCATGCGGGGCGTCCACCACCGCGTCTCTCTTGCACTGCGCTGTGAACCTCGGCGGGGTGGACTTTGGCCCACGTCAGTGGCGAGTGATACTTGAACAGGTCCCGAGCCCGTTTGCTAGTCGTTCAAACTGTCGTGAGAAGTAAGTGGGCTTGGGCAGGACACGCTGCTTGAAGGATTGATGGGCGGTGGGCGAGAATGCCGACGGATTGGCAAATCAAAGGAGAGAACGCACCCACAATTGTGTCCACCCTGGAGATGGAGCAATGAAGTGAGCTCGTGTGCACACGCTCGGTGGGTTGCTGGATCCAACATGGGGCCGTGATACATGGTTATAGCGCTTGGGGAGACCTCTTCATCCAGCAGTGGGTTGACTGTGGCTGATGATGACGATGTGGCTAAAGATGCCTCTGGATGTTGCATGCTGCGTCTCGATGCAGGTGAGAGAGATGCACGACACTTGCGCAACAGAACTGTGGGAACATTTAAAAAACAAATAAATACAGGAACTTGGCTCCAGGAGTGACAGATGAGACAACAACAAAAAGTACATACATATTTATTTATTACATAAAGGCATGTTGCATTTGTATTGCGGTAGGTCCTTGGTGAATTGTTCAAATCTCACGGTAAAGCACATTCATCAAGGAAGTATTAGGCAGATAGTCATCATTCAATTGCAAAATGCAATTAATTCTGAAGATATCTTGTAGATTTATATCTAGGTGGTGGTTCATGGCCTGTCCCGGGAAAGTTTGAAGCCTCGTTCATGAACGTGGTAAGGCTTTCATGGTAACGGTCAAGCGTGTCATTACGGCCCTATAATGATGTCACCGTGACGTACAATGTGAATTACATGTGTACACGTAATTCCTCTCAAGTGCAAGTAAAATAAAAGGCAGAGAGAATCCGTTGAGAGCGTTTTCGCTCTCCTCCGAGAGCCACATTTCTAATGTCTCATCATCCCACGTGGAACTGCCGAGCCAGATGGCGGATTATCACCGTGTGCACAGGGCAGAAATCAAACGCACAATTAGCAAAGAGCAATGAAGCGGCTGCACGTGCGCGCTTCACAGAGTTGTTTTTTCCAGTCCGGCGTGCGTCACGCGCGGCCAAAGAGCGCCGCTCTCGTAGATTGCTCCCCGACAGAAGTCCATCTACACGGTGCGCGGCACGCCACGGCATCGAGATACGTTACCGGTATTGAATATTTAAACGCGCGGCAAACCGAACGAACGGGGTGCTGTTGCATGCACATTGTGTGCGTATGCCGTGGTCATGCGGAAAAAAGAGCTGCTATTTTTGGTAATGGGGGTGTAGCAGGTGGGCAGCTTCTGTGCACACAGATGGCAGGTGCACGCGTGCGCGTGGGAATAGGAAGTGCACGCACGCGTAAAACGATTGTGACTGTCCGACAGCGTCGGTGTAACCGGCAAATGTCAAGCGAGCGAGTCACGTCTAAGTGCTCGTGGCTAGTTGGGTGTCGGCAGATGTCATGAGCGGTGAGCGTCCGCATGGGCACGGCGCCATCGCTCATTGCTTCCGGTGTATTGAATGCGTGCGTGTCTTTAGCCGAGTGCGCACGTGTGTCTACGTGTATGTTGGGGTTGTTTTTGTTGCGTTATCAGTAGCCGCGTGCAGAAAAATGTGACCGGTTTGCCACACGCGAGTGGTGAATGTGAGACTTTTTTAAAACTGCGTTTTGGTTGTCGGCACACTGGACTTGCAACCCAGAGGGCATCGGTTGGACTCCATCTCTCGGCACGACAGTTGAAATGATGGTGCAAGATTCTTAAAACCTACCCCCCCCCCCCCCCCACTGCCTGTTTTCACCCAGCAGCTATTCAAATGGGTTCTCAACAGTCGATCAGTGGGTCGTACGTGGTGGGGTAAACTGGGTTGTGCCTACCTCTTCCAAGGCATATGGCCAGCCAGTAAGAGTACACCAAATTCCCTCGAGAGCAATGGTTCTTAACCTTTACTGCAGCCTTGCACCCCTTTCATTCTCACTCGTTAAAATGTGTTACTATGTTAATAAACACACAGGTTTGATTAAACAAAATAGTTGTACTTATATGCCTGTGCTGAATTTGTATTTTGATTAATTACCTTTTAAAAGAAATCTGTCCGTGTCTCACACTCCCAGGAAGGGCATCTCGCACCCCAGGTTAAGAGCCACTCCTCTCGTCCATCCTTCCTCAGAGGCCCTTCTGCCAGCAGTGGCGTGAGCGAGCAGTGGAAGGGTTGTGCCCTCGCCTTTGAATTGACAAACGAGAGCATGTGTGCATGAGCCGCTGTGCGGTTTGTAAGTCGGCACGTGCTAACCGGTGCATTAATTCGCGTCTAATCGAGTTTGTAGCCAGCCAATAGATTAATCACGGCTCATGATGATGATGATGATTATTGTTATTATATCGCTTGTTTACCCAAGAAAGCCTCATTGAGTCTCTAGACCTTTTTCAGGAGGGTCCTGCAAATTATGTAGCAGTTGGAGGGCGACGTTGCTGTTTGTAATCCCAAATGAGTAATTTACAGGTCATATTTTCAGCATTGGAATGTTTGTCCAATACAACTATGGTGCACATGCTTGTTTAGGTAGGGAAGGGAACCGGAAAACTCTTGAGGAAACTCATGCAGGGCGACAGGGTGACAACTCACAAATTCCACACAGCTTCCCGAGTCACGAGTTGAACCCAAGCGTTTCATGTGGTGAGGCACAAGTGTTATCGCTGAGCCACTCGGCCGCCCCATGATCATGAGATGTTTTACATTGGGGTTTTGAGGAAGAAATCTGTGTACTCAGTTCCGCTCGCTGCTCTCTGATTGCGTTTTCCTGTGGAACGTAAAAGGACCGCTTGCTGTGCTTTAGGATTGTGATGAATTGATTTACCTTGATTCTTGCGCTCGTGATACACGGCAATGAATCGCGCATGTGACGATCGATTATTTTGTACGTTTGCAAGTGTTGCCAAATAATCACCACGTCACGCTCGTCGTGGGGAGGCCCCCATCTAGCAGTCCAGGGACGAAGGGCTATGCTTCGCACCTTGGGAATTTTGAATGTCTCAGTGTGAATGAGAAATGGTAAAATGCCCGAACCATACCACAAGCGCAGTTATTGGGTTTTATTGGTTTTCAGCGCAGGTAAAACCCATTGGGCAATACATCCTCATTTTCAGTGGGGACCTGGTTAGCACCTTGGTAACCCATTTACAGCAAAAGACACGAACAAACCCAATCCACAAACAACTGTACATCATGGGCAGATTGCAGACGGCAAGGTCGTGCATCAACATCGCGCCACCAGCACTGGCACGCGGTGCAAAACGAAGTTGCGTTTTAATTTCTTTCTCTGATTATTTTTTTACGGGTGCTTTTCATTAAAGAAAACCATGTGACCCGTAATAGGATCAGTGAGGGGTGGCGCAGTGTTTGTCAGCAAAACACAGTGGCGTTATTGTCCTGTACAATGCTCCCCCTCTGCCTGCGTGCCCGCCCCCCCAACCCACCGCTGCCGTGAGATGCATGGTGGGGGGGGGGGGGCTGCCCATGGGTTTACGGCGCCTGGTGGGGGGGGGGCTATCCGAGCCAGTTTTTCTGATATGCGATGTTTTTTGTTTTCAAACTTTACAACGAAGGTTAAAAGTGTAAAATGCATTTGCGCTGTCCGCGCACATTTCTGTAACGGCTGTTGTAGACCTGGTACAATATGGACAGCATTCGAGTATCAAGCTGTGTTGCTCCAATAAACTGACTCGAGAAATCCGGCCACATTGATCAAAGGTTTATTGCCAAAATGTGCCGATAAAAGCACCAGCACTGTGTGTGACATCATCTGGTTGCGTGGCTTGGAACGTAAAGGCGCAGCCCTGCAATTGCGCACTC
The DNA here is from genome assembly GCF_015708825.2 of Lethenteron reissneri. NCBI lineage: Eukaryota > Metazoa > Chordata > Hyperoartia > Petromyzontiformes > Petromyzontidae > Lethenteron > Lethenteron reissneri. The sequence goes on along the minus strand of NC_083825.1, from coordinate 10,054,122 downwards.
GCGCCACTGTCGGCGGAAGGGCCTCCGCTAGAGGGAGCTCTGGAGGGTATTTGGTCTACTCTTCCACGCTGACCAGACGTGTTGTAAAAGGAGGGAGTGCCCACACTTTACCCCACCACACTCCACCTGCAGATCGACTGTGCTGGGTGGACAGAGGTGGCGGGGGAGGGGGGGATTTAAGAAACACGCATCGATGTTTCAACTGCATTGCAGGGAGATGGATTAGAACCCGCTGGGTTGCAAGTGCGGCGTAATAACCATTACACCGCAGCGTCAGGTCCAGTATTATCGCAAATTCAATTGTTACTTTGACAAACGCGGGAAACTCCATGGGTGGGCATGGCCCGTTGTCCTCGCGGCTGCTGGTCGGCGTGGATTTTTCGAGTGAAACGGACTCGGGCGCGTGGGGAACGCGTGCGTTGACTCGTGATTGTGACAGTCGATGATCCACGCGTGAAAGGACGCGGTCACGGTTGTGGAGCTAACGGAGTCGTACAAATGGGGGACAACGAACGAAAGGCGTTGCGGCACGCGAGACGACAAACACAAACGAGGCCCACAGTTCTGTAGTACTAATGAGACGTGCAGCGCAGAGAGCGTTGAAGAAGCAAGACGGACAGCTCATGCGATTTCTGACTCTGGTGCCCTTCTGTGGACAGTCGGTGTTTCTCCCCCTGTTCTGCAAAGCCTTCTTTTAAGTTATTCGGTTCCCTCCCATAGCTAAAAAACATACAATGTTCTTGGTATTAATAATAATGCAATTTATAACGCGCGCAAATTTGCGGACGTAATGGCCGCAACTCAGAGGCGCGGAGCCAAGCTCAGAGTCGCTCGAAAGCGTGGTTGTAGAGGTGAGTTCTTAAGTCTCTCTTGAAGGAGGCGATTGAGGTGATGCTGCGAATGTGCAGAGGGGTGATGGCGTTCCAGACTGTTGGGGCTGCCACCGAGAAGCGGCGCATAGACGTGACCATCCTGGATCTTGGTATCAAGAGGAGGTCGTGAGTCGCACTGCGCAGGCCAAAAATCACAGTGCAAATTTTTTTTCCTGTGAATTACTTGATCGTGATTACACAGCAGCAGCAACATCGTCCCGACTGTGAAAATGTGGCAGAACCCTCCTGAAAAAAAGTCATGAGCTTTCCTGGGTAAAGGAGCTAAATAACAGCATGAAAATGCCTCTCCCTCCACTCCTACCTCCCCACCCTCCCCTCCTACCTCCCCACCCTCCCCTCGTTATTGTTGTGCAGACACCCGCCGGGCAAAAGAACGGCGCTGCTCTCTCGGCAGACGGCGACGGCGGCGACTGCCTACCCATGGTGCCCCTGGCCCAGGAGAACGGGGATGCCAAGGTGACATCAGTCTGTGGCTCTGTAAGGTTGGGTCCGGGCACGGCTTGAGTACAAAATGTGCGGGAGTGCCGCAAATTGGTGCTGCCCTTAGGGTGCGTGGAACATGGTTCTACACGTCAGTGTCATGTGCGCGTGTGGTTTGGGGCAAAAATTATATGGGCGGCTCCATCTTAAGACAGTCCGATTTACAACGATCCACATTTACAATGTTTGTATCATGCCACCGTGGATGATTTACGATGCAGAAAATTGGTTTGCGACACATCTTCCGACACTACTCCAAACACATTTGATAGGAGTCAGTCTAGTGTTTCCCGATGTGGCTTGGCGTGGAGCTTGTGTTATTCTTGAGTGTTTTTCGTTCATCTTTACCTATTTTTCCCTGTTAAATATCGCTGGTTAAAGTGAAAAAACACATCGGCAAGTGATGTTCTGTTTATGAGAAAGTCCGATTTTATAATGATCCGATTTACAACGGCGGGGTTTCCAGGAACGCATTGCATCGTAAAAGCAGGGGGACAGACTATATATGGAAACTAAAAACTTGGTTATCTACGAAACGAAATATATTTTCAGTTGGCCGTTCTTGTAATATGTTTTGACATTTGAAACGCTGAAATGTTTCAAGTGGTTTCTAGCTCAAACAAGCATGGAGGGGTTTCTACATATCTGTGATGGGGGCGAGTCATGTGTTCCTGTGTATTTAGTTTAACCCTGTGTGACCTCAACAGAGCAGGGTGAGTCTCATTTGCAAATGTGACCTTCGTCACCAAAATGACATAAGTGTAAATAAAAACGAAGTACAAAAATTAAGTGACGAAAAATCGGACGTAGAACAACGGCATGACAAATTAATAATAAAAAGTTTTTTTTTACGAACAAAAATAAGTTTGTTCATTAAAGCTGGCTTCTACGAATGATTCTTTAAAAAAAAACATTCATAGTAAAAGTAAATGAGAGCATCATATTCGGTTCAGGGTAATTATTGCCCTCGTACGTTAACAGACAAAGGGTCTATGACGTCAAATACATCTGCAAGGGAAGCTTTCGCAAAGAATCGACAGCTCCGCGTCCGGTTGCAATTGAGCTGGGAGAGGAAACGGGGACGTCTAATGAAGCGAGGGAATTCCAGGGGTTTGGGGCATGAGCAGAGGGATACGCGGTGAGAAGTGTGCACTGAGACACCACAGTTGACGTCCCATAAGGTGATGTTTCAGTTCATAAAACCCCAGGGAGGTGGCGGCGCACGCTCGTGATCCAACGCCGCGGAGAAGGCAATGACAGCAAAAATGTGTGCTTCCATCTGTTCCGTCTGATTGGGATAGTGTTTTTCCCCTCGCATGCGTGGGTTTTTTCTGGGTACTCTGGTTTCCTCTGACATGTTAAACGCTCATTAATTGGCGGCGAACACCTCAATATATGGAGGAGTGCAGAGCTTGGACGGTTGTTGATGCTGGCTCATTGCATGGCTGCCTTCTTGCTTGTCTGTGGTTCGTACATTGTGCGCCGTGTTACAATTTGAATTTACATTATTATTAATAATGATAAGGGATCTTTGGCCTTCTCCCAGCCCTGCCACACTGGCACAGATCTCGCTGTATCATAACCGGGATCACAGTGGCCACGAAAATTTGGAATTTGAATACAATGCCGCGTAAAATCTTGGCATTGGCCATAGAAATAAGATACGTTAGATTTCAAAATGGTTGTTTGAGCTTTTTTTAAATATATCTACAAATATAATATAATGTTTTAGTCGGGTACTACTTCTGATTCCGTGACTTTCTGTATATTTACTGAATTACCCTGACGGAATAGTAGTAGCCCTAATTATGACACTATGTTACACACGTCTTCATATGTGGGGTTATTTGACCATACTTCACGACATGGGTCAGTGCGTTTTGGTAAAGATGGTTATCATAGACTAGAGGACATAGAATTACAGTACAACAACATGCATTATTTTCTGCTGCCGTATGTTGCCCACGACCTCCATCACCAGTTTTCTGCAAGATGGTCACCCGTCCGAGCATTATCCAGGCTCAGACCTGCTTAGCTTCTGAGATCTGATGAAATGGGGCGGAGTGCGGGTGACATCGGCACGTTGAGAGATCTATCCGCGTGTGTGTTTGTGCGTACAAGTCGTAAATAGTTGTGGCTTCAAAAGAAAACCGAAGAATTGGCCACGGGTAACGAACACGCGACATGTTGCGAGCTGTTTGTGCTCTGCAAGGCACGCGGTGTGTTTGTCACATGGAGCTGTGTACGGGATGACATCATGGCAGCGTGAGACCGGGCAAGGGCACAACATGAGAACAAACAATCATCTGGCATGGGTTTTTTTTTTATTGCCATGAGAGCGGGTGAAATATAATGATGGCCATACATTTTGCATGCGTTCCATGTTTGGAGTAATGTCAGATTCATATTAATTTCAAAGAACAGCCTGCGGCAATGTTCTGAAGGGAAGTAATGTTTGGCACAAATAATATGTTCACTAGGTTGCCATTCATAAATTGGAGCAGTCAAATGAATCCTGTTGTAAGATTTTGCCAAGTTTTTGCCGCGCCTTATTTTGCACGGCAAAATTGAATGGCACGTCGGTGTGCTGCGGCTTGTGTGACGTTTGTGTACGGTCAGTTCTTTATTAAGTTGAAACATAGTTGCTACGTACAGGGACTCTTATACTTACAAATATTCAACTTACGGATTTTCAGAGACGTGAACGAACTTGTCCGTATGTCCAGTTGCCTGTTTCGGACCGAGAGTCAACCACCGCGCAAGAGATGGCGGTGGTGGCATCTACATCTGCAGAACGTCATACAACTTTGAAAGCCAGCTAGTGTACATGCCGCACAACATGTTTGGAATCGACCTGAGTAAAGTTGGACTTACAAACAAATCGACTTATGAACAGACCTGGAACCTAACTCGGTCTCTATACAGGCAAAAGGGCTCAACACATCAAGCGGTCAGCCACAAACAGCACTATAAAAGTTTAACACGTAGGCTTTCATGACCAATATCCATAATAGAGGTTTTTGGGTTAGATTGCGTAAGTAAAAATGTGTCGTTAAACACGCCACCACCCTATGAAAACAACCCAACCGGTCATGGATATCCATTGTACTTTATATGAACACATGCACCCCCTCCCCCCTCTGGTCTTCGCACCTGATTGGCTCACAAGTGACGACATCAAATGTATCCCTCCATTTAAGGCCGAAACAGGAGGATTTCACCAGAACTGATGAGGCTGTCCCCTGATGAGGCTGGTTGTAATTTGCGGCGAAACGTCACGGTACTCGAACTGTGAATGTTGTGGGTTCACTCTCCAACACACAAGCGGTGTGCTGAACCAGTCACGAATTGGCACGTTCTGTTTACGTGACAAACCTTACTAATTGGCTGTGTCGGGTGTTGGCGGGTTTTACAACGAATTTATAATTACGCGATCTAACCCCAAAAGCCTCTTAGGGATGAGTACTATCAAAGGTATAAGAGACGTGATTTTGAGCAAGGTTATTTAAAGAGCCCCCCTCCTCCCAACTCCCGGAGATACTCGCCACAACTTGAGAAACACCGGGGAGATGTCGGCACAATCCTGGACAAGTTTGGAGAGCGCCATATCTGAGACGCCGTCAGAAGGGCTGCGGATGAGACGGTGGTCAGAGAGACGTCCACGAAACCTCGGCTGTCTCAGACAAACTTTGACATCTTGGAGGAGAAGGCCAGAGCATGCAAGAGGGGTGGCACTGCTGATCTTTTTTTATCCAATGTTTAGGGGTTCCCCAAAAACCAGCGCTGTCTCTGACCACGTGATTTTGAAGACCTCCTCTGTGTCGGGATAAACTATCTTCTATGCGGGCGGGGCATAGGCGCCTAACTTGTGTGTGTGATCCCTTGCTGTGTCACAGGTGCTCACGAACGGGTCCGTGCCAGGCACAGAGGAGGAGGAGGAAGTGTCCGTGTTGGTGGGAACTATCAATAAGCAAAATGGAGAAGCCAGGGTGAGGCTGTGTGTGTCTAACAGTGTTCATGGTTGATGAGGATGATGATTGTGATTGGGAATGAATGCGCGCACGTGTGTGTGTATGTGGGGAGTGGTGGCACGGTGGTTGGCACACTGTGCTGCAAACCCAGCGATTCGAGTTAAACCGTGATGGTAACTGTGTGTGTTGCGGTTGTCGTGGTGATGGTGATGGCACGGTGTGGCCGGCAGCGCTCGCTGTTGGGACTGGAGCCGCACGCACCGGAGTCGGCCACCCCGCAGCGCCGCCCCTACGACATGATTTACACGATCGAGGATGTGCCGCCGTGGTACCTGTGCATCCTCCTCGGCTTCCAGGTACCGCCTCTTCCCTGCGCCCGTGCAGCCACCCACGACCGTCAGCTGTCGCGAGCGTTTGCCGAGACGGCAGAGAGCGGACTAAAGCACTTCCTCGGCTCGTGAGGGTTCATTGTTGATGCCCGAGGCTCAGAAAGGCAGACAACAGCACTCTCAGGATTTTTAAGTCGGGGTCAATTCAAGTGTAGGAGCGCAGGCTGTAATGGCGCGTGGTGGCGGCATCCACCCTCCGGCGCCAACCCCGAGGGGTCCCCTCTTGTCAAAGCTCCCAAGCGAGAGGCCCCCCCCCCCCTTACCATCCCCGAGTCTGGAGAGCGGCGACCATTGCTTGTTTCGAATGACATTGGGAGATCTTTAACATCCACTGCGAAACCGAGGCCCATATTGCTACGGTGAAGCTATTCGCGTTAATAACCAGGGGACTGCTCACTGGATTCGAATGGCAAACCTCTGCAGCGAGTGGCCGAACGTGCTCCTGCCGGGCCACGTCACCGCCCCAAAGTACAACTCGCGATTCCATGAACCCTTCGAAAACGTGCGTGCGTCCCTCGAGCCACCGGTACGCACCCTGGTTGACGACGCCGTCTCCTCCTCGCCCCCTCCTCCACCAGCACTACCTTACCTGCTTCAGCGGCACCATCGCGGTGCCGTTCTTGCTGGCCGACGCGCTGTGCGTGGGCTTCGACCAGTACGCCATCAGCCAGCTCATTGGCACCATCTTCTTCTGCGTGGGCATCACCACCACGCTGCAGACCGTCTTCGGATGCCGGTGAGAGACGTCTAAACCCGGTCCTTCTTTACTGTCGCCGCCCCCCCCTCCCGCCCGCCCGCCAGGCCCTCCTCTGTGGTTCGTTGCAACCCCTCTGTGATACAGTGCAACGTAGGACTCGCTCTCCTGGATTGTTTCATCTCGTCTATGCTGTGTTCAGCCACCACACTGCATGTGTTACAGCAACACACTGACTCTGCCACCCACTCGCTCGCCCACTCACTCAACCACTCCATCCACCACACTGCATGTGTTACAGCAACACACTGACTCGACCACCCACTCGCTCGCCCGCTCACTCAGCCACTCCATTCACCACACTGTATGTGTTACAGCAACACACTGACTCTGCCACCCACTCGCTCGCCCACTCACTCAGCCACTCAATCCACCACACTGCATGTGTTACAGCAACACACTGACTGCCACCCACTCGCTCGCCCACTCACTCAGCCACTCCATTCACCACACTGCATGTGTTACAGCAACACACTGACTCTGCCACCCACTCGCTCGCCCACTCACTCAGCCACTCAATCCACCACACTGCATGTGTTACAGCAACACACTGACTGCCACCCACTCGCTCGCCCACTCACTCAGCCACTCCATTCACCACACTGCATGTGTTACAGCAACACACTGACTCAGCCACCCACTCGCTCGCCCACTCACTCAACCACTCCATCCACCACACTGCATGTGTTGCAGCAACACACTGACTCGACCACCCACTCGCTCGCCCACTCACTCAGCCACTCCATTCACCACACTGCATGTGTTACAGCAACACACTGACTCGACCACCCACTCGCTCGCCCACTCACTCAGCCACTCAATCCACCACACTGCATGTGTTACAGCAACACACTGACTGCCACCCACTCGCTCGCCCACTCACTCAGCCACTGCATTCACCACACTGCATGTGTTACAGCAACACACTGACTCTGCCACCCACTCGCTCGCCCACTCACTCAGCCACTCAATCCACCACACTGCATGTGTTACAGCAACACACTGACTCGACCACCCACTTGCTCGCCCACTCACTCAACCACTCCATCCACCACACTGCATGTGTTACAGCAACACACTGACTCGACCACCCACTCGCTCGCCCACTCACTCAGCCACTCCATCCACCACACTGCATGTGTTACAGCAACACACTGACTCGACCACCCACTCGCTCGCCCACTCACTCAGCCACTCCATTCACCACACTGCATGTGTTACAGCAACACACTGACTCGACCACCCACTCGCTCGCCCACTCACTCAACCACTCCATCCACCACACTGCATGTGTTACAGCAACACACTGACTCGACCACCCACTCGCTCGCCCACTCACTCAGCCACTCCATCCACCACACTGCATGTGTTACAGCAACACACTGACTCGACCACCCACTCGCTCGCCCACTCACTCAGCCACTCCATTCACCACACTGCATGTGTTACAGCAACACACTGACTCGACCACCCACTCGCTCGCCCACTCACTCAGCCACTCAATCCACCACACTGCATGTGTTACAGCAACACACTGACTCGACCACCCACTCGCTCGCCCACTCACTCAGCCACTCAATCCACCACACTGCATGTGTTACAGCAACACACTGACTGCCACCCACTCGCTCGCCCACTCACTCAGCCACTCCATTCACCACACTGCATGTGTTACAGCAACACACTGACTCGACCACCCACTCGCTCGCCCACTCACTCAGCCACTCAATCCACCACACTGCATGTGTTACAGCAACACACTGACTCGACCACCCACTCGCTCGCCCACTCACTCAGCCACTCAATCCACCACACTGCATGTGTTACAGCAACACACTGACTCGACCACCCACTCGCTCGCCCACTCACTCAGCCACTCCATTCACCACACTGCATGTGTTACAGCAACACACTGACTCTGCCACCCACTCGCTCGCCCACTCACTCAGCCACTCCATTCACCACACTGCATGTGTTACAGCAACACACTGACTCGACCACCCACTCGCTCGCCCACTCACTCAACCACTCCATCCACCACACTGCATGTGTTACAGCAACACACTGACTTGACCACCCACTCGCTCGCCCACTCACTCAGCCACTCCATCCACCACACTGCATGTGTTACAGCAACACACTGACTCGACCACCCACTCGCTCGCCCACTCACTCAGCCACTCCATTCACCACACTGCATGTGTTACAGCAACACACTGACTCGACCACCCACTCGCTCGCCCACTCACTCAGCCACTCCATCCACCACACTGCATGTGTTACAGCAACACACTGACTTGACCATCCACTCGCTCGCCCACTCACTCAGCCACTCCATTCACCACACTGCATGTGTTACAGCAACACACTGACTCGACCACCCACTCGCTCGCCCACTCACTCAACCACTCCATTCACCACACTGCATGTGTTACAGCAACACACTGACTCGACCACCCACTCGCTCGCCCACTCACTCAGCCACTCCATTCACCACACTGCATGTGTTACAGCAACACACTGACTCGACCACCCACTCGCTCGCCCACTCACTCAGCCACTCCATTCACCACACTGCATGTGTTACAGCAACACACTGACTCGACTACCCACTCGCTCTCCCACTCACTCAGCCACTCACTCAGCCACTCAATCCACCACACTGCAGGTCATAACACTTCTCTCTCTCTTCCTTTCTTTCTTTCCTCGGACTGAAAAACTTTGGAATTCCCTCCCATTGTCTAGTTTTCTCAAGCCCTTCTTAACCGTCCTCATATGTGCTCAGAAACTGCGTTTAAAATACATGACAGTACACTTGCATTCATATAGCTTCTAAACGAGGCTGCACCTCAGGATGCTGCACAGAAAGAAAATCATTTTCATTTTATAGAGATGCAGCGAACAGAGGAAACTGTCCTGAGCTTGGACTTGAACAAGGGCAGGGAGTTGAGAGCATGGATAGCTGTGCAATAGGAAATCCAAACTCCTCGCACCGTGTCAGCCATGGGGGTTGTTACGAGGGGGGGGGGGGGGTGAAAGGCGCTGGACCGGTTCAGATGTCACTCGCCACCGACGTTCGCGGCGGCCCTGGTAATCGATAGCGACGCTCAGGAGCCACGGCGACTCGCAATTTAGAGTGGCTCAATGTCGGCGACCTCACATACATGATGCTGCTCGTGCGTCCCCGGTCGAGAGTTGCGCAGTGCGGCCCGTTGTCTTCTTTTCTGGGTGCCCAAGAAGTGTGCTCTGGATGTAAGGTACCCCAGCGGATAATCCCTGTGAAAGCCCTGACCTAATCCCTTGCTATTAAATGTACCTTTGTGCTGCAAAGCGTATTACTTTCTCAGCTCTTGGCTCAGCGAGCGTTGGGTGTCAGGGATAACTAGGCCACGCTGCTAGGCGGCCAAATTGGAGTAATTCCACGAGTAATAGTGGTGCGGTGGCTGGTAGATGCTCTTCCTCCAGTGCGGTGTATTGTCGGGTGTCCTCGCAATACCGCGAGCAGATATAACGTGTCCCTAACATAACGAGGTTTTTCTGGGCAGCCCTAAAAATTGGAGAGAAAAAGAGGAAACTGGCATAAACGGAAGCTCAGGAATGAGCTTCCGTTAAACTGGCACAAAGCAAAGGCACGCGGCCTCGTGGTCGGGAGCCCCACGTGTTCCCACTAAGCAGGTGCAAGAGGGCAATATACTATACTTTAGCAACAACACTGCATTGCAAATTGGAGCGTGCTCAGTAAGGCGAGTGGAATTATATTATCATGGGGTTTGTTCATAATGATGAATGCACACGGTTTTTGTTCGACTCAGAGGCGTGGGGAAGCACAGATAAGTGTGAAGGGCGCCAGAACCGGTGCTACCAACGATTGCCCAAGCTCTGAGGTCCTATATCGAGATGTTTGGGCAACTCCATTTCCGAGTGTTTACACTTGTGGAAGGAAACCAGAGTACCCAGAGGAAAACCCACACATGTGAGGGGAAGGGGTAACAGTAAATCCTCATATTGATGGTAAGTAACCCACTTGCTGTACTGTCATAACACCCTAGCAATCCGAGAGTCTGTGCACCACCAACCCTCGCTGCCTCGACAGTGCTGCACATTACAAGCCACTTGCAGCATTATCCACCAGCGTAGCTCTCCACTAGCGTGTTTGACAGCCCGATTCGTTCCGCGGTGAGGACAAGGTCCCAACCATGCTGACGTGGCAAGGGAGAACACGGGTTGTGGCAAGGGGAGAGCTGGGTTGGGGAGGAGGGCTGCGTCGCTCACTCGCGTGTGCTGCCGCTCGCTGCGCAGGCTGCCGCTGTTCCAGGCGAGCGCCTTCGCCTTCTTGGCGCCAGCGCAGGCGATCCTCTCGCTGGACAAGTGGAAGTGTCCGGACACAGGTGCCCCACGCACGCACAGCTCCTTGCCTTGCACACAGGACACGGGAGCACCGGTCACACCGCTCCTCACTTGCGTCAAGACAGTCATTTATTGGATATCCACGAGTCTCAAGACTCTTGTCTCAGGAGGGTCCTGCTACATTAGGATGCTAGGCCAATTCCGTGAATGGGAGTTTGGCTACTTGTGAGAAGAAACGAGAAAACCCGGAGCAACTCCACCCGATTATAGGAGGGAGATAACGCCCAAGCTTCCACATAGATGGGTTCATGAACCCACTTGCTGTACTGCTATATCCTGGCCACCAGGTGATCCTTCATCTCATCATTTGAGATCTATTGGCAAGTAATAAGTGGCTTGCATCGCACCTCAACACATTTGAAAGGGCACCTCCAATGGCAGCTGTCTTTTTGCGGCACAAGGCGACTCGGCACACAGTCTGCAAGTTCGCACTTAGTCCGCTGGTTGGGGGTGACGACGAGTGTTGTGTGTAATCCCAGTTGAGCAATTTGTGGTGTCATGTTTTCTAGACCTTGGCGCCGGCACAGAATGGCCTTCTCATTTCCAACGACGTTAGAAAGACGACGTTTTTTCATAACACATCTGTGTGGAGTGTAACAACTGGCTCCTGGTTCACGTTCCCCACCTGCGCGTGAGCCGCGTTAACGCGCCGCCCTTCTGCTCGTCTGTCTCTCCTCCCAGACGCCATGTTTGCGAACAGCACCACGCAGCCGCTGGACACGTCCGAGATTTGGCATCCGCGCATGCGCGAGGTACGACCACACCGGCCGGTCCCGTCCTGACCTCCTCACCGGGACGCGCGGCCGGGACAGGGCGAGCAGGCCGGGACAGGGCGAGAAGGCCGGGGCAGGGCGAGAAGGCCGGGACAGGGCGAGCAGGCCGGGACAGGCCTGCCACTGCCCGAGGCGGTCGTGCCTCGTTGGTGTTGAGTGTCACCGTGGGTGTCATTAGGGTTTTGTGATGCATTAATTCATTTATATTTGTGAACATAGATATTTATTCGATGAGTAAGCCCATGTACATTAATGAAAATCAAACCATTTTAATTCTACCTTGAATTCTACAGGTTTGACAAAATCGTTAACGTAAAATAATATTGAGCGGTTGTAAATGTTTACAACCAGGTAAGGGCCCATTGAGAACAGAAGTTTTTGACAGAAGACATTAGTTTACTTGAGGACAGTGACACAGTAAACCGGTTATGAAAACAACAAGCCTAAAAATACATTGTGAAGATATTTTCTGTGCAGTTAAGCAATAATATGTGGCCGAGTGGCTCAAAGGTCGGAGTACTGAGCCAGCAATGCTGAGAAGCCTGGGTTTAAGTCCGGATTTCGACCGCATGAGATTTTAGTTTGCCAGTCTGAGCCACCTGCATTAAGAGGTTTACGTTCCGAACCAGACCTACATCAGTAATGACATTCGCTCTCCAGACACAGGCTTTTACTAAGGGAGTGAACCTTTCTGAAATAACACACCTGCAGAAGGTGGTTGATCTTTTAAAAGTTTGGCGGAATGGTGAGAAGGGGCCCCACTGTGAAGAGCCTCGGGCAGCTGGTCTGGCTCTCAAGCTTTTATTGACCGCAATGACTTCCGTGGGCTATTGCTCGCAAGCCTGCACCCTATTGACCCCTTTTCACAATATTTTAAATTAAATTTCATCAATTTTTGTATTGCTCTTGTTTACCCAGGAAGACCGTTATTCAGAAGAGTACTGCCGTGTTTTGTAGAAAGGGGGGCAGGGGGGACGCAGCTGCTCCTGTGTAAATCCCATTTGAGTAATCTTTCAGCATGGGGATGTTTGGCCAATACAGGTTACATTCTATGGAGGGGGGGGGGGTTCCTATTGGAGGAAACTGGAGAACCCCGAGGAAACCCATACGGAACGGGAGGAGAAACGATCAACTCCGCAGAGAAAAGCGCCGTATATGTGAATGGAAGCCAGGTGCTTATTGCTATGAGGCACGAGAGTTACCATGGTGCCAACGTTCAATAAAAATGGGAGGATTTTTTTTGGAATGTTTTAAGCGCTGAGCCAAAATAAAATATACGACTTTCCCCACGCACACCTTTGTTAGACTGTAGGCGTGTTGCACAACAGGCGATGGTCAAACGCGACTGCTTGCTTGCTTCTGTTATGAAACATTACTGGGCCAGCTATAAATGCACTGATGCGTGCCTTTTCTGTGTAGTATTCGCCCTTTGGCCTTCTCTGGTCTACACTGGTGAGACTAGGCCCTAAAGAATGTTGTCTCTGGTGTAGACCAATCAGTTTCAAGGACAATCGATATATTATCAGAGCATTTTTTGTTTGCATGTTCACCACCAGTACGTGTGATTAATGCAGACATGATTCCTTGAAAAAGGTCTCTAGTTGGTGTTTCAACATCTTAGCACCTGTTTTATTGCCAGAAAGGGTAAAACCGATTATTATTTTTCATACATCCCCATCTGACTAAGCACAGCCGACCGAGGTATTAGCTTACTTTTCCGAAGCGACCTGGCCACACAAGTGATCGCTCAACAAAGTGGCTTATCATTTGGACATTACTAGCAGCAACATAATCTACATATTCTCAATATAAGGGGGTGACACTCAATGCTCCGCACAGGTGGATTTAATACATAAATACTGTCAATTAAATTATTGTGTGAACTGAGCCCAGTGCTTTCCTGCCATCTCCTGGCCAGCCTCACACCTGCAACATCTGCCAAGCTCTTGACCGTCACCCTTTAAGGCACAAGGCTCAGCCCTTCTCAACTTGTCAGATCAATTGCAGTCGATCACTCCTTGTTCTTCCATGATGAACGCAGGACAGGCTAGGAGGGTCTGTCCTGCATTTGTGTTACTAATGGAGTTTTGAACTCGTGTTGGATGGCCCAGAACACAGTAGGTGATCGTTTTTTTTCAGCAGGTTGGGAGAAGCGGTCCCTGAGTGAGGGCCCAACGGAGGACTCTCCAAGGCCCTTAGCAGGAAGCTGCACTTGAACATGCACATTACTGTTCGCCAAAGAAACGCTAAAACTTATTAGAGCTCATCAGTAAAAAGTATAGAAGAGGTGATGCTTTGGGCAGTGGCCCTTCACAGCACGTTGAGAGGGCACTACCTCTCTGGCCTCTGTATGTGCTGTGACTCTACCTCTGTTCTTTCTGTTTGTAGTCAAAAGGAAGGGCTGATTGGGTCTGTGTCTCGGTGGCAGTACCGGCGATGGTGATGACGATTTTGTGGTGGTGTCTCGGTTGCGTTCGGAAGATCCAGGGCGCCATCATCGTGTCGTGCCTGGTGGAGGTGGTGATCGGGCTGCTGGGGGTCCCGGGCGTGCTGCTCGCCTACATCGGCCCGCTGACTGTGGCTCCCACCGTGTCGCTCATCGGCCTCTCCGTATTCCCGGCAGCCGGGGAGCGTGCCGGCAAGCACTGGGGCATCGCCATGCTGTGAGTCGCCGCCGGTGATGACCGCCCCGCGGTGCGTGCCGCCTGTGCCTGCCTCCCGTGCCCTGCCCCTTGGAGGGCCACTGTCTAAGTTACGTTTACTTTCAGTGTGTAACGTCATATTGGCCCGGCGGTTTTGCAGACGTTGAGGTTCGATTCCGGCAGGCCTTCCTGGTTAATACTGCGGTGTGTGTTAACTTGTAAATTCCGCACGCCATCTGCTGGACACTCGACGGTAAAAAACCTGGACGAAATTCTAAACGAGTAGGGTATTGTGTGTCGGCGTCTTGGTCCAAATTTTTACCAATTCGAAAAAATTACCCGCAAATTACTCAATTGGGGTTGCTCACATAATCGTTGTCCCCAACTGGCAGACTAATGCCCATTCACAAGTCACGTGCTGAGTCACCTGGTGCCACACGGGGAGAGCTGCCACTGGGGGTGCCCTTTCAAATGTCACATGAGAGGTGACCTAAGTCACTGATCGTGTCTAAAGCGCTGCTAGACAACACCCATGTGTGAAGAGCACTCCATCAAATACAAATCTATGTTATCTTAACTTGCGGTGCGTTTTCCTGTGTGCGTCGCGTGACTTGGGTGCTGCATGCGCGCGTCTGTCAGGACCATCGTGCTGGTGATCCTCTTCTCCCAGTACTTCCGTAACGTGCACCTGCCGCTGCTGGGCTACAAGCGTGGCAAGGGGTGGACCGTCTACAGGGTGCAGGTCTTCAAGATGTTCCCGGTTAGTGCCGCCCGCGGCTCCTGTGAGGCCCAAGTGGGGAGTGTTCGAAAGAGTGAGTCAGGGGTGTAATGATTATCTGGTTACATTGATTTTTTTTTATATATTAACGGTACATGCGTGGAATCAAAAATCAGTTATCTTTTATTTGCGGGTACATGGTAGTGCTTATGGTGGTGTAAATCTATAGTCAACTCTTGATTATAAAACAACACGCACCTAATGCAGAACACGAGTAAAGTAGGATTAATACATGTCTGTACCGTATAGCTTCGTAGAATGGGGGAGAAGACTTAGAATGAGTCGTCTGTGTTCATGCTTCTCACGGTGATCGGTGACTTGCCGACGCGTATACTCACGGCGACACCGGACGCTGACCCTCAATGAGTTGGGAGCAGATAAAGCAGTGAACGCGTGAAGACATTTCACGGATTTCTTCGCCAGCACGGTTATTCCGCAACCCAAATAGCCCACCCACGGGTGATCGAGAGTGAGCTGTAGATCGGTAGCGGGTTTCCACGACTACCTGAATGATAATTATAATAGGGCACATTTGGTATTCGCGCCGTTCTGGCCTCCTCGTGTCCTACGCTTGTAAATTACGTCACCGGATCTTTAACGTTCCCTGTGAGGCAGATGGCGCGTAGTAATTTACGGTTAACATGCATTGCAGTATTCACCCGGGTGGCCTTCCGGATTCAAACCGTGAACCTCTGCGGCAAGTGGCGAATGCGCTCCTGTGGGCCGTGTGTCCGTGCCTCCCTCCCCCGCAGATCATCATCGCGATCGTGATCGCGTGGCTCCTGTGCTATGTGCTCACGGAGACCAACGTATTCCCCAGCGAGCTGGCGACATACGGATACCACGCACGCACGGACGCACGCGGGGAGGTCATCTCCATCGCGCCCTGGTTCCGCATACCCTATCCCTGTGCGTACCCTTCACACTCTAGATTCCGTACGCACTATGCTATAGAATCATGACATTTTGTGGAGGTACCTTGGTCCAAGTGTGGATTGTTCATGGCTGATGATGTGTGTAGCGTGACCGCACGTTGTGTTCTAAACCCAGCGACCCGAGTTCAGCTCCCGTCCACAACCAACATCGGTAATTAATATCTGAACCTGTCCTGTGACTCCCCTAGGTCGACTCAGCCTTAAATGAGTACTTGGTCCAGTGTGTAAACATCAGCACTGGGGAGAGTGGTGTTTACCACCCCCACGCCTTGCGTGCGACTTGCTCGTCTCGGGCCTTCATTAGGTGCCGCTCACTAACAGCACTCGCTCCTACAGTTCGTTAAGGCTACACGGAAGGGGTTCTCTGTGCGTGCAGGCCAGTGGGGGTTGCCCACGGTGACGGCGGCCGGCGTGATCGGCATGATGAGTGCCATGCTCGCCAGCATCGTCGAGTCGATCGGGGACTACTACGCCTGCGCCCGCCTCGCCGGGGCGCCGCCACCGCCCATCCACGCCATCAACCGGTGAGCAAGCGCACGACCATCCTCCACCGCGTTCCAACTCACTCGCTGCCCCCCGCCCCCCTCCCCTCAATGCCGGACTCGCCGTCAATCTGCTTGGGGATTCTGCGTCTCTCTGGGTTAAGCTGGGATTAGAGTGCTGGGCATTGTCTGGTCCACACGGGGCTGGCATTAGGAACTGCTGCTCTGCTAAGTTTGCCTCTGATGTTTTCGGTGTGGTACAGTGTGCCCACGGCTTCAGTTCTCACCGGATACTTTTAGGGTTGCCGGTAGACTGGAGCAGGTGGCAGGTGACCAGTAACCCCACAGCCCACAGCGAGCAGTGTGCTGGATTGTGGTGTGCTGGGTGCGTAAATATGTTCCAGTTCTACCCCAGACAGACCCGGTTACCATTAAGCCCTGAGCGTGCGTGACCATGGTACATTGCTCCGGTGTTTTCATTCTGCACTTAAGTGTCGAGCACTAGGACTAGGCGATGCGTCCCCCGATGTAGCAGGACACTCGTGCAAAGTCTTGAAACAAAGTGAAGCTTTTATGGATAATTAAATCATGTTACAGTATCGTGAACTGTTTAACACGCAGACTAATAACAACAGTAACTGGTTTTACAGTCACTCGGAGTGCTCAAGTAGCATTGTTTCAGGTCAGACGGCTCAGCAGATGAGCAAACTGTTTGCAATCGGAAGTTCACAAAGTTAACCCCCAACTCCCGGTTTGGGGTTGACTCAGTTGCGTGTCATCCCTGCAGAATCAATAAAATGAGTGCCACGTTGTTGGGAAGTCAACAGTGGTTGTCGTGTATGTTGAACTTCTTGCGCGCACCTTCTGTAGTCAACCGTGCTAAATCGCTTTGTATATTTTACATACGATGCTTTAATTTCATACAGCGAGGGTGAGGTTTACATCTTGGCTGAATCCTTAGCCACAAGACCAGATCGAGAGGTGATCGTGGCCAAAGCCGTCGCTGCTGCTGCCACAACAACTCATTGCCGTTGAACCCTTCTCGCAGCAGCTGCATCTTAGACAGACACGCAGAGAACTCCGAGATTTGCCCTCGTAGTCTCCCACCATTGCCCGCTCGGTCGCCCGATTCGTGGAGACGACTCCAGCAATATCTGTCTCAGCAATCGACCCTCGCGTATCCTCCTGCACATCCCACTCGGTGCAGCCGCTGTTGTTGAAAAAAATTGGTTTGCCTAGAGTTGAGCATGGGGAGGGGGGGGAGGGGGTTGAGAAGGTCGAGGGTTGATGCTGGCGGCGGTTGAGGGTGGCGGGGGTTGACGTTCCGTGTTTCCTCCATCAGGGGAATCTTCATGGAGGGTCTGGCCTGCATCATCACCGGACTGTTCGGCACGGGGAATGGCTCCACCTCGTCCAGCCCCAACATCGGCGTTCTGGGCATCACCAAGGCATGCTCGCCACAACACTCCCACGCCACTCACCGTGACACTCACCGTAACAATCACCATGACACGCTCCCACTACACTCACCACGACACACTCCAGTGCTCGTTATTCGCTGTCCCATTTACCAGAGCCGGCACCTGCCTATGGGAGTGTGCCTTTCGGGGAAGGACGGAGGGGGTTGGGGGGGGGCGTGCAGGGTAAGTCCGTGAGTCCCACTGCCGCGTGTACAAACCGGTGAGCGGTGAGGGCCGGGCGAGTCGATGCCCGGGGACTGTGGGGCCCGCGCTGCGTTGTTGACACCGCTGCTGGCGCGGCGCAGGTTGGGAGCCGCCGTGTGGTGCAGTACGGCGGCGCCATCATGCTGGTGCTGGGCCTCGTCGGCAAGTTCAGCGCCCTCTTCGCTTCGCTGCCGGACCCCATCCTCGGGGCCCTCTTCTGCACTTTATTCGGTAGCGACGCACGCCGTGAACGCACGCTGTGAGCGCACGCCCGGCTAGCGCCAGGCCCAACACGGACGCTTAACGCATGGCCACTGACAATGGGCCTAACGTGGACACTTAACACGGGCTACACAGCCAGTTACGCGTGGCCGCTAACCCAGGGGCTAGCACGGATGCTTAATATGGGGGCTAAGACGGAGGCTAACGTGGGGACTAACATGGACGTTACAACAGCCACAAACACACGTGGCTAGCCTGGCCCCAAACACAGCAGAGCTACTAAGGCAACTGTTAACAGCCACTAACACAACATGCTTGTGCTGGACATTTGGCGGTTCATTGATGAATATATATTTGTACAATCACGGTGCAGTTATCAACTCTTAAGGATCTATAATTGATAGGTGTCTACCTTTGTAAAGGTGCAGACGAAGGCAGATTTCCAATGAAACCAGAGGTAATCGTTGGACTAAAGACGACGTGTCAAACTGGGGCTAAAGGAACGGAAGCTGCCTGGTTGTTGTGGGTACGCATCCCCAACACAAGCGCTGTGCGTGTCGGGTTGCGTGTCTGTCCGTTGAAACCGCGAGCGCGTAAGAAGCGAGATCGCGCGTTGTCTTTTGCCAGGGATGATCACCGCTGTGGGCCTCTCCAACCTGCAGTACGTGGACCTCAACTCGTCGCGCAACCTCTTCGTGTTGGGCTTCTCCACCTTCTTCGGCTTGGCGCTGCCCAGCTTCATCAAGGCCCACAAGGACATGGTTCACACCGGTGAGCGGTGCAGCAGCAGCGCCACCACGGTCAGCGTCGAGTCGTTGAAACCTTCATCGCAGCGGCTGCCAGTCACGGGTTTTATGGAACAAGTGGTATTTAAGAAACCTAGGGAGCTTCTGTGGTGTAACGGTCGACGCACTGGACCTGCACCCCAGAGGTCCATCTCCTGGTGTGGCAGTTAAATAGGAAAAGTTGATCAAATCTCCACACCCCCTCACCCTCAATCCACCCAGCAGATATATAAACGTGCGTGTGGGTACGCCCAAAGTAGACCATTATTACTTTTATTAACTTTAAATTTTATTTTTTAGCTACATGACTTTACCGAAAGAACCTAAGAGTATGAATCCTTGCAGTCACGAAAGCTTCAAATCGAAAATTAGACCAAAGGCTCGTCTGCCAGCAGTGCCGTGAACAAGCAAACTCTTTACCTTTGTATCGCACCGTGCGTGTCAGCACAAAGTGTGCGGTCGGCCGCAAGGACCGCGCCAAGCGGGCCTCGTGCCTCCGGCAGAGCCGGCGTGTGCGGCCCTCTGCTCCGGCTAAACCACCACGGCAGCGCCCAGGCTGAGCCTGCGGCACGCTACTGCGGTGCCACGCTCGCTTGCGTTTGCAACGTTAAGCCTCTGTTCCGCGAACAACGAGGTCGACACCATGAAATAGCTACTACGGAGGGACACAAACCACCAGACTATAACCAACTGAAACGTGGCATGACTAAGCTGTCATCTGCAAATTATTCTAATCGGACGGCCTACAGGTCCCCGAACGTGCGTGACCGATATTTGCACGCTTCATAACTCGCCGTGGCACCGCAATGGCTGCTCTGACACGCACGTGAGGAGTCGCCAAGTTTGCACCGGCCCTCGAACCGAAGACATTCGAGCATCTGCGCGTCGGAACCACGTCGTGCGGAGAGCGTACACCCGCGCCGCGGTCCACACATCTGGCTCGGGGAACTTCTGTAACTGATGTTCACTCCAGAGTCCAGGCGCGTCCACCCGTGGCCTCCTGCGCGGGGCGTCCCGCGTCTTTACACGACCAAAACAATGCTCGGCAACCGCAGCTTTGCCGTTGCCGGCACCCACTGCGTACTTTTTCTCGTTGCAATGGACTAACGTTGAATACTTTCGTCGTTTGTCCGGCGCCCTTGTGATGGCTTAATGCGCCCCCCTCTCGGAAGCCAAGCAGCCCTTGGATGGGTGGCCACCTTGCTGCACGCCAGGTTGTCTTAGGCAGCTGCAGGGACTGTGGTCAACGTGAGGCGTTGCAAATGTCGTCTTTTTTCCCCGAGCTTGTACGCTCCCAAGTCCACGC
Source organism: Lethenteron reissneri (assembly GCF_015708825.2). NCBI lineage: Eukaryota > Metazoa > Chordata > Hyperoartia > Petromyzontiformes > Petromyzontidae > Lethenteron > Lethenteron reissneri. Next base: position 10,033,641 of record NC_083825.1, on the reverse strand, counting down.
CGTCCATCTTGACCAACCCCGCACCGAACGGCGTGATGCAATGTGGCCAAACGACCCCTTAGACTCTCATGGCGAGCATAGGCCCTTAACTAGTTTACTTCTTATGTGTTTACACCCTTAAAATGTTACTTGGAAACGTTATTAAGTTGAACGTTGCGCAGAGGTCGGCAAAGCATACAGGGGAATTGTTGAGGGTAATGTGGTGGAGGGGGTTTTTTTTGCCATTTATAGGCAATTCTGGGAATGTTTTGTGGTGACTTGGAGCTGTGGCAACGTGCAATTAGTGTCGGTGCGTGGCAGTGAGTCTTTGCCGTATTTGATTATTTACACAGAGCTGTATAGGTGTTGCACTAGAACATGAACACACGACTCTTTGTAAAAAACGATCCGCTTCCTTCAGTGGTCAACTGTAATTCATCTGTGTGTGTAGAGCTTCTGTGGCGTCATACATAGGCAACCGTGCTAAATCGGAGGTGTGGGAATTAATGACTTATTATAAAACACAAGTCCTGTACAGGCCCTTTGTCAATCTACTGCTGGATCACGGCCTGACCCACACCAGTTTGGCCACAGCACAGTGGAGTCGCTGACCATCAGAGAGGTGCAGCTCGTAATTAAACGAGCGCACCGTGTGAAGATATTTTCTCATTACAAAATGGTAAGCACGGTTAATCCGAACCCTGGATAATCCATCCACACATTATCAAGTGGTGGTGTCTCTAATTAAAAATACCCCAAGAGATCTGTGTGTGTGTGTGTGCACAGTCCTGCTGGTCTTAACCCACCCATGTCATACTCTTGGCATCACCTCCTCTTTGTTGTGCACCTGATTGAGTTGGTGTGTCGGGGCTTTGGCAGGCGTTTCTGTGCATATTGCAGTGCGCTGCGCTACGAACCCGGCGACCAGAATTCGATTCCCAGCCATGGCCAACATTGGAGGCGAATATCTGATTTGGTCCTGGGCCTCTCTTAGGTCGACATGGTGTTGAGAACATGGTATGGTGTGTAAACAAACACTTTTAAAATCGTCCAGAAGTGGTGCTTGCCACGGCACTGTCCCATGCTCGCTTACACCACTTGGCCCGACACCGTTCTCAGGCTACATGGGCGATGTTTGTCTTTGTGGCTTTGGCAGGTGTGGCAGAGATGGACCAGGTGCTGTCAGTTCTGCTCACCACCGAGATGTTCGTGGGAGGCTGCGTGGCCTTCCTGCTTGACAACACCATACCAGGTAGGATGCCACCACGCTCGGTCCATGGAGCTGATTGGCCTTGCTAATGACTGGTACCAGCAGCGTCAAATCGGCCTCTGTGAAGGAAGTTCATGCAGGATGCTGCTGGGGAGTTGGAGGCGGTCGCCGTTCAGCAACAACAGAGGGCAGAAGAGCGATGCTCACAACAATGAGCGAAGCACCGGGCGGCTAAAATGCAAAAAATTGGCACAGGGGGTAGCACAGTTGGGGCATCTGCCAGTCATCTTGTCAGTCAACCCATGAAACCTGGATCCGTTCCGTGACCTGCCAGCGGCCTTTCGACACTTCAGGTGGCCTCAAAGTGCACCTAGCATGGCACAAGCGCCGTGGTGACGTCACCGCCGCTTGGTCGTGAACGGTGGCGGTTTTGTTGTTGTTGTTGGTACTCATGGTGATGACGTGGTGGTGATTTGTGCAGGCACTGTGGAGGAGCGGGGGCTGCTCAAGTGGAAGGCCACGGGCCCCGACACGTCGCAGCCGTCCTCTGTGCACTCCGTGGCGAAGGTTTACGACTTCCCCGTGGGCATGGCCGCAGTTCGGCGCACGCGCTGGCTGCGCTATATCCCCATCTGCCCGACGTTCACTGGCTACGGCTGTGGGTCCCCACGCACGCCATCACCGCCACCCGGGCCCCACGATGACCGGCGCGGCTCCGTCGACGTATAGCCGGCACTGCGTGGCTGTCACCGCGGTTTTACTCGGTTTCCGTACGGCGACATCGCCAATGACGCCCCTTTGTTTTTTAAAACCTGGGTGCGTCGTCGTAGCGAGCGGGCGGGCGGGGGGGAGTGATGACGCAAGGGGCAGATGCGCTGCGGTTGTTGTTGTTGCCGCCCGGTGTGGTGGTGGTGTTGGCAAAAGGAGTGAGTGCGCGATTTAATCGGTTTTCTTTACCACTTGGTGGCATGGGATCCCTCGTGTGACATGCCTGCTACCGCCCAGCGTCACGTCTGCTCCCTTTGTTGTCGTCTTTAGCGTGTGGCCATTTTAAAAGTGCATTCCGCAATCGCGTCGACAACTCGTCAGCGACTCTGCCGCCTTGTCGGGCTCACGGTGGGCCCATCTTACTCCGCCCTTGACGGGCATTCTCTTGTACCACCGTTGTGTCGCTCGAGCAAGTTCAGGTACACGTATGGGTTTGTGAGCGCCCGATCGGCCACCACACCGAAATGGTGCTGAGTGCACAGGTGCGTGACAGGCAAAAGTATGAGATGTTACATTCCTATCGGTGAAATCATGCCAAACTTAATAATAGTGGATAACAAATGTTGAGTATTTTTGGTAGAGCGTTGTACACGACTTGCATCTCATCCCAAACATGTTCAAGGGCACCCCTATTGGCAGCTGTCCTTGCGTGGCACAAGGTGCCGCGGTGCCTGGCCTGCAGACGGCACGTATTTTATAATGCACACCGCAGTATTAACCAGGGTGGCCTGCCGGATTCGTACCATGAACCCCTGGCAACATGCAGCGAAACAACCCGTCCCTACGAAGGTAGTGATGGAAGGTGATGCTTTTGCACGAAAATTAATTAAGTTAAAATCCAAGTTGTAAATAAAACTGTTCCTAATGATGATATTTGAAAAACACACTTGACCGGCGGCTGTTAAGGCGTTGCGAGTGATCGGTGGTGTTGGCACCACGAGTTCAGTTCCCAAGCCCCACTTGAAGTCCCAGTGCCCACGTGTACATAAGACAGACACTTGACACCTACACACAAACACTTTACATGTGTGTTGCAATACAGTTTACTTAAAATGGATGGACATTATTTCTTTAGGAAAATATACTTGGTGTTTTTTTGCAGTTCTAAAACAAGCTGCTGCGTTTGTATTGAATGGTGAAACGGTGGCACCCGTACTCCGACTCGTGGCTGGAGCAACACCTTAACCATTGAGCCGACAGCACTTTGATCATCTCTCTAGGAGGGCATTTCTCTCTCAACTACTTGCCGTTCTCTCTCCCGTTCAGGTCACACGCACCGGCTTCATTCCACGAACGCCCTGACAGTCCCAGATAACCCTGCTCCGCTCGTGAGATGCGAAGCATTTACGCTACCATTATGTAAGCGCAGCAGGATGTAACCTCGGCCGCAGCGATGGTATTAAGCATTCACGCAACAGGGCGAATTAGATGTCTGCACGTGTCTTAAGTGAAAACGCGCACACAGGCCGTATGTCCCACACTCTCCCACACGAGTTTGAAGATTTGATGAGAATAAAAAGGCCCCTGTGAGTCTAAGGCATTCTACTGTGACGTGGCATCAGCAGACCGTGCCTGACGGTCACTTACAGGGCTTCTCCCCCCCCCCCCTCATGGTAACAAGCGACAGATTCGTGTTGGACGGACGGAGACGCGCGGCCTGGGTCTGTGGGTTGCTTCTTAGAGCACGCAAGTAATTGTGCCGACCACTTGATGTAGGCACATTCTTAAGTGACAGCTCTGGCTCCGCATGAGCCAGTTCATGCGGAGCTAGTTCTGAGCACGACACCCAGCCAAGCTGAGGATTTCCATGAGCCGAGCCGAAGCCAAGCCACGGCTGAACCGTTCACGTCCTTGAAAGCAACCGAGCGGCTCAATCCCGGGCCATGCCACGATCGAGGCCGAGCTAGAGCAGAGCCACGACGAATCGTAGGCCTTGGTTACACGCCCTGCGAAATGCGACCGCGCGGATCCTTGATTTTTCTAAAGAATGTTATAACTTGCTATGACGTGAGCCCGTTGAAGGTCTGGAGTTTGGGCTTGTGGCGGTGTTCATCCCCGACGTTCCGTGTGTCCCCATGGTCTTAAAGTGCATGAGCACCGAACTACTGCGCAGAAACCAACAGCGGAATGGCGAGGTTTACATATTTAATCATTATTTATTTTTTTGGTAGGGATTGGCAGGCATCACGCAACATGTTTACAACACCTCAGTATAGAAGCGGAGTCTAATTGCATCTGGATCCGTCCGAGGAAGGCAATCTGGAATTTATATTAATTTTCTACATTTGGTATTCACGCCAATCTTATAGCGCAGAGCTATAACCCAAGGGTGCTGTGTTTCACGGACGGATATAGCCTGCCAATAGGAAGACATCTTGATATGCATAATCACAATTGCGTAACTTGCGGGCCATTCTTCTAATCTGGCTAATTTGGACCATGACACACAATGCCATACCCGTTTCGAATGACGTTACATGACTTTTTAACACCGCCGCGGGGAAGCAGACGGCACGTCGTCGCATTTAACTGTAAATACTCCCAAAGTAATGGCCAAGGCAGCCTGCTGCATTCAAACCGTGAACTCTCTGCAACCAAACGCCCGGCACGCTCCGCATCCACCGGTACCATTCGCTCCCACTCCGGAAAACCGGTCGGCAGGAAATGACAGCCCGAGTAGAATGTTGCAATGAATCGCTGCGTTTCGTTACAGAAAGTGCGAGTTCCATTGTCGTTGTGTAATATGAGCGAGTTCCAATGTAATGTTATGAAAGTCGGCGATGCTTGCACAAATAATTGAGATTTTTTTTTAGCGGGATCAGCTTAAATATTTAATTTAATAACGCGTTTTTAAAAGGCATTTCGTATGCAAAATTGTGCACGTATCAATATTTTTTAAAGATTGCTGCCCATTGTGGAACAATGGGTAATGAAGTTGGAAGGTGATAATTACCGTTTATTGTGTGTGTGTGCCACGGTGTGTGCTTCAAGCTATTTCATTCCAAACTACAATCGCCATAGCGTGATATTAATTAAGGTAATGGAGCACATTTGGTATTCACGTCATTCTAGTGGAAGGCTGTCACAAAGGAAGGTGCTGCCGTTTCATTCTGCAGTCGTGTCGTAGTCGGGGCGATATTTGTATGTGTTTGATTCCAATTGTCTAATTTGCAGGTTTTTTTTTTTTTTGGCCAATTTGGACCTAAACACCAGCACACAATGGCTTAATCCTAGCAAATGATGTCAAGGGATACAACACCAGCTTGAAGAAAACAGTGCATATTTTACAGTCAATACGCTGGCAGTATTAACCAAGGTGGCCTGCCGGATTTGAACCGCAAACGTCTGCAACAAGCGGTGAATGCGTGGCAACTGGGCTAAGTCACCGCCCCGTGATAGGCGACGTGTAAGTCTCGCTACATTTTGCTGTGAAGAGGCTGTTTTGAAACCTTAATAGGTGGATGTTGTTGATAATTCCACGGTTTGTATTTATGCAACTGCTATCCGTGATGGTGCGAATGAATATTCATCAATTGGGTTCAATCGCAGCTGCGTCTCACGGAAATGTCATCCGTTAAAATCGTTTAAACGTGCTGGGGAAAGATGCAGCCCTGCAGTTGCTTGCTTGCGCTCGTGCTGGCAGAAGGGCATCTACCTGAGCGAACTCTACGCGGTGTTTGGTCTACATTCCCACCACCACGTCACCTGCTGATCAGACTGTGCTGTACCCATTTATGCTGCTGGGTGGGCAAGAGCCAGGACACTTTGGAAACTTGTTCCCCCATTGTTTTAACTGCCGTGCCAGGAGACGCAATCGATTCAGCTCCCAGTGTTGGGAATGGTCACAAATTGTAGAACTTAATGAATCCCACGAATTTATAGCAAACGATGATGCTGACGGAACCTGTATTTGCCACTGAATTAGCATTCGAGTAAAAATGTCACTGGAAGAGGGGGGGGGGGTGCGCTTTTAATTACCTAATTACGGGTGGAACCACAGCGATTAACATTAACTGTGTATCTTTTGGTGAATTCATCAAATGGAGTAAAAACCAATGGGGGCGGGGTGGGGGGGGTCTCGGTTGTTGTTAATGGGTTCTTGTCTCCCCTGCAGCTACGACAGGCACTACCAGTCATCACAGTGCTTGAATAAGATTCGATTCTTGAATTAGGACCCTCAAATCGCAACAAGATGTATGAACTGCTTTCACGTCGTACGTAGCAAACCGTGCTAGTCAGGGGTGGGAGGACAGCAAACTCAAAAAGTAAAAAAAATAGTATCGATGCAGGGTTGAATCTTTTCATGTCTATGGCTGATGCGAGATGCTACACGTTCATTGGAGACTGATCTGCACGAGCACGAAGATTGACATCACCACGCAATGTTTCAGTGATTTCTGACATCACCATGAATCTGTCAGACCGAGGCTTAACATTGCCAATCCTAGGCCCTCTACATCGAAATTTTCAGTAATGTCAGTGATCCAACAAAATTGTGCCTTGAAAGATGAACTCTTTATTTGGTTTCGGTGCTTCTCGTCACCTGTGTAAGGAGATGACAGTGTTGCCCAGGCCGGTATTTTGTACATTTGGTGTCTGGTTACGAAAGCTGAAACCATCTCCCACTCTGCATCGTGTTTTTTGCTCTCTTGCCTCCGTTGGTAAATTGTCTTGCCCGTTTTAAACCTAGCGTGCGACACGCAACGCTCGCATGTGGTTAGCTAACCCATCGGCCCCTAGAGTCGTCCCACTTATAGACACCCTGGTGATTATTATCACTCCAATTAGGGATCGTGGCCACATGTCCCAGGGCAGGATGTGGTGGGGGGCGGCGGCGGCGGCCGCTCAATTCGCACGCGGAGTTGGACACGCAAGACCCGAGTCGCAAATCCTGCACTCACGGGAATTGGCGATCCCACCCTATTATTTGGTTCTTTCGGTAAAGTCACGTAGACAGGTTCAAAGAAAATAACCAAAAACTAGGACGTTTCGATCGCAACACAAGCGTTCGTCATCATTATTTTTTGTTATTTCCATTGAACCTATCTACGTGACTTTACCGAAAGACCCAAAGGAATATGAATTCCTGCAGTCACGAAAGCTTATCCCACCCTACCCAAATTTCAACTGAAAATTATAATTGTTAGCAAATGCTGAGTGTTGTCATTCCAGAGATGAGTAAAGAGACGGCTATGATTTGCACCTCTCTGTTGTGTATTTGTGTTCGTCTTCTATGGCCTTGCATGGCAAACGGCCAGAGCGTAGTCGGAGAGACATTAAAGTGACACCATGTGTCAGTCTGTGTAAAAGCAAGTGTAGTGGACTTTCGATAATTATCGATGTGCGGTTTCTTCGATTTGCGATTAACTGCGCACCTGAGATTGACATAAATTAATAACTCGTGGGTTCTCGCTAAAGCCCAAATAATCTAAAAACAGTTCTAGTTATTCTTGGAAATGTTTTTTACAAGTCACGTTCTTAAACCGAACAAATGTGCTCCAGTGAATCGGAAATCCACGTGATCGCCTCTACAGTACAGGAGTTGCATATCTTTACAAGTGGGGCGGAGTTTGATTGACTTTGATGGGCGTGGCTCTGATATCCACTTAGTGGGCTGAGTCTTCTGCGCGGAAGCAGTGAAGTGTCATCACCGAGCGAACGCATCGATCGATTTAATAAAACAGGATCAATACATTCTTTCCTACAAATGTTTGTTTTGGTCATTAATAAACTCCACTTTCTTAATTTAAACAGAATTGATACCTGTATTAATGGATTTAGCCATACAGATCCGCAAAAAAACTTATATTTTTGGATTATCCGTGGCCATCCTGCCCGGATGATCGAGAGTACTGTATGTGGCTTTTTGTGCATGAGCCCAGAGCAAGCATTGGTTTCACCAGAGATAGCAAAACCTTGTAGCTATGTCCAGTGTTTCATGCACATTGTAAAATCCAATTGCCATGACATTTTAAAAACGGTTATCGCAAGCAGAACTCAAATCTATCTCTGCAGGTTTTCAATTACTCATTGCCAAGCTTCCCACACAGCTGGCATTGACAAGCAGAGGTGGACCCCAAAAATGTGTATATTTATATTTCACAAGAGTAAATGCATTTAATTTTTTATTAATTCACGGCCCTATTTGAAAGGTTTGCGTTTTTGGGCCGCCGCCCCTCCTACCCTGGGACGTTTCTCGAGCAGGCACTGCCAATGAGGTGGTGAATGTCTGTTGTGCATACAGCTTGCGGCGCATGTTTAGTCTCGGGGCTGGTTTTGGGGCTTCCCAATTGTCGTCCGCGCTTGTCAATTCCCGGTCAGAAACGTCGGGACGCTGAGAGAACAACTGAAAGGCGTTTCACTGAACTCGAGATCAGAACGAATGTTTTCAGGTTCTCAGCGTGAGCACGTGTTGGGCAGTGGAGGAAGGTTTGTTTCGGTGACGTCCTTTGTTGTACTGTACTGCTATGCTTTCTCGCATCTTTGCTCCCTCGAAAAACCCTCGTGGCTTGCAAAAAACCTTGGAGGCCCTCAATCAGCAGTGGATTCATTAAAAGGGCTGTGTATGTACAAGTGCAGTCTATATTTTGTTTAAGTTTATTTATAATTCATAATAGATTTTTTTGGGTTACAACATGCAATGATCCGGCAAAATGTTTGCAGTGAAACCCTTCCCCATCCGACATGGCTTGTGAAAACTACATGTGAAGTTAATTTAGAATAAAGGATGCACTATGTGTGTTCAGAAGAGTGGAGCTGCATCCTACTGTAGTAATTGGAAACCCAGCGAGTCACGCAGACTGCACGGCGGTTTTAAATGGAGTTGCCAGTCCTGAAATTGTTCTGTACCACAAACGTGACTTTCCAAAACACTAATTCCATGCCCTAATATTGTTTTGTTACAATACAGCCTTTGCCTCCATTGAAGATTTGTTACTATTTTTTTTTTATCATCATCGTTTCCGTTTACTTGGTTTCAATTGCGAACTTGTGTTTTGAAATTCCAGTCAGCAGTGACGGGTTCGAATCATCCCGTGCGTGGAGCTGCGCGCGCGCGCTTTGTGTTGGCGGAGGGGTGGAATGACGACCCCAGTGTTTTAGAAGGCAACACAACCTCAGCCTCCCGACCCACTTGGCATCAAGTCCAGCGGGCAGAGTGGGCACCACCCTCTTGCTTCGCTCTGTGGAATCCGATGTCGGTGGAAGTGTCTTGCAGATTCACGCACAGACTGTGTCCGGGTCTGTCCCAGACACCGATTTTACAGCGTCGTTTAATGATAAAAGGAACACGGTCATACGCGCCTTCAGATCGATCTACCTCTATAGTATAATAATAAGCGAACAAATAAACTTTTAAATAAATGGGGACTAATCCTGGTTAAGAATGTAAATGAGTTAAAAAAAAGTTGATCAAATTTCAACAAATAGTGACTTGAAAAACAGGAACAGCAACATGTAAAAACATCAACAATTGATGGAAATATTACCACCATCGATTGTGGTACTGGTTTTAAATTTTAAAGGTTTGTTTTTCCTTCCTATAAACAAAACTTCCAAGTTGTTGTATTGGCATCTCATGATTACACAGCTTGACAGGATAACATGGCTGTGTCTTGAAGAGGCTCCTAACCACCCGCGCTCCCCTTACCCAACTCAGCCCCTGGCTGGCAGCCGGCATTCGTTTACAGCAAGTGCCGGGTTTTGTTTATTCGTCGAGCCAAGTTTGCCATGTAAATCGGATTACACACGGTGAAAGTTAAACATGTAACCCATACCTGTCAACCCCTTATCAGTGCCCTACCTTATTACAGACCAATTCAGACATTATTGGTTTCACCCCGTGCCCCTTATACATCTCAACGTTCATCCTACAAAGTCCCATCACAAGGGAGAAACACAAATAGACAAAACGTGTTTTTGCCCGTCCTGAGACGGCTGTACGCTGTATGGACCTGACAACTCAATTTCCCTGTACAAGAATACGGGTAAACTGTATGGGTTGGCAGGCATGGTAATCATATTACACGCGGTTACTTTTAACTTTAAAATCGGATTACACAGAGATTATATTTTACGTGCAACTAGATTCCACTTGGTGGTTACGTGTAAACATGTCTGTCACATCGCGTGGCGTTACATCTTAACCTGTCAATCGGATTCCACAGAGGTCACGGCCTATCCATGGAGTCGCTTGACCAGGGCACTGCCGCTCGTGATCGTCCTGCAGTATTACTGCCGTGTGTGGGTGGGCACGTGACACAGTGATTTCTCGTAGTGCGTGTAGGGGGGCTTGCTGTTGATTTATTGTCGTGATTGTTATTTTTCTTATAATTTGATAACCAGCATGACAGATAAGACCGTTGCCGTGAGTACAGCGCACAGAGTTATGGCATGCACTAATGTACCGAGAGTATTTGCACTACCGCCTTAAATACAATGCTATATACGTGCATATATTACAACAGCAACAATTACAACGCTATATACACAAGTACTACTCTTACTATGTTGCCCTGAGGGATTCTGGTGGTCGTCTAAAATCTACCCCACCGCCTACTGACCCCCCCCCCTTTCTGCCACAACCTCCACCACCACCACCCAACCACCACCACCACTACCCAACCACCACCACCACCCAACCACCACCCAACCACCACCACTACCCAACCACCACCACCACCCAACCACCACCACCACCACCCAACCACCACCACTACCCAACCACCACCACCACCACCACCCAACCACCACCACCACCCAACCACCACCACTACACATCCACCAGCACTACCCAGAGCAGGCCAACCCCTGGGGGTGGGGGGAAGGGGGTGGGGATTCAACCAAGAGGAGGCGGGGCCTAAAGGGAAAGGTGTCGATGGGGAGAGAGGAAGGGGGTGGGGCTCGATTCGGCAGAGGGGGGGGGGCTCTACGGAAGTTGAACGTCCCTAATAATAGAGTGTTTTGTTGGGGTTAGATCGCGAAAATATATAGATGTGTCGTTAAACCCGCCACCACCCGACACAGCCAACCAGTAAGGGTTGTCACGTAAACAACGTGGCAATTCGTCACTAGTACAGCACTAGTGTATAGTGTAGTGTATAGTGTAGTGTATAGTGTCGTAGTGTATAGTGTAGTGTATAGTGTCGTAGTGTATAGTGTAGTGTATAGTAGTGTATAGTGTAGTAGTGTATATTGTAGTGTATAGTCGTGTAGTGTTTAGTGTAGTGTGTAGTGTATAGTAGTGTAGTGTATAGTGTAGTATACTAGTACAGCACACCGGTGTGTTGGAGAGCCAAGCCACAACATTTACAATCTGAGTACGACGTTTCTCCAGTAATCACAACTGGCTTCAACCAGCGACAGCCAGATTTGGTGGCGGGTTTAACAACACATTTATATATTTACGCGATCCAACCCAAAAAAACCCTCTAATGGATGATATTGATCGCGAAAGCCTACGTGTTTAAATTGAGCGTCACTGTTGGTTGAAAGTAATCAACACGAGCGAGTACTTGCCACGTCAATACCTTTCGTGCCACCAGATGTGGCCACAGGAGAACTAGCTTGGATATACACATGCATACAATGCCATGTGCAAAGACAAAGATGCCCCCGTGTAGCCTTGGACAAACTGTTGGGCAAGTGCTGTTAGCGAGTGGCACTTATGAAGGCCGACACGGCACACGAGGGGGCTGGGTGGCCACCAGCACCACGCGCGGCCGCCTTTGTCTCCCCATAACGAGTGTGTACATACACGTGGGTGGTGACACATGCAAGCGAACGTGCGAGTGTCACTGGCCAGAGCCACACGCACGGTTTGTTATTCCAGTCTCGACAACTCCCCATTTATCACGACCATGCACCGAATGTGAAAATCCGCAAACCAAAACCGAGGGGTTACGACCGCGTGGCCGACTGTGGCGCCTTCGAGGCAGGCAGACTGCTCGGGGCTTGTCGTGCGGGAGGGTTGAGCGGTCGGGTCTGCTTTGCTCGTTTGCGTTTTCGCCGAACTGTGTTTGGTTTAGTGTGGTCAGGATGATTAGGTGGAAGGGGGTCTCTGGTTGATAGGTGTTCGGGCAGGACTAAGGTGCGGATGCGTTCCATGACGTCACGTCGTTGTCAGAAACTTCGTTACCAGAGGTGGATAGAACAGAGGAGGGGGGGGGATAGGGATGCCTTCAAGGACTTCAGAGAAAGGGTTTGGGGGGGGGTAACTAATAGGAAAACATCAAACAGGCTCGGTGCCTTCTGCGTCATCAGTGCATGGCCGAATGGATGTGCCGTCGCGTCATATAGACCACCCAAACGCTCAACAGTTTCTCAATAACACTGCTTCGTGAGCATGCGACTTCAGTAGCACTAGGGCCACTCGATTTCTGCAGCAAAGTATGTTTATCTTGTCCGCTTGGTTTAAAATGCTATTTAAGGTGGACTGATCCAAACGAACCACGCAGTTTCACCTTTCTTCTCTCCCGCCTCTACCCTCCTTCATGATCTGCATGTTCGCTCCCAGAGAGATAGATCTGCACTGGATGATCATTTGGATGACAAAGGGTGGTAATAAAACATTGGTATCACTGCAAAACACGCGACAACTCTTTACCAGCACGCGGGGCTTGAGCAATGGCGAGCGAGAGAAGACCGCGGGTCAGGCCGAGTGAGGGATACTGCCGATAGGCCGCTGGTCATTCACTGTCACGAAACTACTTTTTTGTCCCCGTGTAGTAAGTGTTGTTTCCTAATTGCCTATGCCTCTAAAGTACAATAAAGTGGCTTTTATTATTCCCCACAAACTTTGCTTTTGTGACCCAGACACAAAAGCCAAGTTAATAATCCACTCCACTAATACGCTGTGTAACACATTTATTTATTTTTGGCCCTGGGTAGTAAGTGTTATTTCCTAATTGCTTATGCCTCAAAAGTACAGGAAATGTCTATGATTCCCCACAAACTTTGCTTTTGTGACCAGGACAGTGATATTTCGAAATGTACCTATTGTCAATGAGAAAACGTGGTGTGCATTAGTGTCATTCCTTCACGTAAAGTCCTGGTCACAAAGGTAAAGTTTGTGATGAATAATAACAGCCATTTAAAAAATAATTTTGAGGCAAAAGCAATTAGAAAATAACACTTACTACCCAGGGACAAAAATCGTGTTACGTCGTGTGATATACAGGAGTCAAACTCCGCTCGATCATGTATACAGGGCACATGCAGCGTGAACAAAAATTCGACTTTTCAAAAAAAATCACTTTGCATACATTCTAAAGTTACTTAATTTCGTCGATTTTTGTTGTTGTTGTGGCAAAACTACCGAGGTTCGGAGGCCCCTCCGTGGTCGACTTTCGTTATGAAGGAGCTTCCTCGGTTCCCAGAAGCTTCGCTAGCCGCGGTGTTGCTGCACTCGGCGAGCTCGGGCTATCGCTGTAGCATCACACGTGGGCTTGCGTCTGGTCGGCTGGGGTAGTTGGAGCAGCGTCTACGACGGCTGTCCGCTTGATGGCTTTGGGCAGGCCCAGCCCAGTGTCTCGCGGGTGAGGGTGGAGCTCATTGTGGTGAGCGCTTGGACTCGACTATCGTGGTGGTTACGTTTTGAGTCGGGCCGGTGGGTCTGGATGTCTCGTGCGGTTCGTGCGAGTGCTCGCTTGACTCAAGTGCTCTGCATCCGCGACGATTGCAACGTGCGGTCTCTTCACTACGCGTGTCGCTTTTCCCGTTCTGGTGTTCAACAATGCCCAGCCTCGCCCGTGTCCAAGGTTCAGGCGGTTGGCTCGCCCGACAAGTCCGCTCGTGTTGACCGTCACGTCCCGCCGCACCCCGTTACTGTGTGACGCGTTCTGCGGAGTTAGAACTTGACAGGGGCCAAAGCTTATGTTTAATCTGAGCGGAATGCACGGGAGACGCTGCCTGGCTGTCACATGCAGGTCGCACTCGAGTGTGCCCTGATGGCAAGTTTAGGCAAATGGACTCGCCGCTCACCCACACTGCAGGTCGCACCGCTCACCCAAACCACTCACCCACACCGCTCACCCACGCCGCTCACCCACGCCGCTCACCCACGCCGCTCACCCACGCCGCTCACCCACGCCGCTCACCCACGCCGCTCACCCACGCCGCTCACCCACGCCGCTCACCCACGCCGCTCACCCACCCCGCTCATCCACGCCGCTCACCACACCGCTCACCCACTCCGCTCACCCACACCGCAGGTCGCACCGCGTCTTCTGCTCCACTTGGGAATTCCTTCCCATCGTCTCTTCCCCCAAACTCTCACGGTCACCTTTCTCAAAAAAATACGTCAACTTTAATTTACTACAACTTTGACAGTGCTGTCTGTTGCTGGACATTGATGTCTTGAGGCCTTTGGGACTGTGCTCATCAATTGTGTAAAAGGGGAAAAAAACTCAATTAACCGTGGTAATGGCAGTGGAGGGGGGCGATGGGGGTGCCTGCCCCCCCCTGACAGCCCAAAAATCCAATTAATTTTATATTCAACAGTGGCGGAGGGGTGGCCTGGATAAAACAATAGTACGGATAGTACAGAACACGAGTTACTTCGGGTGTCAGCACGTGTCTCGGTTACCCGCGTCGAGTGCGAGTCAAGACATAGGCTTCGTCTAAGTAGCTGTTGCATCTTCAAGTAAATCGGCTTCCTGGATGTGTGCGCGGTCATGTGGACAGACTCGCTGGCCCGCCACAAGTGGGGAGCATCTGATCATAGAACCAGCAATGTGTGAAATACACGCGTTTATTGTTGCAAGCACTTGAAGACCCACCCATAGATAACCGAGAGCTGTCCGTACTTACACCCAGCGCGTATTGCGTCGGGTGTCCTGGCCCTGGGCTTGATTGCAGCATGGCACGCGGCTGTGTGAAGTCGCAAGCGACAGCCAACACGGCGCACGTGTCATGCCCATTCGTATCGGTTGCCATTCTATGGATGTTGGGGGGGGGGGGGGCGGCTGGGGGGACACGGGCACATGCCCCCTTTCTATTGAACAGCAGTGCCCCCGCCATCCCCGTATTTAGAGTTAGCTACAACAGGATGGCTGCGGAGACACTCATTGAGAGTTCATCTTGGTGAGAGGTCATCACGAGGGGTGCCGCTGATGCCACCACCACCGCCCTCGGGGTTGACGGCGCGCGGTGAATGGGCATCCGGTACAATGCGCAGAGCAAACACTGCGGCTACACACACTGGCGGTAGCGATGGTGGTTGTCTGCTGTGTTGGACAATGCATGTGAAGGGCTGTGTGGAAATCATTCCTACCGCCAAGCTTTAATATTGGCCAGGACACTGCGAACGGGGGATAAGGGCGCCCTTCCAACAGACACGGAGAGTGATAGACACCGATACAGAGAGTGACACACACAGACACAGAAAGAAAAGGGACAGGTACAGAGAGCCACGGGGGGGCGGGGGGCGACATGCAGAGAGAGAGAGAGACGCAGCCATGGAGACTGACACACAAATGGAACTACGAAAACAAACAACATTGACGACAACCGAGACGGAGAGACGCCGATCATGTCGTGAGCCCGAACACACGGGTGGGGGGGTGGGGGGGTGTTCACGACCAGCGCATTCACCATTGCAGTATTCAACAATTAAGGTTACCAGCAACGATGAGATCCACTGTCGGTTGTATCTTAGGTAGCCACGTGCGTCCCATACGGCAATGAAGAGTACACGAGGCGCGTGGTTGATGAAGACCAAGGGGGTATGGAAGCTATTAGCTCACCCAGGTACAAATAGGACTTCTAAATAACTAAGACGGTCCAACCACACATGAGCCAGCATTAAACATTGATCGTGCTCGGACTACTTGAAACACAATGAGCGTGCTAAAATGATAAACAGTGTTGCAAGGTGAAACAAAAAACATGTTGCCCTCCAGTACCCGATTAGTGCGCCCGAGATGCTTTGCAGCGGCGAATACATATTGTTTGTATCGGGGGGGGGGGGGGGGTCGTCGCGAAGTGGCTAACCTCGTTTTACCGCGCGGCCACGTGTAAGGACAAGGACGTCTCTTTAAATTCTCCCGCTGCCTTTCACGGCAGACGAGACGCAGGCGGGGAATTTCGCAGTGGATTTATTCTCGAGGAGAATGTATTTTTGCACCGTTGTCTGGCGTGACATGTACAGTATATAGTGTGTGCACAGACACACACGGTCGCGTGTAATTAAGAGGTTTTGTCGGGCTGGGAGTTGTGGCTAAGGGGGGCTTAGAAGGAGACCGACCACGCTTTGAACATATCCTGATTCTCCCTGCCAGGGCAGTGTGACGGGATCGCATTGGAACTGGCAGGAATGTGATTCCGTTTGATTTTCATCGACAGGTTTAGCTGCATCGTCGATAAATGTCACCTTTTTGGAGTAAAGAGCCTCGTATGATGATAAACATATATATATAGCTGCAGTAGATTATGCGCACAATTAAAAATGTGTAAATGCGAGTTTATATTTGGTGATGGCTATGGTTGGAAGAGATCTGTGTGTGTGTTGTGTGTGCATGCTTGTGGGACCGCCGTTTCACAATGCCAACAGCATCCATAATAATGGGTTTTTTTGGGTGAGATTTAACCCAAAAACACCTATCTAACCCCATAAACCCCCCTCTATTATGGATGATATTGGTCGCGAAAGCCGACGCGTTAAACTGCCAACATCATCCGCCGTGAGCGTCAACTCGGCTACCCCGGCGGACGGGCGACCAAAACCCGGATGATACCCAGACATTCGTAAACACGGGCGGGTTCATTACCTACTCGTGTAGGACTGTAGTAGTAACAATAATAGTGGTTTATTTTATTTATAAAGCGCCCCTAAACAATCGCTCTCAGGGCGCTGTGCACGCAAAGGCGGAAACAGTTTAGCATCAACCCAGGAATGAAGAAGTTCGAAAGACGTTTGAACATTAACTCGAGAGAGAGAAAGCCATTTTAGACGGATACGCTTGTGGTCGAGATGTGGAGACGTTTGAGTGTATCGGAAGTCCCCTGACCTCGAAAGGCCAACGAGTTCCAGAGCTGAGCTCCCGCAATTGCAAAAGGCGCTGTCACCACCCCCCAGGTGTGTAGCCCACACCGTAGGACAGTGACCAGTGCACAGTCAGAGGATCTTGATTATCTTGATGGAATATATGGCTGAAGGAGGTCATGCATGTGGGGAGGAATGGGTCAAGATGTGGCACGTGTCATCCGGTTTTAATTGTTAATGACGAACCTATTGCAGTCGTCAAAACCGCAAACGCGAGCAACGCTGTGGCCTTAATGGGGAACAAATGCAGGCGACGTTTCGGGCAATGGCCCTTTATAAGCGTGTCATGAAGGTCATTGCCGTGATCGTCGCCTCCGACCATCACATTGTTTTCCTTTGAAGCAGTGTCGAGTTGTTGTTTGTGCAGCGCTGGCAACGCAGCAGCAGCAGCGCCACCAAGTGGACCTTTCACGCGGCCCGCGACTATCCTGGAGTTGTTTGTGTTCGCGAGCACGGTCAGTCCGCAACCAGGGATTGTGCGCTCAAGGAGAATCGAGAGTTAACCGCGACTTCTGTATATATGCGAGTACACAGAGAACGCGCGGTGTGTGTTGTGTTGTTTATTTTCCCAATGTTGGTTTCAGAATTGTAAATTACAATACGCGGGAGGGGTCGGCCAAGCCACAGCCGACCCATACGTACAAGTGTTGCGAATTTAACAACAAAACATTCAACTCAAGCCGTGTCGATGCATGATGTGGACGCATTGCCGAGGGCAGCATGCAGGGTGGGGGGGGCGTTGACGTGCCAAGGGAGCGATGCGTTTGAGTTGACGAGCGAGAGAGGCGGACTAGGAGACTGCCTGCTGTTGAGAACTCGTGGAACCACGTTGCAATCTCGACGAAATGTTCATTTTCGTCTCCGTCACCCACCGGTGGGGTTCAGGCCACGCTCAGTTTTCGTCCAGTTTGCAAACTCGGTTCGCGAGGGTCTACGCTTGTGTTTATTTATCTGCGCATGGTTGTTCTAATCACACTTCGAACACTTTGTTTTACCCGAAAGCGGTCGTTTCTCGATGGTTAATAGCGTCTCTTTATTTTGTTATGTAGAAAATTGTGCATCTCTCTATAAAGATATCTGTCCGTATGATCGTGTGCGGCTGCTCCTGACTGTGTGGGCCATTCTCCGTTGACGTCGTTACGTACAACGTTGGTGACTTGCTGGATGAGGGCCTCCCTGCCACGACACTCGTCGTAGGCCTTATTTGCCCATCATACTTCACCATGCCGGTCATTGCTGGTTTGGTGAAGGCGGACAGAAAAGACGTGGAGGCAGAGTGCAGTACAATGGATGTTGCCGCACGACCTTCGAGCTGCCCCGGTGTGAGCACCGCAGCACAACCCCACTGTGCACGGCCTCATTTTCGTGGCCAAAATAAATAAGCAAGACCTCCACGTCCTTCCAACCAAAACATTGAAGGATTTTTTTTGACACATCCCATCGGACACCGCAGCCTTTTGGAAGGGTATATCATTCCAGCAGCAACGGGATGTGTACACAACACAATGGGGACAAAAAATAAATTATTCGGGAGTGTGCGCGATTTTGAAGCATTTGAGGCGTTTTGTAGAGCGACAGTACTGGAAGTGTCATCGATGTAACCAGGAAATCCGGTGGCGTTTTGGCCAATACATTTTTGAGAATTTGCCATCAGAGAACGCGGAGAAAACCCCCACCACGACTCCAGTGTCGGATTAAGCTGGTGTGGGGCCTTTAGCATATGTTATAAAGGGGCCCTAAATGAAAAAAAACACACAAATATTAAAACAAAATTTTAACTTTCATAGTAAAGTAATTGTATTTTTTCATTTGCTACACAGCCAGATAATACGACAAATCGCTAACCTTAAACACCCGGTCGTTCATAAAAGTTGAGGACAGTATAGTACTATAGTAACAGAGCAAGTGCAGAATCATGAACTGGAATTGATAGCTTGAAAGCATTTAGCGCGGGGCCCTTGAAAGTGCATCCTATAAGCAGGCGGTGGCTGCGAAGCGCCAGTGTTTGAGACACCATGGTCTCTTGTCAATGACGTTCCCAGCGGCGGTGGCATGAGATACCTCTCGAGGCCTGTACCTCCAGGTTGACCCCCAGGTTGACCCTCTAGTTGACCCCCAGATTGATCCTCTAGTTGACCCCCAGGTTGACCCCCAGATTGACCCCCAGGTTGACCCTCTAGTTGTCCCCCAGGTTGACCCTCTGGTCTACGTCGTGATAGCGGCACACCTGCTCGAAAACAAAATCTACTTCGACTCAGGACGCCAAACCAATAGTGAGCATCAAACCACGGGCGTGTTCTCGCAGAGCGATGGGTCGAGTCACCACTGACGTTGGGTTCGCGCCCTCCACCACCCAACAGCGCCGCCGCGACTCCCCTGGACCTCTTGCCCTTGTCGTTGGACGTGGGTGCGAGGGTTCGTCGTCTTCCTCTCACCGGACCTGGGGGGGGGGGGGGGCTGCTGGCAGGGACCCCCCCCTCGGCACGGGACGACTCGGGGAGCCGCCATCGCGGCCGACTCTCCCTCTCCGCCCTCCCGACAGTCTCGATGTCGTCCTCGTCACCTCCATTCTTCTTCCCCACGGATCTCCGCGGCCGCGCACCGAGTCACCGGGTCACCGGGTCCCTCTTCGCCACGGGCTGCTGCCGGCCCCGCGCTTCTCCGGCGTGGATAGCGGAGCGCGCCCGCACAACAATGTCAGGGCACACGCACGCGTTCACACTTCTAACATTTGGATTTACTCACGATAAACTCACGACTGTGATAGGTTTAGAGTTCAACGCGTAGGCTTTTGCGGCCAATATCCATAACAGAGGTTGAGAGCGTCGCTAAAGTCTGATCATCTTGTCGAGCGCAATGACGTGCGCGTCACAAGCCGCCGCGCTCAGAGCGAATTCGTTCGCATCCAGCAACCGATGGCATCGGCGTCTCGTTGTGATACAACTCCTCCTGTGACTTCTGCGCGTGGGACTCGCACCCTCTCCCCAGCTGCCCCCCCCCCCACTCCGCCCTCTCCCCAGCTGAACAAGTGAATGCGCTGTTCATACAGCGGGGGTGTGATGAGGTGAGTTGATGAGAAGGCTGGCAGGTGGTACGTGAATGGGATGATGGTGACGGTGCGTGAAATAAACGATGACGAAAGTGACAATGGGTGGCTCATGATGAGGGATAGGTGGCCAGAACCACGCCCGGTCGCCTTTGTCTCCCCTGTGGCGATATTTAAACACCACACCAGGTACTCGTTTGAGGCTGAGTCGACAGAGGGGAGGCCCAGGGCCGGTTCAGATGATTGTCTACTGGTGTTTGCCGTGAGCGGGAGTAGAACCCGGGTCGCCAGGGTTCTTAGCGCGGTGCGCCAACCTCTCCCAAACACACCACCATCATTCTACCCATCACATCTCAAACTTATCGCTCACAACATATCCGCTCCCAGGAGGCCATGTGACTGATGGGATGTGTCAAAAATAAAGCCACCGCGTATTATGTGAAGGGACAGATGTGGGAAGGCGGCAACATTTTCGCCCACCAGACGAATGTGGAAACTTCGCCAGACCTCAAGCTCAGCAATGTCACAAGGATGAAAAATAAGAAGAGGCTTTACCCATTCCTGGCAATAAAACAGGAGTTGTGTTCAGATGTTCAAACGCCAAACAGAAACCTTTCACCGGGAATGAAGTCTGCAATAACCACACGCGTTACTTGTGATGAACATGCAAAACAAACACGCGCTTCGTGTGGTTATTGCAGACGTGATTCATTGCAGAAGGTTTCTATCTGGCGTTTGAACATCTTGACACCTCCTGTTGTATTGCCAGATTGGGTAAAACCTGTTCTTATTTGTTCATATTTTAGTAGTGAGATCACTTTGGAGACACACATTCAAAAGCAACACGTTCATTCCACCGGTAACCACCACGGGGTAACTACATAACCGGTAACCACCACGGGGTAACTACATAACCGGTAAGCACCACAACGGGGTAACTACATAACCGGTAAGCACCACAACGGGGTAACTACATAACCGGTAACCACAACAGGGTAACTACATAACCGGTAACCACAACAGGGTAACTACATAACCGGTAACCACTACGGGGTAACTACATAACCGGTAACCACCACCACGGGGTAACCACATAACCGGTAACCACCACGAAGAGCGGAGGCCACCGAGGAGAAGAGGCAGTACGGCGGGTTCCGTTCCATCAGACAGCCCCGATGGGAGCCCGGGACCTCCCTTTTATGCCCCCCCTGCCCCCCCCCCGCGCGTGGCCTGGCTCCGCCCTCGGCCACGCCCCCTTCTGGAACTCAGAATATTACTATTTGGTTCTTTCGGTAAAGTCACGTAGGTATAAAATAAAACAAATTAAATCACGACGTTTCGGGCGCAACACAAGCGTCCGTCATCATTGTGTTACGCCCAAAACGTCGTGATTTAATTTATTTTGCTTTATTTTATGCCTAAGTGACTTTACCGAAACAACCAAAGCGTATGGATCCCTGCAACCACGAAAACTTCAAATCAAGATTCACCAGAAGATTCTGGGCCATACACCACGTGTCCCTTCTGTCACCTTTGGCCCACATCCTTCCCCTGTCCTATCACGTGCCCTTGCCAGCCAACCGGGCTGCTACGTCCACTCATGCCGCCTCTCTGCCAGCCACCAGAACCATGCCCCCTAAGGGACCTCTTCCATGACATCGTGGGCTCTGCTGGCAGAGAGGGCTACTCCACACGCAATTCATCTCTCTCTCTCTCTGTCGGTAGATGGCGCTAGGCGCCGTAGTGACCCATTATATGTCACGACACTTTGATACTGGCTCGGCACTGGAGAGACTAAGTCCTTTTTCAGTTTTCAGTTTCATGTATTAGGTATAACCCTGTGAGCCATGCGGCTCTTGACTCGGGTGCAACAAAAACATGAACAAGGAGCATCTTAAAGTGACTACACGCCACAGAACAATTCAGGAAAAAACAGCAAAATCTTCCAGAAAAAGCACCATAAATCAATGCTGTGTGCAAAAATCCCAGTGGAATGCAAGTCGAACAATAACAACCATAAGATACATTCTTGGGTCTTTCGGTAAAGTCACGTAGAAGGGAAACAATAAATAAAACAATCATCATCAGGTGTGAAATCCACAGCAAGAAAATCTTGATGATTGCTTGTGTTGCAGTCGAAACGTCGTGAGAATTTTATTGTTTTATATTTTATTATTTTATTGTTTCCCTTCGATGTGACTTTACCGAAAGAACCAAGAATATGAATCCCTGCAGTCACGAAAGCTTTAAATCAAAAAGACAATTTAGATTAAAGTTATCAGGCTAACTCTGTACTACAACAAACAAACGGCTAAACCAAAACGTTTATAAAATCACCAAAATAAAGCTATAAAAACAATGTAACGGTGATCATAGGGACTGTGTCTGATGTAGGTCAGTCAATTTCAGTATCTGAGCGTGTTTGATTGCATGTTCACCACAATGACTGTGCGTGGTTGATGCAGATTTAATTCCTTGCAAAAAGGTTTCTATTTGGTGTTTGAATATCTTAACAGCCATTCTAGATTTGAAGCTTCCGTGACTAGAAAGATTCATACTCTTTGGCTTTTTCGGTAAAATCACGTAGGTAAAAAATCTAATAAAATAAATGAATTTAATGTAGTTTTCATTTATTTGATTAGATTTTTTTTACCTCCGTGACTTTACCAAAAAACAAAGAGTATCTTAACATCCCCCTGTTTTATTTCCAGAGAGGGTAAAACCTACTCTTACTTTGATTCATACTTTGATACTGGCAACAATGTCCCATGGCATGTGGTCTTACCGCTGGAGCAAACTTGAGCCACGATGAGGGGGGGAGGCGGTGGGGAGGAGGTGGGGGGGGAGGGGGAAGAAGGAGGGGGGGAGGAGGTGGGGGAGTGGGGAGGAGGTGGGGGAGGAGGTGGGGGGAGGAGGTGGGGGGGAGGAGGTGGAGGGGAGGAGGTGGGGGGGAGGTGGGGGGGAGGAGGTGGGGGGGAGGAGGGGGAGGAGGTGGAGGGGAGGAGGTGGGGGGGAGGAGGTGGGGGGGAGGAGGTGGGGGGGGAGGAGGTGGGGGGGGAGGAGGTGGGGGGAGGAGGTGGGGGGGAGGAGGGGGGAGGAGGTGGGGGAGGAGGGGGAGGAGGTGGGGGGGAGGAGGTGGGGGGGAGGAGGTGGGGGGGAGGAGGTGGGGGGGAGGAGGGGGAGGAGGTGGTGGGGAGGAGGGGGAGGAGGTGGGGGGGAGGAGGTGGGGGGGAGGAGGTGGGGGGGAGGAGGTGGGGGGGAGGAGGGGGAGGAGGTGGTGGGGAGGAGGGGGGGAGGAGCCGGAACGTGACGTCACTGCGGAAACGAAAGCTGCGACACGTAGCGAATAATCGATATATCGAACCGCAGTTTCCCGATTCACCGCATCACGATTACATTCCCGTGTTGGCGATGCGTGCGGTAGGGAATCGATTCTCGGGACGATTCCTCAGCTGGAATCGACAGTGGAGGCCGGATGTTGATTTTAATGACAAAGCTCCCCACCACCCCCCCCCTCCTCCAATGCACGAAGGCCCAATCGATGCGTGGGGGGTCTTTGACCATACTTCACCACCACCGCGAGTGGGTCAGGGCGCGTTAGCTGAAGGTGAGGAGGGTGAAGAGCGCTTCAGGTGCCACTCGCCGCCGATGTTGGCCGCGGCTCTTAGTGCAGTGCGCTAACCAAAGCGCCACCGCTCCCCGCTTTCTCACGGGCCCAGAGCCGCCGTTCACGTTGCGTTGTGGGTGGTGGTGGGTGGTGGTGGGTGGTGGTGGTGAGCAGGTGGTGGGTAGGTGGTGGTGGGTAGGTGGTGGTGGTGGGTGGTGGTGGTGAGCAGGTGGTGGGTAGGTGGTGGTGGTGGGTAGGTGGTGGTGGAGAGGTGGTGAGTAGGTGGTGGTGAGGTAGTGGGTAGGTGGTGGTGGTGGTGGGTAGGTGGTGGTGGTGGGTAGGTGGTGGTGGGTGGGTGGTGGTGGTGGGCAGGTGGTGGTGTTGAGTAGGTGGTGGGTAGATGGTGGTGGTGGGTAGATGGTGGTGGTGGTGGGTAGGTGGTGGTGGTGATGGGTAGGTAGTGGTGGGTGAGTAGGTGGTGGGTGAGTAGGTGGTGGTGGTGAGTAGGTGGTGGGTAGGTAGTGGTGGTGAGTAGGTGGTGGTGGTGGGTGAGTGCTAGTTGGTGTTTCTTCCGAATCGTGGCCAGGTGTGGATTTCTGCACCGCGACGGACTTGGTGGTGGTGGTGGTGCTGTGAGAGCTCCTCATCCAGCAGTGGATCGATGATGACCGGTGACGACGACGGCCATGGCGGTGGTGGCGGTGATGGTGGTGGCGGTGGTGGTGGCGATGGTGGTGGTGGTGGCGATGGTGGTGGTGGTGGTGCCGTGTCGGCCCCGCGCCGCGTCACCGTCTCGTTCGCCACCAAGATGGAGATGCTGAGGGCGCTGGAGGGGAACCCCAACCAGTCGCGCGTCGCCGCCGACTTCGGGGTGTCGCGCAGCGTGGTCAACAGGACCCTCAAGGTGACGTTGATGATGTTGTTGATGTTGGTGTTGGTGATGTTGTTGATGTTGTTGTTGGTGATGTTGATGGTGGTGTTGATGTTGTTGATGGTGATGTTGTTGTTGGTGATGTTGATGTTGTTGTTGTTGGTGATGTTGATGGTGGTGTTGATGTTGTTGATGGTGATGTTGTTGATGTTGGTGATGTTGTTGATGTTGTTGTTGTTGGTGATGTTGATGGTGATTGTGTTGATGTTGTTGATGGTGATGTTGTTGATGTTGGTGATGTTGTTGATGGTGATGTTGTTGTTGATGTTGTTGTTGGTGATGTTGTTGATGTTGTTGTTGGTGATGTTGTTGATGGTGGTGGGGATGTTGTTGATGTTGTTCGTGATGTTGTTGGTGATGTTGTTGGTGATGAAAGTAGCAGCAGAAGCGGCGTTCATCAACTGGAGGTGCTTTTGGGGCATTTGCCGGTACCTTGCGTGACAAACAACAACAATGTTATGTTTACCCCATACGTGCAGAAATGTCAAAGATCCGCAGCAGCAGCAAACAATAGTTTATAAACAAACTCGGAAGCGTCGGGAGATGTCGTGCTGCACTGGTTGGCATTGCAGGTCACGTGTGGTGGGGTGAAGTGGTGGGCACCTCCCACAACACACCCCCCACCACACCCCCCACACACCCCACCACACACCCCCCCACACACCCCCCACCACACCCCCCCACACACCCCCCCACACACACCCCTCCCCACACACCCCTCCCACACACCCCCTACCCCACACACCCCTCCCCACACACCCCACCACACACCCCCCCACACACCCCCCCACACACCCCCCCACACACCCCCCCACCACCCCACCACACCCCCCCACACACCCACCCACACCCCCCCCACATACCCCCCCCACACACCCCACCACACACCCCCACACACCCCCCCCACACACCCCCCCCACATACCCCCCCCCACACACCCTACCACACACCCCCCACACACACCCCCCCCACACACCCCCCACACACCCCCACCCCCCCCACACACCCCCCCCCACATACCCCCCCCTACACACCCCACCACACACCCCACCACACACCCCCCCACACACCCCCCACACCCCCCCCACACACACCCCTCCCCACACACCCCACCACACACCCCCACACACCCCCACACACACAACCCCCCCCCCCACACACACCCCCCCCCCACACACCCCCACACACCCCCCACACACGTTGTTAGGTCGATGGCACGGATTAGAGAGCACGTGTTGCAAATTAGGGACTGGATTGAAGCTTGTTCAGAACGGTCCGTGGCCTTGTAACGGCGCTTGTCGAGCGAGTGGCAGCCAAGGAACGCGTCCTGGAGGAGAGACGGAGCGATGAGATCGGCACATTTATATATTTACGCAATCTAACCCAAACAAACCCTGTATTATGGATGACATTGGTCGCGAAAGCCTCGTACGTGTTCAACAGATCGGCTCGTGTGCTGGTTCTGGGTGGACATCGCATCGCAAATTTGTGGGAGATGCCAGCGGCTTGGGGAGCCCATCATCCAGCAGTGGATTTGACCACGGCCTGCGATGACGTTGCGGCCGACTGAGCTGCTGCAGCGTTCTAGAATTCCGCGTTGTCTTCCCGTTCCCCAGAACCGAGAGGAGATTTTACGGCGGTCATCGTCCTACAACTCGGACCGCAAGCGAAAGCGCAACTGCAAGGAGGCGGCCATCGACGAGGCTCTCTTCGTCTGGTTCCAGCACAAGTTGGCGCTGGGAGCGCGCCTCAGCGGGCCCCTCATGAAGGAGAAGGCTCGCCAGCTCGCGGCCGAGCTCGGCCGCGAGTTCGAGCCGTCCGACGGGTGGTTCAATCGGTTCAAGGCGCGGCACAGCATCGCCTTGCGACGGGATCGCGCCGAGACGCCGCGGCTTGGGCAGCGTGCCGTGCCGGAATCGGCCGAGCGGCGGCGAGCGAGCGTCCTGCCGGAGCTGCTGCGGCAGTTCCCGCCCGACGACGTCTTCACTGCCGACGAGGCGGCGCTCTTCCCCCGCGGGTTCGTCGACCGGGGGCTCGCGACGACGGCTGAGGCCCCCTGCGGCCGCAAGAGGGCAAGGAAGCGAGTGACGGTCCTGGAGTGCGTCAACGCGTCGCGCAGCGAGAAGCGGCCTCTGGTGGTGCTCGGGAAGTCGGAGAAACGGAGAAACGCGTCCAACGACCTGAGCCAGCTGCCGGCACTCTACCGCAGCTCTGCCAGTGCCTGGATGAGCGCCGCCGTCCTGGACGAGCACCTGCTGAGCTGGGACGGGGAGCTGCGGCACAGCCGCCGCAAGATCGCCCTCTTGCTCGACGGCGGCTCTCTGCGCCAGACTGATCTCCACCTGACCAACATCAAGTTGGTCTTCCTCCCTCCACCACCACCGAGCCTCGTGGTCCACGTCCGCCCAGCAGACCCGGGGGTCGGTGGCGAGACGACGGGCGACTCGCACGATGTCCCGGTGCCCAACGACCCGGCCGCTGAAGAGCTCAAAGGGTGCGATGACGCTGACGTGAAGACGTCAGAGGAGTTTTGCGATGCTGAGGACTTGGCCGCTGCGTGTGCAGGCAAGGAACCAAAGTGTGAATGGGATGAGCAGCCAGATGCTGGCGAGGACGATAATGATGATGATGATGATGCTGATGATAAGGATGAAGCTCTTCCCCTGCCCTCAGACGCAGAGACTCAGAACGCCCTGAGCATCCTGCGTCGATTCATGTGCCATCGCGGACTCACTTCAAGTGACAGTTTTGCCGCAATCGAATTGGAATTCACGCGTGCAATTTCCAATAGTAACGCGCAATCGCAGTCGGGTAGTTTTCCGAAAAGGTGAGCATTCCATTTTTAGATGAACGGAGTTTCCTCCAATTATCGTGATTTGTTATAGAGCTGTCTACGCCACGGTGTCTCACGAGCGCTTTACACGTGATAAGCGACTTGCATCATCACATCTAAACACATTTTTTTGAAAGGCCACCCGCTGTTACCTGTGGGCATAAGGTGGCTCAGCACCTGGCCAGCAAAGCGGGTAATAGTCTGCCATTAGGGAGGGGGGGCGATGTTGCGATTTGTAATCCCAACCGAGTAATTTGTGGGTAATTTTTTTACTTAGAAAATTCTAACCGTGACACGAGCACACAATGGCCGACTTGCTTTTAATGACGCGAGAGGGATCGTAAGCGTCTACTGTAAAGCAGACGGCACCTTCTTGGTTCTTTCGGTAAAGTCACGTAGAAGGTAAATAATAAAATAATAAAAATAAAACATAATCAAATACAATTCTCATGACATTTCAGCCACAACGCAAGCAGCCGTCCTCGGGTGAAGAACAGGGCTGTTGCGAGAATTGTATTATGTTTCATTTTTATTATTTTACTATTTCCCTTCTACGTGACTTTAGCGAGAGAACCAAGAAGATGAATCCCTGCAGTCACGAAAGCTTTAAATCGAAATCAGACGGCACCTGTTGTTACGGTTAATACACCCGCAATAATAACCAGGCTGGCATTCAGGATTCGAACCTTGAACCTCTGCAGCAAGCGGCGTAGGCGCAGCCGCTGGGCGGCGTCAGGAGATGGAGCGATGAAATGAGCTCCTGCACGTGGCAGGTGGATCACCACATGGCAGGATCGCGGGAGGCGGCGGAACGGCCGGGCTGATGTTGCCTCCCAGCGTTCATCATTTCTTGCGAAATACTCATTAATGCGACTTCAAACATTGCGTACGGATTTTGGTTGTAGAAAAATGTTGATGTCAATTAAAGAAGCAAGGTGATTGTACTGCTCGTGAGTTGTGCCTCCTCTCTTTATTCTCGGGTGGCATAGTGGTAACACTCTGTGTGGAGTTTGTACGCTCTTCCCAGACTCTGTGTGGAGTTTGCTCTGGGTTCTCCAGTTTCCTTCCTTAGCTTAAAAAACACGATGATACTGGTGTAGTGCCATAGATGGGCCACACTTACCGGCAGTGGTGGACAGGGCCCATCTGCAGGTACCTCGGACCCCCAGGGGAGGGGCCACTGTGCCAGCCCAAGAGGGGGGGGGGGGGGTTGCTGGGGGCTCTAGGATCCTAGACAGCTAAGCCCTCGGAGCCGAGGCCTCAGGATCCCAGACAACCCAGACAGCTAAGCCCCTTGGCGCCACTAACGGGGGGCTGCGGGGGATCTAGGAGCCCACACAACCCCACCCCTCGATGGGCAAGAGGGATAAAAGGGCCGCTCCCTGACTGATCGGGGCCAGTCGCAGAACAAGACCCAAGACCAGCCAGCTTAGGACCCTGGACTCCCTCGTCCTGCTTGTCCTTGTAAGGGCCGGGACTCTGTGCGGGCCAGTGGTGGGGCTCTGGGACTCCCGGCTCCTTGTCCTTGTAAGGGCGAGGCTCGAGGAAGCCAGAGTCTAGACCCGCACCTTGGCTCGGTCGGGTCAGGTAGCCTCCCCTAGGGTAATTGTAGCCGGAGGACCCGAGAGCGTAGCCAGAGTAGGCTGTGTCCCTAGGCTGTAACAGAGTATCAGGACTGTTGGAGTGTTGGATCGTAATAAAGAAGTTACCTCTACAAGTGTCTCTGGAACCCATTACACTGGTATCGGCCAAAACATCCGAATGTTGAAATGTGATCTGAAAATAAATTGGGAATAGACACAAGTCGCAGTGCCACGCCGCATGCCACAGCAACACAACCACCAGACCGCAGGTCACAACACCACAACCACCACACCTGCAGCACCGTCCGAGCAGTAGGGCGGGGGGTGGGGGGGGGACAGGCGGGGTTGGTGCATCACACGCACACTCGTGAAGCTCCCTCCTGCACGTGGGCGCTCAGGTCGCCGTCCCGCAGCTTGCCGGGGTGTACAGTAAGCGGGGTTCACTTCTACCTGTACGGGGATCGAGTGTTGCGCTGTCGCACGCGTGGATAGTCGCTGATCTCGTCAAGGAGCGTGAACCATCACGCGGTCATCGCAGCAGCAGCAGCAGCAGCTTTTGGCTATTGCGATCGAACAAAGATGGCGGTCAACGCATCGCGTGCTTTTGCGGCCATCTGGAAAGCTCTTCATTTCGATACTCGGAAGCCACTGGGAGCTGTGCACTTATAAATCATCATCGAGATTGAAAACTCATTTCTTTAGAACTGCTGTTTTTTGTGTTTAGTTTGTTACCCCTCCCCCGCACCTCCGATTATCACGGTTGGGCTACGTACGGTGCGAAAGACGTTCAACGCACACACACACACACTCATTCTGAATTTGAGTTGGCCATACCTTCCGAATATTGGGCCACAGAGCTTGGGGCAATGGTTGCTGGCGCCAGTTTCGGCCGCCTTCCCGGCTTGTCTGTGGATCCTGGCGATCCTGCCCGTCTCGGAGAGAGGAGAGAGCGGAAAGGGAGAGAGACAGAGACTTACTTTGACTTTTAAACAACTTTTATTGCCACCAGCAGCAAAAGCACTGGAGGCGATTTAAATGTTAAATACACAAAATCACCAGCAAACAAATGAAAATAAACGCTACAAATCCACGCGCTGTGGCGCTAAAAGCACCGCGCACAACACGAGAGAAAAGCCACGTGGTGGTGGTGGTCATCGCGCACGCCACGGTGACGAGCGAGCGCTTCAGAAGGTGAACACGAGGGTGCCGTCCACGCTGCTACAGAGGGCGAAGAGAGAGGAGAGAGCGGAGTGCGCGTGCCGTGGCCAGGCGGACACGCCGAGAGCCCCATCGCCACCCAATCGCCAACACCCAGCGTCACTCAGTGACGGTGACGTCACCACGGCGCCTGTACCAGGCCAGGTGCACTTTGAGGCTACCACGTGGAGTGTCGAAGGCTCGCTGACAGGAGATCTCAGGGCAGACCCTGCAGGTGCCATGGGTTGACCGACTGAGATGACTCGTAAATGCAACCACCACCTGTACCCCTACTGTGCCAGACTAGGTGCAGGTCTCGGGACAGACCCTGCAGGTGCCACGGGTTTGACCGACTGAGATGACCGGTAGATGCACCACCAGCTGTACCCCCTACTGTGCCAGGCTAGGTGCAGGAGGTTTCGGGACAGACCCAGCAGGTGGTGCCACGGGTTGACCGACTGAGTTGACCCGTAGATGCAACCAGCCGTACCCCCCCCCCCCCCCCCCCCCCCCCCGACTGTTTCCACCTTGCCGCTGCCCTCCGTTGTTGCTGGAGGGCGACTGCCTCCAGCAACCCAGCAGCGAAGCAGCAGCAGCAAACGGCGTCCTCCACGAGCCTCCTCCTCCACCACCATCCCCACCACCACCACCATCACCACCACCACCATCCCCACCACCACCACCATCACCACCACCATCCCCACCACCACCACCATCCCCACCACCACCACCATCACCACCACCACCACCATCACCACCACCACCATCACCACCACCACCACCATCCCCACCACCACCACCATCACCACCACCACCATCCCCACCACCACCACCATCACCACCACCATCCCCACCACCACCACCATCCCCACCACCCCCACCACCACCACCACCCCCACCATCACCACCACCACCACCACCATCCCCACCATCACCATCACCACCATCCCCACCACCACCATCATCACCACCACCATCCCCACCACCACCACCATCATCCCCACCACCACCATCACCACCATCATCACCACCATCACCATCATCCCCACCACCACCATCCCCACCACCACCACCATCACCACCACCACCACCATCCCCACCACCACCACCATCACCACCACCACCATCCCCACCACCACCACCATCACCACCACCATCCCCACCACCACCACCATCCCCACCACCCCCACCACCACCACCACCCCCACCATCACCACCACCACCACCACCATCCCCACCATCACCATCACCACCATCCCCACCACCACCATCATCACCACCACCATCCCCACCACCACCACCATCATCCCCACCACCACCATCACCACCATCATCACCACCATCACCATCATCCCCACCACCACCATCCCCACCACCACCACCATCACCACCACCACCACCATCCCCACCACCACCACCATCACCACCACCACCATCCCCACCACCACCACCATCACCACCACCATCCCCACCACCACCACCATCCCCACCACCCCCACCACCACCACCACCCCCACCATCACCACCACCACCACCATCCCCACCATCACCATCACCACCATCCCACCACCACCATCATCACCACCACCATCCCCACCACCACCACCATCATCCCCACCACCACCATCATCACCATCATCACCACCATCACCATCATCCCCACCACCACCTCCACCACCTCCACCACCACCGCCGCTGCCGGGCGGACACTCCGCCCGCCTCGTGCGCGCACGCGAGGAATCGATTCTTCGGTTCGCTCGACGGCTTCGTGCGAGTCGCGCGGATCGATTCGCCGTGAAGGGGAAAGTCCGTGGTCAGGGGGTGCGCGCGTCCGCCCGTGCGGCCGCCACTCATCATCATCAGCAGTAGCAGCAGCATCCGCAGCAGCAGCAGTATCATCAACAGCAGCATCATCATCAGCAGTAGCATCATCAGCATCATCATCATCTGCAGCAGCATCAGTAGCATCAACAGCAGCAGTACCAGCAGCAGTATCATCAGCAGTATCATCAACAGTACCAGCAGCAGTATCATCAGCAGTATCATCAACAGCAGCAGCAGCAGTATCATCAGCAGTATCCTCAGCAGCAGCAGTACTATCATCAGTATCATCAGCAGCAGCAGCATCACCATCATCGGCAGTGTCATCATCATCATCAGCATCATCGGCACAAAGCGACAGCAGCAGTAGAATCGTCGTCACAGTCACGACGACGACGATGATGATGAAGATGATGATGAAGATGATGACCACGTGGTGCTGGTGGTGCCTCGCGGTCTGCGCGCTGCTGTCACCCTGTGCAGCCGCCGCGAGCAAGGACGCGGCCGATGGACTTGGCACCGCCGGGGGAACGATGAGTTTCCAGACGCCCGAGCTGAGCGACGAGGAAGGACATTCCCAGCACATGCCGCAGCACCTCCGCTGCGACGCGTGCCGAGCCATCGCCTACCAGGTACCCCCCTGGATAGAGGACCCCGGTATAGGGGATCCCTCTGCATAGAGGACCATTGTATAGGGGAATCCCCTGGATAGAGGACCATTGTATAGGGGAATCCCCTGGATAGAGGACCATTGTATAGGGGAATCGCCTGGATAGAGGACCATTGTATAGGGGAATCCCCTGGATAGAGGACCATTGTATAGGGGACCCCTCTGGATAG
This sequence comes from Lethenteron reissneri, assembly GCF_015708825.2. Lineage (NCBI taxonomy): Eukaryota > Metazoa > Chordata > Hyperoartia > Petromyzontiformes > Petromyzontidae > Lethenteron > Lethenteron reissneri. The sequence continues at coordinate 10,000,786 of NC_083825.1, read as the reverse complement.
GGGACCATTGTATAGGGGACCCCTCTGGATAGAGAACCTTTGTATAGGGGAACCCCTCTGGATAGGGGACCATTGTATAGGGGAACCCCTCTGGATAGAGGACCATTGTATAGGGGAACCCCTCTGGATAGAGGACCATTGTATAGGGGACCCCTCTGGATAGGGGACCATTGTATAGGGGAACCCCTCTGGATAGGGGACCATTGTATAGGGGAACCCCTCTGGATAGAGGACCATTGTATAGGGGACCCCTCTGGATAGAGGACCATTGTATAGGGCAGGGGTCGGCAACCAAAATAACAAGAAGAGCCATTTCTTTCCAATTCGGTACAAAATTCAGTATTTCAAGAGCCGCAATGCATCTGAGTACATACTGTACTCATCGTCAAGAAGCAGCCCGTAAAGAGCCGCATGCGGCTCCGGAGCCGTAGGTTGCCGACCCCTGGTATAGGGGAACCCCTCTGCATAGAGGACCCTGGTAAAGGGGACCCCTCTGGATAGGGGACCATTGTATAGGGGAACCCCTCTGGATAGGGGACCATTGTATAGGGGAACCCCTCTGGATAGGGGACCATTGTATAGGGGAACCCCTCTGGATAGGGGACCATTGTATAGGGGAACCCCTCTGGATAGGGGACCATTGTATAGGGGAACCCCTCTGGATAGGGGACCATTGTATAGGGGAACCCCTCTGGATAGGGGACCATTGTATGGGGGAACCCCTCTGGATAGGGGACCATTGTATAGGGGAACCCCTCTGGATAGGGGACCATTGTATAGGGGAACCCCTCTGGATAGAGGACCATTGTATAGGAAACCCCTCTGGATAGGGGACCATTGTATGGGGGACCCCTCTGGATATAGGACCATTGTATAGGGGACCATTGTATAGGGGAACCCCTCTGGATAGGGGACCTGCATAGGTCCCACACACCAAGTGCCCGCGAGGGCTGTGAAATTGGTCAAGAAAGTTTGGAGCCGGTAACCGATTCCGGTGGTGATGACGAGAACGCACCGATTGGCTCACGCGAACGTGCAAGCCGCGCCGGGGCCCAAGTCACACCACACCACACCCCGCCTCACCACACCACACCACACCCCACCACACCACGCCCCACCACACGCCACCACACCACACCCCACCACACCACACCCCACCACGCCCCACCACACCACACCCCACCACACTCCACCACACCACACCCCACCACACCCCACCACACCACACCCCACCACTCCACACTCCACCACACCACACCACAGCCCACCACACCACACCACAGCCCACCACACCACAGCCACCACCAGCGACCTCTGGCTTGCAGGCCCAGTGCGCTGACCGTTTACGGCACCGTGGCTAAGCAGCGTCACGCTTCCTGATCTAGACGTTTCCTTCATACACTGTTCAAAACTGATAACCGTTGTTATTATTCGGTTACCTTGTCATGAAAAAAACGATGTTAACGACCCAAACAGATTCAAGCACCCAGGTTACCCTACCTCGTGGACCACCTACCCTCGTGTCACCGACCACGTGTCCTCGCCTACCCACGTGGGAGAGTCGGACTCATTCTACCTTGCCCCCCCCCCCGCCGCCCCCAGATGCAGGAGCACCTGAGCAAGGCCCTGCACAAGAGGCCGGCGCCGCGCAAGGGGCTCAGTGGCCGCTCCGAGCTGCCCGAGTCCGAGCTGCTCGACACCCTGGAGCAATGCTGCTCGCAGTCCTGGAACGAGTGAGACGCACCTCCACCGTCACCTCCACCGTCACCTCCACCACCTCCACCACCACCTCCACTATCTCCATCACCGACAACATCTCCACCACCTCCACCACCTACACCATCTCCACCACCTCCACCACCTCCATCACCTCCATCACCTCCACCACCTCCACCACCTTCGTCACCTCCACCACCTCCACCACCTCCGTCACCTCCACCACCTCTACCATCTCCACCACCTCCACCATCTCCATCACCTCCACCACCTCTACCACCTACACCATCTCCACCACCTCCACCACCTCCACCACCTTCGTCACCTCCACCACCTCCACCATCTCCACCACCTCCATCACCTCCACCACCTCCACAACCTCCGCCACCTCCACCACCTCCGTCACCTCCGTCACCTCCACCACCTCCACCACCTCCGCCACCTCCACCATCTCCGTCACCTCCACCATCTCCATCACCTCCACCACCTCCACCACCTCCACCACCTCTGTCACCTCCACCACCTCCACCATCTCCACCACCTCCACCACCTCCATCACCTCCACCACCTCCACAACCTCCGCCACCTCCACCACCTCTTCCATCTCCACCACCTCCACCACTTCCACCATCTCCATCACCTCCACCACCTCCGTCACCTCCACCACCTCTACCACCTCCACCACCTCCACCACCTCCACCACCTCCGTCACCTCCCCCACCTCCACCATCTCCACCACCTCCACCACCTCCACAACCTCCGCCACCTCCACCACCTTCGTCACCTCCACCACCTCCACCATCTCCATCACCTCCACCACCTGCACCACCTCCGTCACCTCCACCACCTCCATCACCTCCACCACCTCCACCACCTCCGTCACCTCCGTCACCTCCACCACCTCCACCACCTCCACCACCTCCACAATCTCCGCCACCTCTACCACCTCCATCACCTCCACCACCTTCACCACCTCCGTCATCTCCACCACCTCCGTCACCTCCACCACCTCCACCACCTCCACCACCTCCATCAAATCTACCATCTCCGTCACCTCCACCACCTCCGTCACCTCCACCACCTCCGTCACCTCCACCACCTCCGTCACCTCCACCACCTCCACCATCTCCACCACCTCCATCACCTTCACCACCTCCGTCACCTCCACCACCTCCACCACCTCCAGCACCTCCGTCATCTCCACCATCTCCATCACCTCCACCATCTCCGTCACCTCCACCACCTCCATCACCTTCACCATCTCCACAATCTCCGTCACCTCCACCATCTCCGTCACCTCCTCCACCACCTCCATCACCTCCACCATCTCCGCCACCTCCACCATCTCAGGCCACCTTCACCATCTCCATCATTTTGATTTAAAACTTTCGTGACTGCAGGGATTCATATTCTTGGTTCTTTCAGTAAAGTCACGTAGAAGGGAAATAAACAAAAAATATATAAAACAATAAAATTCGCACTACGTTTCGACTGCAGCACAAGCAATCATCATCAGGTGTGGATTTCACACCTGATGATTATTGCTTGTGTTGCAGTCGAAACGTCGTGAGAAATTTATTTTATTATTATTTTTTTTTTTATTATTTCCCTTCTACGTGACTTTACCGAAAGCACCAAGAATATACATCTCCATCATCTCCATGACGTAAATCATCTCCACCATGTCCGCGCTTTCCAGCAACTCGCACTGAAAGTCAGGCTCGCTTGAACCAACGCCCGGTGAACTGCCGGACGCTCGAGGTAGAAACGCCATGAATGTAATGCTGAGCAACACAACACAACCATTAACCATTAACCTCGTTGCGGACAATATAAGTGACACAATGACGAAGCAGACATATTCGCCTCCTTCCCACATCCGTGGCTCCGCAATATAAAACACGACACGTGGCACAAACCCTGCGTTGCTGGCGGTGGTTGGTGGTGGTGGTGGTGGGGAGCGGTGGTGTAGCGGTTAGCGCTACGCTGCGCTATGAACCTGGGCCACCCGCTCACGGCCAACGTCAGTGACGATTATCTGAACCGGTTCTGGGCCTCCCCTAGGTCGACTCAGCCTCATATGAGTACCCAGTGCGCAAACATCGCCACTAGGGAGACAAAGGCGGCCGTGCGTGGTGCTACCCACCCACCCCCTCGTGTGCTGTTCCGGCCTTCATAGGTGCTCGCTAACAGCACTTGCCCCTACAGCCTCACAGGCTACACGGGGGACCTTTGTCTTTGGTGGGCCAGGTCAGGCCACGGTGTTGGGCGCCCTCGTGACGCATAGGGGAGATTTTGACTTTCAACTTTCGTGACTGCAGGAATTCATCTTCTTGGGTTCTTTCGGTAAAGTCACGTGGATATAAAAATTGTATAAAAATAAAAAAGACGTATTTTTTTAAAATATTTTTTATTTTATTTTCCATCTACGTGACTTTACCGAAAGAACCAAAGACGACGTCGGGGAGATATTCAAGAGCGACACGCGGTGGCTGTGGCGGTGTTTGCGCGACGTGGCCGTGTCGCGTTACAGATGTTTGCCATGGCCCCCCCCCAGCAGCAGCACGCCCACGGGCAGCAGCTGTCGCCGCTGCTTGCACGCCGCGTTAGCCAACAATGAATGGGGGGGGGGGCGGTGAAACGTTGCTCGCGTTACAGGCGCTGTCGAGGCGCTGCCGTGATCCCTGCAGGCACCGCGTGTCACGCGCGTGTCACGCGCTCGGTCTCGTGACCCTCAGGCGGCGGCGTCACGCGGACGCCGGGTCGCACTCACGGCGGCGGGCGCCGTGCCACGCGTCGCGTCGCGTCACAAACCCGGGGACCCATGGTCCAGCACGGGGAGGGAGGGGAGGGGAGGGAGGGGAGCAGAGGGGAGGGGAGGGAGGGAGGGAGGGAGGGGAGGGAGGGGAGGGAGCCTCCTTGTCTGTAGACATCGTGAAGTTAACAAGTGTTGGGCTGCAGCTGGCGAGACATTGTACGCTAATATCGCGTGTGCGCGTGTTTTGTGTGTAAATACCTGCGTGGACTTTGCGTGGCAGGACCGGCATGGTGTCGTGTTGTATTTGTTTTTGGTGTTTACCTTTCTTGTGCTTCGCACTCCTGCCGTGTGCTTTTGGTCACGTGTGTTGGTGTCACGTTCTTTCCGGCCTCGACTGGGCATCTGTGAAAAAGAGCTTCATCGCTCATCGGATTCCTGCCGTCTAAGTGAAGATTCTGATTCTGTGTGTGCACGTCGTCGTCGTAATGTCGCTGTTAGCGCTACGCTGCGCTTCGAACCCGGCGACCCGAGTTCGATTCCCGCTTCACGGCCAACACCCAGTGATGATTATCTGAACGGGTCCTGGGCCTCCCCTAGGTCGACTCAGCCTCAAATGAGTACCTGGTGCGGTCTGTAAACATCGCCACTGGGGAGACGAAGGCGGCCGGGCGTGGTGCTGGCCACCCACCCCCTCGCGCGCCTTTGCCAGCACGTTCGCTTGCATGTATCACCACTCACGTGTATGTACACGGTGCTGTACGTGTTTACGTGTATATATCAGTTTATGCATGTGTATGTACAAATAGTTATCGTGTGACAAAGGCGGCTCGGCATGCCGCTGCTGGTGATGGCCACCCACCCCCTCACGCGCCGTTCCGGGCCTCCATCGTTGTTCGCTGATAGCACTTGCCCCAACAGTCTGTGACAGGCTACCCGGGTGGGGGTGGGTTCAACACCATGTGAGACTAGGCTCTAAGGAAAGCTGTCTCGGGTGTGGACCAATCAACTTCAAGGACAGTGCATACATTATCAGAGTTATGTTTTTTGTTTGAATTATGACTGCAGGTATTGTGGTCTATGCAAACATGACTCCTCGTAAAAAAAGGTGTCAGTTTTGTTGCCAGATAAAATGGTAAAAAAACTATTGTATTTTTTACTGGCAAATGAGGTTCCAATGGTGTAAATGCTTACCCCGAGCTCTCATACTCTGATGGTGCATTGTCTTTGAGTTGTGCGCCTTTTGGCGTCATCTGGTCCAACACCATGTGAGACTAGGCTCTAAGGAAAGCTGTCTCGGGTGTGGACCAATCAACTTCAAGGACAGTGCATACATTATCAGAGTTATGTTTTTTGTTTGCATTATGACTGCAGGTATTGTGGTCTATGCAAACATGACTCCTCGTAAAAAAAGGTGTCAGTTTTATTGCCAGATAAAAGGGTAAAAAACCAATGATCATCTTTGTCTTTGTGTGCGTGCAGCTACGGGGTGAAGGAACTGAGCGGGCAAAAGCGCTTGTCGGGCCCCGGGCTGGAGGCGCAGGACGCCATGGGGATGATGATGGGCGGTGGCAAGTGGCCGTTCCGGTGAGTGGAGAGCCGCACGGCCATCGGTCCATCCTCCTCCTCCTGCCTGTCCTCGTTGAGCCTTCAACGAGGAGCGCAGAAGCGTCACAACTGCAGCTTGATGACCACGCGGTACGCCTTGCTGTTCACTACGATGATGAGCCGAGAATGTCTGTGTGTCCCGCGCGTGACGTCACTCCACGTCGGCCAGCCCCCCTCAATAATAGTTAGCGGGTGACGTCACTCCACATGGGGGGGCGAGGCGCCTCCTCCGAACCTCCTCAGCGTCAACTTACAACCCTCACTACAAAGGCAGAACCCTCACGTCATCACGTGATCTCCGTAACGCGGTTGAGACATCGAAGTAAAAAGGACGTCATGATGATGAACAAGGGATTATCACCTCTAAAGGAAATAGCTCTGTGTCACCGCGCCCTTACTAAGTGCACACGAATTGATGCAATGAATATATCACGTCGTCTGCTTTTCGCTTGAATGTTTCAGATTTACTTGGACGGGCAACAGGCGAGTTACGAATATAATGAGCCAAGAATGTCGGTGTGTAATGCGCGTGACGTCACTTCACGTCGACCAGCCACCCTCATTAATAATCATGAACAGGTGGGGTCCTCCACATGGACCCCCCCCCCCCCCCCATCATTAATACTCATGAACAGGTGTCGTCACTCCGCATGAAGAAGGTGGAGCGGAAACGAAAATTTGTTTACACAAATTAGCTTTAATTTTGACCTTTCTTTATGGAAAGTAAAGCTAATAAAGACATCAACGCTGTGTGTGGCCCGCGCGTGACGTCACTCCACATGCCCCGCCCTCATTATTATTCATGTGTGCCTGAAGAAAGTCGAGCTGCTATGATACAATTTTTACGCAAATTCGCTTTCGACTTTACGTATCTCTATAGAACGCTGCGTCTCAGTGCATTTGATGCCTTTATTTATTTCTTTGGCACGTCCAACAACAGGTAAGTCTATCGTCACGTGATATTCATTGCACATTGCCTCGGTACTCACGAGCTCGTGTGCTCACGGACCGTGCGAGTCTTTGTGTTTCCCCTTAGAGTTCACGAATCGATCGTTCATCAGAATCACTCGACTGAATTTTTAAACTTCAATTGAAACTCCCTTGTCGTCGCATCGCCACTTCCGCCGTCACTCGTCACATTGCCGCGTGGTCACTCAGCCACGTGGTCACTCAGCCACGTGGTCACTCAGCCACGGGGTCACTCAGCCACGTGGTCACTCAGCCACGTGGTCACTCAGCCACGTGGTCACTCAGCCACGTGGTTACTCAGCCAGGAGTCACTCAGCCACGTGGTCACTCAGCCACGGGGTCACTCAGCCACGTGGTCACTCAGCCACGTGGTTACTCAGCCAGGAGTCACTCAGCCACGTGGTCACTCAGCCACGGGGTCACTCAGCCACGTGGTCACTCAGCCACGTGGTCACTCAGCCAGGAGTCACTCAGCCACGTGGTCACTCAGCCACGGGGTCACTCAGCCACGTGGTCACTCAGCCACGTGGTCACTCAGCCACGTGGTCACTCAGCCACGTGGTTACTCAGCCACGTGGTTACTCAGCCAGGGGTCACTCAGCCACGGGGTCACTCAGCCACGGGGTCACTCAGCCACGTGGTCACTCAGCCAGGGGTCACTCAGCCACGTGGTCACTCAGCCACGTGGTCACTCAGCCACGTGGTTACTCAGCCAGGGGTCACTCAGCCACGTGGTCACTCAGCCACGGGGTCACTCAGCCACGTGGTCACTCAGCCACGGGGTCACTCAGCCACGTGGTCACTCAGCCACGTGGTTACTCAGCCAGGAGTCACTCAGCCACGTGGTCACTCAGCCACGGGGTCACTCAGCCACGTGGTCACTCAGCCACGTGGTCACTCAGCCAGGGGTCACTCAGCCACGTGGTCACTCAGCCACGGGGTCACTCAGCCACGTGGTCACTCAGCCAGGGGTCACTCAGCCACGTGGTCACTCAGCCACGTGGTCACCCAGCCACTGGGTCACCCAGCCACGTAGTCACTGCGCCACGTGGTGTCTCTCCATGCGCAGGCTGCTGCAGATGTGCCACGCGATGCTGGGCGAGCTGGGCGAGGAGGAGATCTACGCCGCGTTCCGCTCCGCAGCGCCGCCGGGCCAGGGGCTCGCGGCGTGGCTGTGCAAGCGCGACTGTGGCGCCCAGAGGGCGGCGCTGCGAGACGTCACCCCGCTGTCGAGAGAGCACACCGAGATGTGACACCCACATTGTGACACGTGACACCCACACTGTGACACCCACACTGTGACACGTGACACTGTGACATACACACCAACACGTGACACCCACACCGACACGTGACACCCACACCGACACGTGACACCCACACTGTGACACCCACACTGTGACACAACAACAACCGCCATTCGCCACTAAGTGGCGGTGACGTCACCACGACGCTTGTACCAGGCCATGTGCACCTTGAGGCCACGTGAAGTGTCGAACGCCCGCTGGCAGGAGGTCACGGGGCAGACCCAGGTGCCACGGGTCGACTAACTGAGATGACCGAGATGACTGACTGATGCACCGCCTGTGCCCCCTACTGTACCAACTTGCTGTGCTTTAGCCACCCGGCGCTCTGCTCGTTGTTGTGAGCGTCACTCCTCCGCCCTCTGTTGTTGGAGGGCGACTGCCTCCAACTGCCCAGTAGCGTCCTTCACGAGCCTCCTCCACAGAGGCCGATCTTGACACCGCTGGTATCAGTCATCGGCAAGTCCACTCAGCTCCACATCCTCTTGTACCACATCACTCCATCTCTTCTCTAGCCCGTGCCGCGCCCGTTTAGCCCTCTCGATCCGGCCGAACAAAAGCTGTTTAGGCATGCGGTGTCTGGGCATGCGGGCTACATGACCCAGCCAACGCAGCCTTGCCTGCCGGAGGAGCTCACCGATGGAGATTTGTGAGCTCCTCACACAATCCAGCCTGGTTAAACCCAGGATGGATCGTAGGCAGGCCAGCCTAAATGTTTCCATTAGGGGGGTCCACGTTTCGCAAGCGTAGAGAAGGTAGGGAATGACTGTGGCTGAGAAGACCTGAAGCTTCGTGCGGAGCGACAGACCAGGTAGCTTCCACACAGCGTTACGCAACCGATGAAAATATATTGCCGCTCGACTGATTCAGAGTGAGACCTCTGCTGTTAAACTGGAGCCGGTCATAAGCACACTGCCCAGGTATGGGAAACTCTCCACTCTCTCCACTACTGCCCCATCACCGATTGGGGGTTGTGGGGGTGGAGTGTCCGATGGTACCAAATACCCAGGCAGGTGCTTAGTTTTGGTGGGGCTGATGGTAAGGCCCCACCTCTTAGTGGCACGCTCCAGTCTCAGCAGCAGCGTCTCCAACTCCTCTTCTGAATGAGCAGCTATTACCAAAGCATTGGCATACATAACGTAGTTGACCAATAGGGAGCCATCCCTTGATCGCACCCGGGCGTCGATCAACCTCCCGTTATATCTGTACCAAATGGAAATTCCCCCGGTACAGCTATTGAAGGCTTCACGAACTACTCGGTCAAAATAGATGTTAAATAATGTGGGAGCCAGAGGACATCCCTGTCGCACCCCAAGGTGTACAGGGAAAGGCTCTGACTCCCGGCCACGTAGTTTTACCCGGGCCCGCTCACCATCATGAAGGTCCTTAATGATCGTGAGCAGAGGGTCACGGACTCCGAAAGCACGAAGAACAACCCAGAGCCCAGGCCTACTGATGGTATCATAGGCCTTGACCAGGTCAATAAAGCAGAGATGTAGGTCTTGTTGGAATTCCCTACACCTCTGCTGTAGCAGACGGACAGAAAATATGGCATCTGTGCAGGACCGCCCTTTCCTGAAACCGCATTGGGGCTCCGCAAGCCTCTCCTCAGCGTGCCTAGCAAGGCGATGTTGAATAATCCTTGCCAGGACCTTTCCCGGCACACTGAGGAGTGAGATGCCCCTGTAGTTGTTACAGTCTGTGCGGTCCCCCTTCTTAAAGAGGGGGACCACCAGGGCATCCTTCCAATCCTGCGGAACCCGTCCAGTGGTCCAGACTGTTGTTATGATGTCATATAGGGCAGTCTGTGCACAAACGCCACCCTCCCGTGTCTCCACGTGTCTCCACGTGTCACCACGTGTCTCACGTGTTACCACGTGTCTCACGTGTCTCCACGTGTTACCACGTGTCTCACGTGTCTCCACGTGTCTCCACGTGTCTCACGTGTCACCGCGTGTCTCCACGTGTTTCCACGTGTCACCGCGTGTCTCACGTGTCACCGCGTGTCACCACGTGTCACCACGTGTCTCCACGTGTCTCCACGTGTCTCACGTGTCACCGCGTGTCTCCACGTGTCTCCACGTGTCACCGCGTGTCTCACGTGTCACCGCGTGTCTCCACGTGTCTCCACGTGTCACCACGTGTCTCACGTGTCACCGCGTGTCACCACGTGTCTCCACGTGTCACCACGTGTCTCACGTGTCTCACGTGTCTCCACGTGTCTCACGTGTCTCACGTGTCTCTCGTGTCACTACGTGTCACCACTTGTCTCCACGTGTCACCACGTGTCTCTCGTGTCTCCACGTGTCACCACGTGTCTCCACGTGTCACCACGTGTCTCCACGTGTCACCACGTGTCTCACGTGTCTCCACGTGTCACCACGTGTCTCCACGTGTCACCACGTGTCTCACGTGTCTCCACGTGTCACCACGTGTCTCACGTGTCACCACGTGTCTCTCGTGTCACCACGTGTCTCCACGTGTCACCACGTGTCTCCACGTGTCTCCACGTGTCACCGCGTGTCTCCACGTGTCACCGCGTGTCTCTACGTGTCACCGCGTGTCACCACGTGTCTCCACGTGTCTCCGGGCGCAGGGTGACGGTCGGTGGCGACTCGTAGTCTCACGCGCGGGGGGATCGCAGGGACGTTCGAGCGATTCAACAGGAGAGGGGGGTTCGGGATGTGGCGATGTTTTACAAAAAACCTGAGGATGGATCTTTTAGCCACGCCAAACCCTCGCCGCCGATCGGAACCTCCGCGCGGCAGGGATTCTCTTCTCTCAAGGCCGTTTGGTCGTCTTCTATGCAAAGGGAATTGGCCAAACCTCCTCCCCGGCCACCTGCCGTGCACAGCGAGTGTTGTGGATATTTAACTCTTGATATAAAGGTGAAGGATGGGGCATGTCAGCTTGCGTCTGGGTTCTTTCCATCTGTGCGCGTGCGTGTGTGTGAGCGTCTTGTCAGCAAACCGCTCGTTGACCCAGCAATGGCTCACCGAGTCTCAAGACTCTTTTCCAGGAGGCTCCTGCCAGGTCTACACAGCAGGAGTCGTTTGCGTGTCCACAATTATTGTTTAATTTGGACCATGACGCCGCCACTATGTCCGACCTCTCTCCTCGAATAACGTCGCCGCATCCGTGACGTCCACTTGCGAAGCAAGACGGCGCGGATTTTCTTTTTTAAATCCTTTATATTAAGTTCGCTTGCTTGCTTGCGTGCGTGCTTGCTTGCGTGCTTGCTTGCTTACGACCGTGCAAATCTTTCGGTCGTTTTTTAACCCACTTCCCGTGATCCAATCGAGCTGACATTTTGCACACAGACTCGTTGTGCGTGACAATAAATTTTCGTGAAATTTTTTTTCCAAAATTTTACACTGTTTAGGGAATTTTTGTAAAATATTTAATTACCAATTGCTTAATGCTGGCAGACAATCATCTGACCCATATGTGGCAGCCATCTCAAGCCAGAGGACGAGAGGACTCTAGCCGCCACGCATATAAAGGATTTATAGTGAAAAACTTTGTTTTTACGGGTTTACTTGTTTACGATCGATGCACCCGGAGTATTGACCAGGGCGGAGGCTGGAGTGGAACCGCGAGCCCTCTGCGAAGAGGGTCGACCACGCCTCGACCCTCGCTCGATCATTCCGCTCGACGTCTCACCTCGCGCCGCGCCTCGTGCTGCTCGGCGTGGCCGGCTTCTCGCCTCGTGCAGCACTCCGCACGCTGCCGCTGCTGCTGCTCCCATTGCATCCATCACGCCCCGTGCCGTGCGGGGGTTAGACTCTTCACGTTGCTGCTGCTGCTGCCATTGCATCCATCACGTCCCGCCCCGTGCGGGGGTTAGACTCGTCACGGGTTCTCGTCGACCTGAGCAGGGCGGGAGTGGAGGGAGAGAGGAGGTGGGGGGACGAGGTGGTGGTGGGGAGGAGGGAAGTGGGGGGGGGGGGATGGGGAGGGAGGGAGCAGGTGGGGAATGGAGGAGATGCGAATGGTGAAGTGGAGGGGAGGGAGGGAGGAGGTGGGAGGGAGGGATGAGAGAAGCGGTGGGGGGGGGGGGGCTGGAATGCGGAGGGAGAGAGGGGGGAGCCCGGAGTGGCTCACCGAGTCGTGCGAGCCAAGGCTGGGGACTCACGGCCCTCTCGCCTTCTGCGCAAGGTGGGTGGAGAGGATGGTGGTGGTGGTGGAGAGGATGGTGGTGGTGGTGAGTGGTGGTGGTGGTGAGTGGTGGTGAATGGTGGTGAGTGGTGGTGGTGGTGAATGAGTGGTGGTGGTGGAGAGGATGGTGGTGGTGGTGAGTGGTGGTGGTGGTGAGTGGTGGTGGTGGTGAATGAGTGGTGAGAAGGAGAATTGGTGATTACTCGTTCAGGATGAATAATTATTCTGGTGATAATTCGTGAAAAAAGAGATATGCATTATACTGGTGACGTATTCATGGCGATTCGTCGGATCAACAATGTCAATGCAATCTCTACAGTCGCCGTTATCAATACAATCATCGATCGGTGTAATCATCCATGACCGAGGGACATTGACTCTGTTCTTAGGCTTACAATCGTTCGCGTCATCATCGTCTTCATGTTATTTATCCAGAAAAGTTGTTGTTGTTTTAGGGGGGGGGACCCTTCTTACGTGGCGAGATTTGGCCGGTGGCTCTTGTTAAAGCCGTGGAGTGGAGTGGCGCGGGACGAATCCAGGGGGGGGGGGGGCGATGCTGCTGCTGCTTCTGTTGCTGCTGTTGTGGTGACCCCAGTTGAGTACCTGCAGGTAATGTTGCAGCATTGGGATGTTTGGCCAACACGGGTTACATTGTGTGGGGGTGTGTGTGTGGGTGTGCGTGGGGGTGTGTGTGGGTGTGTGTGTTTTTGTGTGTGTGTGTGGGGTGTGGGTGTGTGTGGGTGTGTGTGTGTTTGTGTGTGTGTGGGTGTGTGTGGGGGTGTGTGTGGCTGTGTGTGGGTGTGTGTGTGGGGGTGGGATTAGGTGAGTGGTGGTGAAGTGGTTAGCGCGCTGCGCTACGAACCCGGCGACCCGCGTTCGATTTCCACTCACGGCCAACACCGGGGACAATTATTTGAACCGTGTTCTGAGCCTCCCCTAGGTTGACTCAGCCTCAAATGAGTACCTGGTGCGGTGTGTTAACATCGCCCCTGGGGAGACAAAGGCGGCTGGGCGTGCTGCTGGCTACCCACCACCTCATGTGCCGTGCCGGCCTTCATAGGCGCTCGCTAACAGCACTTGCCCCAACAGCCTGCTAAGGCTATACGGGGGATCTGTATCTTTGCCTTTGATGGGGGTTAGCTCAGAGAGGAACCTCATGAAGAATCGGGGGAGAACAGACGCAGCTCCACGGGGCGGGCCAAGTCGCGAGTCCAACCTCAGCGTGACTCCTGCGGCGTTACCAACCGCGCCACCGCTCACGTTCATTACACAACGACCCACGACACGATCGCCCACCGGGCAAACTCGCTCCGCCGACTCGCAAAATGAATCCGAGCGGTGGGATCTCCGCTTGCAGGTTCGTGGGGAGCGGTAGAGCGGTTTGTTCAGCGCGCCGCGCAATAAAAAAAAAGCCGCCGAGATGAGTTCGATTCCCACCGCCGAGTGCCAACATCAGTAGCCAGCGATTCCTGAACCCGCTCCTGGGTGCCCTGTTCACCAAACCCAACATTGACCCCCGGGGGTGGGGAACTGTGGTCAAATCATCCCCCACAAACCCGCAAAAACGTGGGGAGGCCATCATCCAGCAGTGGATTGGCTGCGCGTTATCTGATTGTGAGCGTTGAGCATCGACATACATGGTAGCGCCTCTTGGTATGGAAGTCTGCGTGTGCACCTGTCAGGTGACATCAAAGGGAGACGATGAAATTCCACATTGCAGTGCCGGGGTTCAGTCCTTTCGTAGGACAGAGCTGCCTGGGGAGACAAAGGCGGCCGGGCGTTTGTTCTCCCCCTATTCTGCATGAGGTTCCTCTCTGAGCTAACCCCATCAAAGGCAAAGATAAAGATCCCCCGTATAGCCTTAGCAGGCTGTTGGGGCAAGTGGTGTTAGTGAGCGCCTATGAAGGCCGGCACGGCACACGAGGGGGTGGGTGGCCGCAAGCGTGAGCCCGCGCGCTCACCTGTTCGTACGTGCTGGCCCCGTTAGCGGCTGTAAACGAGCGGTGGAAATTCCACGTTCCCGTGGCTGGGAGACATAGCGGCACGCGGTGCTCGTGTTCGTTGCTATTGTGAGCTCTGAGTCACTCACCTACTCACCGCCCCCCTCCTCCACTCCACTCCACCCCCACCCCCCATGAGCCCCCTCCCTCTTCTATTCTTGCGTTCAAGGTCGCTTATGTAAATGTACCCACAGAGTGGAATCAATAGCGATGGTGACGATGGGAATAATGATGATGATGGGGATGATGATGGTTTTAATGGTGGTAGTGATTGTGCCGATGATGATGTTGGCAACGATGTTGACGGTGGTGATCGTGATGATGGTAGCGACGGTGGTGGTGGCGATGACGGCGATGATGATGTCGCCTGCGTGTAATCCAGCGTGTTGGAGGCGAGGGCTGGTGGATCACGTAGAGATTCGCGAACCTCCCAGCCCGTGCGAGGACGACGCGAGTTGTTTGGTGGCACGGGGATAGGACAGCGCAGCCCTGCCAGCCCCGTGGGCCCGTCAGCCCATCCGCATCGCTTTGAATGCTGCCCCCCCCCCCCCCCACGTGCACAGGAAGGCAATATTTAGAGAACATCATCGGCCAAACATTCAGATGCGGCGGCACCCTCCTATATATAAAAGAACGAGTCTTGAGACGCGGCGCGGCTCTGCTGGGTGACCAACAAAGGGCAACGATCTCGATGATGATGATAACGATGGGGGTGGAGGGGTGGCGAAAAGGATCGTGGACCTGGTGATCCGAGTTCGAATCCTGGCCACGGCCAGCATCAGTGGCCCGTGATATCTGAACCGGCCATGGCCACCACCACCACCACCCGCTCCCGAACCTTCACCAATCCGCACTGACCAGCGGGGTGAAGTATGGCCGCCACAACCCTCGGAGCCGAGACGACGTAGGTTCAGCTTCACCCAGCAGTGGATGGGCAGACGGCTGTACCACAGAACCCCTCCTCATCGTACCTCAGCCGCTCAACACCGTCCCGAGGTGACCGACCACTGCACCTCCTCCCCCTTCCCCTCCCTCCCCCACCTCGTAGGCGATGACGTGGGGGCTGGGACCCCGATCGACCCTTGCTCGGAGCGGGGCCCTGCCCCGGGACCCCCCCGAGGGGCCCCGGGACCCCGAAGGCGACCCGCGCGACGCGTACGCGCTCTCCATCCGGCAACTCGCGACCCCCACGTTCGACGCACGCAGCGCGGCCACGGGGAGACCGCGGGCCACCTGCGAGTCGCAGAGTCATCATCATCATCAGCAGCAGCATCATCATCAGCAGCAGCATCAGCATCAGCAGCAGCGGAGTCATCATCATCATGATCATCAGCAGCAGCGGCTTGACCACAGCCACCATCAGCAGCATCAGTCGCCGCACATCACCGCTGCCTCCTCCTCCGCTTCATCCACCAGCGCCCCGGAGCACGACTGCAGCACGGACGCGCAGCACGTGGAAGCGGGGCTGTACGCAGAGCGCGTCCTCATCCACGCGTGTCCCACCAACCCGAGCGCGCACAGCGAGGGGGAGGAGGAGGAGGAGCAGGAGGAGGAGGAGAAGGGTGACATGAACACATCATTATCATCATCGCCATCATCATCATCATCGGCGCCGCTGCTGCTGATGGTGCTGCCACGCAAGGGATGGGCGAACTCATCGTGTTGTCCTGACATTTGCGATTGTCGTCATCATCAGCATCAGCAGCAGCATCAGCAGCAGCTTCAAAGCGCAGCGAGGGAAGCGCTGCCGCTTCGTGGCGGAGTCCGTGGGGCGCCGCCTCGCGACGGCTTTCTACCCAGAAGGTCCTTCAGATCAAAGCGACCCACGCTGCCGGTCATCTATGAAAGGGACGGCGTTTGAAGCCGGGGCGGAGAGCGAGCGAGGAGGCGACAGGGGAGCGAGGAGGCGACACGAACGCGGCGCGGGAGGCAGAGATGGGGGGCGCCGGGGGGGGGGGGG
Source organism: Lethenteron reissneri (assembly GCF_015708825.2). Classification (NCBI taxonomy): domain Eukaryota; kingdom Metazoa; phylum Chordata; class Hyperoartia; order Petromyzontiformes; family Petromyzontidae; genus Lethenteron; species Lethenteron reissneri. The sequence goes on along the minus strand of NC_083825.1, from coordinate 9,984,316 downwards.
GAGAGAATCAACACCTTGAGCCGCTTGCTCCTTCCCACGCGAGGTGACTGGGATGGCGACTCAGGGTGTCGGGGACACTGGTCCGCAACAGCCGTGACCCATAGACTCAGACAGAGACCCATAGACTCACGTAGAGACCCATAGACTCACGCAGAGACCCATAGACTCGCATAGAGACTCACAGACTCGCGTGGAGACCCATAGACTCGCATAGAGACCCATAGACTTGCGTGGAGACCCATAGACTCAGGTAGAGACCCATAGACTCACGTAGAGATCCATAGACTCACGTAGAGACCCACAGACTCACGCAGAGACCCACAAACTCATGTAGAGACCCACAGACTCACGTAGAGACCCACAGACTCATGTAGAGACCCACAGACTCACGTAGAGACCCATAGACTCACAGAAACCCATAGACACCCTTAGAGACCCATAGACTCACGTAGCGACCCACAGATTTACACAGGAGACCCACAGACTAGCATCGAATAACACATAACTCGCAGCAAGCAGTGCACCGCCATGTGGCAGCCTCTGTGCCCAGGGTAACGTGCACCGTGTTGCGGGCGAGGTCTCGTTCACAGAGCCCTGCAACTTGCACGCTTCAACTTGCACGCTGCAGTGTGTAGCTTGCACGCTGCAACTTGCACGCTGTAACATGCACACTGCAACTTGCACGCTTCAACTTGCACGCTGCAACTTGCACGCTGCAGTGTGTAGCTTGCACGCTGCAACTTGCACGCTGTAACATGCACACTGCAACTTGCACACTGCAACTTGCACGCTTCAACTTGCACGCTGCAGTGTGTAGCTTGCACGCTGAAACTTGCACGCTGTAACATGCACACTGCAACTTGCACGCTTCAACTTGCGCGCTGCAACTTGCACGCTGCAGTGTGTAGCTTGCACGCTGCAACTTGCACGCTGTAACATGCACACTGCAACTTGCACACTGCAACTTGCACGCTTCAACTTGCACGCTGCAGTGTGTAGCTTGCACGCTGCAACTTGCACGCTGTAACATGCACACTGCAACTTGCACGCTTCAACTTGCACGCTGCAACTTGCACGCTGCAGTGTGTAGCTTGCACGCTGCAACTTGCACGCTGTAACATGCACACTGCAACTTGCACACTGCAACTTGCACGCTTCAACTTGCACGCTGCAGGGTGTAGCTTGCACGCTGCAACTTGCACGCTGTAACATGCACACTGCAACTTGCACGCTTCAACTTGCACGCTGCAACTTGCACGCTGCAGTGTGTAGCTTGCACGCTGCAACTTGCACGCTGTAACATGCACACTGCAACTTGCACACTGCAACTTGCACGCTTCAACTTGCACGCTGCAGTGTGTAGCTTGCACGCTGCAACTTGCACGCTGTAACATGCACACTGCAACTTGCACGCTTCAACTTGCACGCTGCAACTTGCACGCTGCAACTTGCACACTGCAACTTGCACGCTGCAACTTGCACGCTGCAACTTGCACGCTGCAACTTGCACTCTGCAGAGTGGCAGACCGCTTTATTTCTTTAACTCCTCGCGGAGCCGTCACGAACAAAGCACGTGAGCTAAAGGTGCACTCCGTGTCGTTGTGAGGCTGCTTGTGCAGTCATTCGTGACCGCACAGGGGGACCATCGACTCGCGTCGCCTGGTTCATTCATCGTCAATCTGTGGGAGTCTATCGGTCGCTATGCGAGTCTGTAGGTCTCTATGGGCATCTATGGGATTGAATGCGTCTATGGGTCTCTACGCAAGTCTATGGGTCTCTTGTGTGAATATGTGGGTCTCAATGTGAGTCTGTGGGTTTCCTGTGTGAATCTGTGGGTCTCAATGTGAGTCTATGGGTCTCCTGTGTGAATCTGTGGGTCTCAATGTGAGTCTATGGGTATCCTGTGTAAATCTGTGGGTCTCAATGTGAGTATATGGGTATCCTGTGTGAGTTTGTGGGTCTCTGTGTGAGTCTGTGGGTCTCTGTGTGAATATGTGGGTCTCGATGTGAGTCTGTGGGTTTCCTGTGTGAATCTGTGGGTCTCAATGTGAGTCTATGGGTCTCCTGTGTGAATCTGTGGGTCTCAATGTGAGTCTATGGGTCTCCTGTGTAAATCTGTGGGTCTCAATGTGAGTCTATGGGTATCCTGTGTGAGTCTGTGGGTCTCTGTGTGAGCCTGTGGGTCTCTGTAAGTCTGTGGGTCTCTGTGTGAGTTTGTGGGTCTCTGTGTGAGTCTGTGGGTCTCTGTGTGAGTCTGTGGGTCTCTGTATGAGTCTGTGGGTCTCTGTGTGAGTCTGTGGGTCTCTGTGTGAGTATGTGGGTCTCTGTGCGAGCCTGTGGGTCTCTGTGTGAGTCTGTAGGTCTCTGTATGAGTCTGTGGGTCTCTATGTGAGTCTATGGGTCTCTGTGTGAGTCTGTGGGTCTCTGTGCGAGCCTGTTGATGTCAGCCTCCCGCATCATCCTCGTTTCTCTTGATCAGCAGTGGCCTTCATTTAGTTTACTTCTGAACCAAATCGGTGTCGACTCCACTGCGGCAGAACGAGAGGGTCAGAGCAGAGCGCAGAGGTCACGACGATTCTGCGGGATCTGGCAGAAGGAAGGAAGCGACGGCGCGGTGTGACGCACGCAGCGCGGCCACCATCAGCTTCACCACAATCACAATTAGCATCACCACAACCACCATCAGCTTCACCACAACCACCATCAGCTTCACCACAACCACCATCAGCTTCACCACAACCACCATCACCTTCACCACAACCACCGTCAGCTTCACCACAACCACCATCAGCTTCACCACAATCACAATTAGCATCACCACAACCACCATGAGCTTCACCACAACCACCATCAGCTTCACCACAACCACCGTCAGCTTCACCACAACCACCATCAGCTTCACCACAACCACCGTCAGCTTCACCACAACCACCATCAGCTTCACCACAACCACCATCAGCTTCACCACAACCACCATGAGCTTCACCACAACCACCATGAGCTTCACCACAACCACCATCAGCTTCACCACAACCACCATCAGCTTCACCACAACCACCGTCAGCTTCACCACAACCACCATGAGCTTCACCACAACCACCATGAGCTTCACCACAACCACCATCAGCTTCACCACAACCACCGTCAGCTTCACCACAACCACCATCAGCTTCACCACAACCACCATCAGCTTCACCACAACCACCATCAGCTTCACCACAACCACCATCAGCTTCACCACAACCACCATCAGCTTTACCACAACCACAATCAGCTTTACCACAACCACCATCAGCTTCACCACAACCACCATCAGCTTTACCACAACCACCATCAGCTTCACCACAACCACCATCAGCTTTACCACAACCACCATCAGCTTTTTCACAACCACCATCAGCTTCACCACAACCACCATCAGCTTTACCACAACCACCATCAGCTTCACCACAACCACCATCAGCTTCACCACAACCACCATCAGCTTTACCACAACCACCATCAGCTTCACCACAACCACCATCAGCTTTACCACAACCACCTTCAGCTTCACCACAACCACCGTCAGCTTCACCACAACCACCATCAGCTTCACCACAGCCACCATCAGCTTCACCACAACCACCATCAGCTTTACCACAACCACCATCAGCTTCACCACAGCCACCATCAGCTTCACCACAACCACCATCAGCTTCACCACAACCACCATCAGCTTCACCACAGCCACCATCAGCTTTACCACAACCACCTTCAGCTTCACCACAACCACCATCAGCTTCACCACAACCACCATCAGCTTCACCACAACCACCATCAGCTTCACCACAACCACCATCAGCTTCACCACAACCACCATCAGCTTCACCACAACCACCATCAGCTTCACCACAACCACCATCAGCTTCACCACAACCACCATAAGCTTCACCACAACCACCATCAGCTTCACCACAACCACCATCAGCTTCACCACAACCACCATCAGCTTCATCACAACCACCATCAGCTTCACCACAACCACCATCAGCTTCACCACAACCACCATCAGCTTCACCACAACCACCGTCAGCTTCACCACAACCACCGTCAGCTTTACCACAACCACCATCAGCTTCACCACAACCACCATCAGCTTCACCACAGCCACCATCAGCTTCACCACAACCACCATCAGCTTCACCACAACCACCATCAGCTTCACCACAACCACCATCAGCTTTACCACAACCACCATCAGCTTCACCACAACCACCATCAGCTTCACCACAACCACCATCAGCTTCACCACAACCACCATCAGCTTCACCACAACCACCATCAGCTTTACCACAACCACCATCAGCTTCACCACAACCACCGTCAGCTTCACCACAACCACCATCAGCTTCACCACAGCCACCATCAGCTTCACCACAACCACCATCAGCTTCACCACAACCACCATCAGCTTCACCACAACCACCATCAGCTTCACCACAACCACCGTCAGCTTCACCACAACCACCGTCAGCTTCACCACAACCACCGTCAGCTTTACCACAACCACCATCAGCTTCACCACAACCACCGTCAGCTTCACCACAACCACCATCAGCTTCACCACAACCACCGTCAGCTTCACCACAACCACCGTCAGCTTCACCACAACCACCATCAGCATCACCACAACCACCATCAGCTTCACCACAACCACCATCAGCTTCACCGCAACCACCGTCAGCTTCACCACAACCACCATCAGCTTCACCGCAACCACCATCAGCTTCACCACAACCACCATCAGCTTCACCACAACCACCGTCAGCTTTACCACAACCACCATCAGCTTCACCACAACCACCGTCAGCTTTACCACAACCACCATCAGCTTCACCACAACCACCGTCAGCTTCACCACAACCACCATCAGCTTCACCACAACCACCGTCAGCTTCACCACAACCACCATCAGCTTCACCGCAACCACCATCAGCTTCACCACAACCACCATCAGCTTCACCACAACCACCGTCAGCTTTACCACAACCACCATCAGCTTCACCACAACCACCGTCAGCTTTACCACAACCACCGTCAGCTTCACCACAACCACCGTCAGCTTCACCACAACCACCGTCAGCTTTACCACAACCACCGTCAGCTTCACCACAACCACCATCAGCTTCACCACAACCACCATCAGCTTCACCACAGCCACCATCAGCTTCACCACAACCACCATCAGCTTCACCACAACCACCATCAGCTTCACCACAACCACCATCAGCTTTACCACAACCACCATCAGCTTCACCACAACCACCATCAGCTTCACCACAACCACCATCAGCTTCACCACAACCACCATCAGCTTCACCACAACCACCATCAGCTTTACCACAACCACCATCAGCTTCACCACAACCACCGTCAGCTTCACCACAACCACCATCAGCTTCACCACAGCCACCATCAGCTTCACCACAACCACCATCAGCTTCACCACAACCACCATCAGCTTCACCACAACCACCATCAGCTTCACCACAACCACCGTCAGCTTCACCACAACCACCGTCAGCTTCACCACAACCACCGTCAGCTTTACCACAACCACCATCAGCTTCACCACAACCACCGTCAGCTTCACCACAACCACCATCAGCTTCACCACAACCACCGTCAGCTTCACCACAACCACCGTCAGCTTCACCACAACCACCATCAGCATCACCACAACCACCATCAGCTTCACCACAACCACCATCAGCTTCACCGCAACCACCATCAGCTTCACCGCAACCACCATCAGCTTCACCACAACCACCATCAGCTTCACCACAACCACCGTCAGCTTTACCACAACCACCATCAGCTTCACCACAACCACCGTCAGCTTTACCACAACCACCATCAGCTTCACCACAACCACCGTCAGCTTCACCACAACCACCATCAGCTTCACCACAACCACCGTCAGCTTCACCACAACCACCATCAGCTTCACCGCAACCACCATCAGCTTCACCACAACCACCATCAGCTTCACCACAACCACCGTCAGCTTTACCACAACCACCATCAGCTTCACCACAACCACCGTCAGCTTTACCACAACCACCGTCAGCTTCACCACAACCACCGTCAGCTTCACCACAACCACCGTCAGCTTTACCACAACCACCGTCAGCTTCACCACAACCACCGTCAGCTTCACCACAACCACCGACAGCTTCACCACAACCACCGTCAGCTTCACCACAGCGGCTGAAGTGGGTAACGGTGGTGTAGTGGGTAGTGCGACGCTGCACTGCGAACCCGGCGACCCGAGTTCGATTCCCGCTCACGGCCAACACTGGTGTGACAATTATCTGAACCGGTTCTGGGCCTCCGCTAGGTCGACTCAGCCTCAAATGAGTACCTGGTGCGGTGCCTAAACATCGCAACTGGGGAGACAAAGGCGGCCGGGCGTGGTTCTGGCCACCCACCCCCTCGTGAGCTGTGGCGGCCTTCGTAGGCGCTCGCTCACAGCACTTGCCCCTACGGTCTGATGAGGCTACAGGGGGGATCTTTGTCTTTGGCATCAAGAGCCGTCGAGCACGTGTTGAGCTGCGCGAGTCAGCACACAGGGAGCCTCGCTGAGTCTCAACACTCCGTGCATCGCGAGCAGGCTCCGTGCACGACGCTCCGTGCACGACGCCAGGCAGTTGCTACTTGTCCACGTTGGCTCCGTGTTGATTGGATCACCCCCCCCCCCCTGCCCTCTGGCACGCTGTGCGCCACACGGCTCAGAGCCCCCCCACCTCCTCCTCCTCTCCGCCACCCCTCTCTGAACCCCACCTCGCTGCCCCCTCTCCCCTCCCCCCGTCTACCACCCCCCACCCCCCTCCCTGCATCGCGACTCCCTCCACTCCCTCCACTCATCCCCCTTCGGGCCGCGGGGCCAAGTCGACCGCGGGCTCCCTGCCGCTACCCCGCCCCGCCGGTAGTCACCCCCCCCACCCCAACCCCCCCACCCCCTCACCCCACCCCGCCCTGCCAGGACCCCCCCACCCCGCCCACCCCCCCACGCCCCACCCCCTCACCCCACCCCGCCCTGCCAGAAGTTAACTAGAACGTGTTGTCTATATTTATTTAAAGTTGCACATTTTGATGTAACGTCACAATTTCTCACCCCCCCCCCCCTCGTCACACATCGTCACAAATGTCTGACCCCCCCCCCCAGGTGCGTGACGTCATTTATGGACGGCCTCTATGATGACAAATAAAATCCGCAAGCCATGCCTCCACTGGTGTATATATCGTGTGGAGAGACGGATACGTGGAGAGATCGCTTTTACATTCTGTTATTTACATTCTTCACCAAGACCCGGGTGATGATGGTGTTTGTGAGTTGTGTAAAACTAAAAACAGAAATTCGCCTATTTGAACCGTGAGTGACATCTCGGCCTCGCGGTGTGAACGCACATTGAACATCTCCTCGCACGCACAGATTCCCTGCCTCGCCCTCGGGCTGTTCGCCAAGCAAACATCGAGGTCGGGTGACCGGCTCCCTTTGTCTCCCACATGCTGCTGCTGCTGCTGGTGGTGGTGGAGGGTTGTGTTTGTCTACACAGCACCCAGGTGCTCGTTTAAGACCGAGACGACGTTGGAGACCCCAACAGACCGCTTGAGATCTTCGTCACCGATGTTGGACTGCCTCGGGTCGTCGGGTTCCTTGAGTGCAGTGCGCTAACCACTGCGCCACCGCTCCCTACAACCCACACAACGTACCCAACGCCACTGAGCCTGGCTAGGTGCACGCCCCACACACAGCCCAGTCACCGCAGGTCACAGTGTTACAATCCCATCAGTGACGACAGCGAGAGTGGCGTGTGCGCTTGATAAGAGCGCCCTCCTCCTCCACGCGATAAGCCACTTATTACGTCTCAAACATTTTCAGGACACCTCCAGCCCCCCCCCCCCTCGTGGCCCCTAAGCGAGCATCATCAGGCTGCCGGTTCGAGGGGGCGATCATCGCTCCCTACCCGGGAATGCGCCTGAGCTCAAGGGATGTTCAGCCGGGATTGTGCTCGAGAGACCACCGTCCCCACTCCACGGGTCGTCTTCCTCCGCCGTGGGCAGCAGAGGGCAGTGCAAGCCAAGCCCACAGGGCGCTGTGCTCTCTACTCCTCCCCTGCCCTGCCCGCACGCCACCCCGGCCCTCGCCAATCCGCCAGCGAGCGGCGTGGTGGTGATGAAGCGCCCACGGACCCGCAACAGCGTGGGGGAGGCTCTGATCCAGCAGCGGGTGGATAAGGAACCATGCATTCATTGTCCGAAACAAATGTTTTTTTTCGGTAAAGTCACGTAGGTAAAAAATTAAATTTAAAATTGATAAAAGTAATAATAGAAAAGTAGCTCTTTTGCCCACTTCAGCAGCTGTTTCTTGCTGTGGTTGTCCCACCTGATGACGGACGCTTGCGTGGCGCCAGAAACGTCGTGATTTATTATTTTATTTCTATTACTTTTATTAATTTATTTTTTTTATTTTTTACCTACGTGACTTTACCGAAAAAACTAAGAGAATTAATCCTTGCAGTCCTCTTTGAACCCCACCTCGCTGCCCCCTCTCCCCTCCCCCCGTCTACCACCCCCCACCCCCCTCCCTGCATCGCGACTCCCTCCACTCCCTCCACTCATCCCCCTTCGGGCCGCGGGGCCAAGTCGACCGCGGGCTCCCTGCCGCTACCCCGCCCCGCCGGTAGTCACCCCCCCCACCCCAACCCCCCCACCCCCTCACCCCACCCCGCCCTGCCAGGACCCCCCCACCCCGCCCACCCCCCCACCCCCCACCCCCTCACCCCACCCCGCCCTGCCAGAAGTTAACTAGAACGTGTTGTCTATATTTATTTAAAGTTGCACATTTTGATGTAACGTCACAATTTCTCACCCCCCCCCCCTCGTCACACATCGTCACAAATGTCTGACCCCCCCCCCCCCAGGTGCGTGACGTCATTTATGGACGGCCTCTATGATGACAAATAAAATCCGCAAGCCATGCCTCCACTGGTGTATATATCGTGTGGAGAGACGGATACGTGGAGAGATCGCTTTTACATTCTGTTATTTACATTCTTCACCAAGACCCGGATGATGATGGTGTTTGTGAGTTGTGTAAAACTAAAAACAGAAATTCGCCTATTTGAACCGTGAGTGACATCTCGGCCTCGCGGTGTGAACGCACATTGAACATCTCCTCGCACGCACAGATTCCCTGCCTCGCCCTCGGGCTGTTCGCCAAGCAAACATCGAGGTCGGGTGACCGGCTCCCTTTGTCTCCCACATGCTGCTGCTGCTGCTGGTGGTGGTGGAGGGTTGTGTTTGTCTACACAGCACCCAGGTGCTCGTTTAAGACCGAGACGACGTTGGAGACCCCAACAGACCGCTTGAGATCTTCGTCACCGATGTTGGACTGCCTCGGGTCGTCGGGTTCCTTGAGTGCAGTGCGCTAACCACTGCGCCACCGCTCCCTACAACCCACACAACGTACCCAACGCCACTGAGCCTGGCTAGGTGCACGCCCCACACACAGCCCAGTCACCGCAGGTCACAGTGTTACAATCCCATCAGTGACGACAGCGAGAGTGGCGTGTGCGCTTGATAAGAGCGCCCTCCTCCTCCACGCGATAAGCCACTTATTACGTCTCAAACATTTTCAGGACACCTCCAGCCCCCCCCCCCCCCTCGTGGCCCCTAAGCGAGCATCATCAGGCTGCCGGTTCGAGGGGGCGATCATCGCTCCCTACCCGGGAATGCGCCTGAGCTCAAGGGATGTTCAGCCGGGATTGTGCTCGAGAGACCACCGTCCCCACTCCACGGGTCGTCTTCCTCCGCCGTGGGCAGCAGAGGGCAGTGCAAGCCAAGCCCACAGGGCGCTGTGCTCTCTACTCCTCCCCTGCCCTGCCCGCACGCCACCCCGGCCCTCGCCAATCCGCCAGCGAGCGGCGTGGTGGTGATGAAGCGCCCACGGACCCGCAACAGCGTGGGGGAGGCTCTGATCCAGCAGCGGGTGGATAAGGAACCATGCATTCATTGTCCGAAACAAATGTTGAAGTGAATACTCTTAGGTTTTTTTTCGGTAAAGTCACGTAGGTAAAAAATTAAATTTAAAATTGATAAAAGTAATAATAGAAAAGTAGCTCTTTTGCCCACTTCAGCAGCTGTTTCTTGCTGTGGTTGTCCCACCTGATGACGGACGCTTGCGTGGCGCCAGAAACGTCGTGATTTATTATTTTATTTCTATTATTACTTTTATTAATTTTTTTTTTTTACCTACGTGACTTTACCGAAAAAACTAAGAGAATTAATCCTTGCAGTCACGAAAGCTTCAAATCCAGAATGTTGAAGTGAAACTGCCTGCAGCTGCCTCACGCGATGCGCGAACAACCTTGAACGCGTGGGCTGCCTTAAACTAAACAAACTCACGAGACTGCAGGGCTTCATCTTCTTGGTTCTTTCGGTAAAGTCACGTAGAATGGAAATAATAAAATAATAAAAATAAAATAAAATAATTAGTATGTTTTATTTTAATTATTTATAAAATTATTATTATGTTTTATTATTTTATTATTTCCATTCTACGTGACTTTACCGAAAGAACCAAGAAGATAAACAAACTCATTTTTATTTTTTACCAGATGAAGCCCACTGAGCTGTCTCGCAGCTCTTTATCAGAAGCGACCTGGACATCACGAACGACAGCTCACTGACGTGGCTCATCACCGTGTGGACATTTATAGGAGCAGCCAGATATTCTTAACGCGTGATGTCGATTCTTAGTGTGGTGGGAAAAAACGGAGGACCCGGAGAAAAATCCACGCGACCACAGGGAGAGAGACACGCAAACTACAAATATACAGCAGCAGGCGTCAGGGTCGGGGTCGAACCCACGACCTCCTGCATACCAGGCGAAGGAGTTAACATCTCCTAGCCACCGTGATGATGATGAGAGAGAGACACGCAAACTCCAATTATACAGCAGCAGGGGTCGGGATCGAACTCACGACCTCCTGTATACCAGGCGAGGGAGTTAGCATTTCCTAGCCACCGTGATGATGATGAGAGAGAGACACGCAAACTCCAATTATACAGCAGCAGGCGTCAGGGTCGGGATCGAACCTGCGACCTCCTATAGACCAGGCGAGGTAGTTAACATCTCCCCGCCCCACCCTGGCAGCCAAGCAGGACTAATACCATAATAGGTTTGACCTTTCTGGCAATCAAACAGTTGTGTGGGGTTATTTAAACACCAAACTGAAACCTTTTGCAAGGAACCAAGTCTGCGTGAACCAATTCTACGTGTGACGGAGTTGGTGGCCGTGCGGGGCATGGCCGGGCCGTCGTGACAGGCGGCCTCACGAAATCTCTCACTGACGAGGTCTGCGATTGACACAAGTGCCACTCGCCACACGCGCCGCCTCGCACGAACCCCTCGTCGAGTTGTAACAGAGGTCACAACCGGGTACCCGATACCCTCCCTCTGAGTTGTAACAGAGGTCACAACCGGGTACCCGATACCCTCCCTCTGAGTTGTAACAGAGGTCACAACCGGGTACCCGATACCCTCCCTCTGAGTTGTAACAGAGGTCACAACCGGGTACCCGATACCCTCCCTCTGAGTTGTAACCTCCTGTCCCGCCGCCCGGGAGTTCCCCACACATTTTGTCGTCGTCGTCGTCGTCGTTGTTGTTGAACACCTCGAGGCGGGGAAAACCCGCAACGTGATTTGTTTCCGCAATTGAAGTGCCTGGGGCAAGCAGCACGGAGGTTAAAATTAATAAAAATAAAACAATAAAAATCACGACGTTTCGGAGGCAACACAAGTCTTGTGTTGCCAAGTCTTGTGTTGCCTCCGAAACGTCGTGATTTTTATTGTTTTATTTTAATTAATTTTAATTTTCTTTTTTTTACCTACGTGACTTTACCGAAAGAACTAAGAGTATGAATCCTTGCAGTAACGAAAGCTTCAAAATCAGCACGGAGGTGACACAAATGATGTCCGTGCTGTGGGCAGAATGGCCCCGCGAAGGACATGTTGGGATTTACACCGCTACCACGTGACTCTCTGCGTGCTGACGAAGGGAGATATACTCTCCTTCATTCCCTCACACACTCAGTCGTTCCCTCACTCTCTCCTTCATTCCCTCACCCACTCAGTCGTTCCCTCACTCTCTCCTTCATTCCCTCACCCACTCAGTCGTTCCCTCAGTCTTTTTTTCATTCCTTCACCCACTCAGTCGTTCCCTCACTTTCTCCTTCATTCCCTCACCCACTTAGTCGTTCCCTCACTCTCTCCTTCATCCCCTCACACACTCAGTCGTTCCCTCACTCTCTCCGTCATTCCCTCACACACTCAGTCGTTCCCTCACTCTCTCCTTCATTCCCTCACCCACTCAGTCGTTCCCTCACTCTCTCCTTCATTCCCTCACCCACTCAGTCGTTCCCTCACTCTTTCCTTCATTCCCTCACCCACTCAGTCGTTCCCTCACTCTCTCCGTCATTCCCTCGCCCACTCAGTCGTTCCCTCACTCTCTCCTTCATTCCCTCACCCACTCAGTCGTTCCCTCACTCTCTCCTTCATTCCCTCACCCACTCAGTCGTTCCCTCACTCTCTCCTTCATTCCCTCACCCACTCAGTCGTTCCCTCACTCTCTCCTTCATTCCCTCACCCACTCAGTCGTTCCCTCACTCTCTCCTTCATTCCCTCACCCACTCAGTCGTTCCCTCACTCTCTCCTTCATTCCCTCGCCCACTCAGTCGTTCCCTCACTCTCTCCTTCATTCCCTCACCCACTCAGTCGTTCCCTCACTCTCTCCTTCATCCCCTCACACACTCAGTCGTTCCCTCACTCTTTCCTTCATTCCCTCACCCACTCAGTCGTTCCCTCACTCTCTCCTTCATTCCCTCACCCACTCAGTCGTTCCCTCACTCTCTCCTTCATTCCCTCACCCACTCAGTCGTTCCCTCACTCTTTCCTTCATTCCCTCACCCACTCAGTCGTTCCCTCACTTTCTCCTTCATTCCCTCACCCACTCAGTCGTTCCCTCACTCTCTCCGTCATTCCCTCGCCCACTCAGTCGTTCCCTCACTCTCTCCTTCATTCCCTCACCCACTCAGTCGTTCCCTCACTCTCTCCTTCATTCCCTCACCCACTCAGTCGTTCCCTCACTCTCTCCTTCATTCCCTCACCCACTCAGTCGTTCCCTCACTCTCTCCTTCATTCCCTCACCCATTCAGTCGTTCCCTCACTCTCTCCTTAATTCCTTCACCCACTCAGTCGTTCCCTCACTCTCTCCTTCATTCCCTCACCCAGTCAGTCGTTCTCTCACTCTCTCCTTCATTCCCTCACCCACTCAGTCGTTCTCTCACTCTCTCCTTCATTCCCTCACCCACTCAGTTGTTCCCTCACTCCTTCCTTCATTCCCTCACCCAGTCAGTCGTTCTCTCACTCTCTCCTTCATTCCCTCACCCACTCAGTCGTTCCCTCACTCTCTCCTTCATTCCCTCACCCACTCAGTCGTTCCCTCACTCTCTCCTTCATTCCTTCACCCACTCAGTCGTTCCCTCACTCTCTCCTTCATTCCTTCACCCACTCAGTCGTTCCCTCACTCTCTCCTTCATTCCCTCACCCACTCAGTCGTTCCCTCACTCTCTCCTTCATTCCTTCACCCACTCAGTCGTTCCCTCACTCTCTCCTTCATTCCCTCACCCACTCAGTCGTTCCCTCACTCTCTCCTTCATTCCCTCACCAACTCAGTCGTTCCCTCACTCTCTCCTTCATTCCCTCACCAACTCAGTCGTTCCCTCACTCTCTCCTTCATTCCCTCACCCACTCAGTTGTTCCCTCACTCCTTCCTTCATTCCCTCACCCAGTCAGTCGTTCCCTCACTCTCTCCTTCATTCCCTCACCAACTCAGTCGTTCCCTCACTCTCTCCTCCATTCCCTCACCCACTCAGTCGTTCCCTCACTCTCTCCTTCATTCCCTCACCAACTCAGTCGTTCCCTCACTCTCTCCTTCATTCCCTCACCAACTCAGTCGTTCCCTCACTCTCTCCTTCATTCCCTCACCAACTCAGTCGTTCCCTCACTCCTTCCTTCATTCCTTCACCCACTCAGTCGTTCCCTCACTCTCTCCTTCATTCCCTCACCCACTCAGTCGTTCCCTCACTCTCTCCTTCATTCCCTCACCAACTCAGTCGTTCCCTCACTCTCTCCTTCATTCCCTCACCAACTCAGTCGTTCCCTCACTCCTTCCTTCATTCCTTCACCCACTCAGTCGTTCCCTCACTCTCTCCTTCATTCCCTCACCCACTCAGTCGTTCCCTCACTCTCTCCTTCATTCCCTCACCAACTCAGTCGTTCCCTCACTCTCTCCTTCATTCTCCCACCCACTCAGTCGTTCCCTCACTCCTTCCTTCATTCCCTCACCCACTCAGTCGTTCCCTCACTCCTTCCTTCATTCCCTCACCCATTCAGTCGTTCCCTCACTCTCTCCATCATTCTGCCACCCACTCTATCGTTCCCTCACTCTCTCCTTCATTCCCTCACCCACTCAGTCGTTCCCTCACTCCTTCCTTCATTCCCTCACCCACTCAGTCGTTCCCTCACTCCTTCCTTCATTCCTTCACCCATTCAGTCGTTCCCTCACTCTCTCCTTCATTCTCTCACCCATTCAGTCGTTCCCTCACTCTCTCCTTCATTCCCTCACCCACTCAGTCGTTCTCTCACTCTCTCCTTCATTCCCTCACCCACTCAGTCGTTCCCTCACCATCTCCTTCATTCCCTCACCCACTCAGTCGTTCTCTCACTCTCTCCTTCATTCCCTCACCCACTCAGTTGTTCCCTCACTCCTTCCTTCATTCCCTCACCCAGTCAGTCGTTCTCTCACTCTCTCCTTCATCCCCTCACCCACTCAGTCGTTCCCTCACTCTCACCCTCATTCCCTCACCCACCCAGTCGTTCCCTCACTCTCTCCTTCATTCACTCACCCACTCAGTCATTCCCTCACTCTCTCCTTCATTCCTTCACCCACTCAGTCGTTCCCTCACTCCTTCCTTCATTCCCTCACCAACTCAGTCGTTCCCTCACTCCTTCCTTCATTCCCTCACCCACTCAGTCGTTCCCTCACTCTCCCCTTCATTCCCTCACCCATTCAGTCGTTCCCTCACTCTCTCCATCATTCTGCCACCCACTCTATCGTTCCCTCACTCTCTCCTTCATTCCCTCACCCACTCAGTCGTTCCCTCACCATCTCCTTCATTCCCTCACCCACTCAGTCGTTCTCTCACTCTCTCCTTCATTCCCTCACCCACTCAGTCGTTCCCTCACTCTTTCCTTCATTCCTTCACCCACTCAGTCGTTCTCTCACTCTCTTCTTTATTCCCTCACCCACTCAGTCGTTCCCTCACTCTTTCCTTCATTCCTTCACCCACTCAGTCGTTCCCTCACTCCTTCCTTCATTCCCTCACCCAGTCAGTCGTTCTCTCACTCTCTCCTTCATTCCCTCACCCACTCAGTTGTTCCCTCACTCCTTCCTTCATTCCCTCACCCAGTCAGTCGTTCTCTCACTCTCTCCTTCATTCCCTCACCCACTCAGTCGTTCCCTCACTCTTTCCTTCATTCCCTCACCCACTCAGTCGTTCCCTCACTCTCTCCTTCATTCCCTCACCCACTCAGTCGTTCCCTCACTCTCTCCTTCATTCCCTCACCCACTCAGTCGTTCCCTCACTCTCTCCTTCATTCCCTCACCCACTCAGTCGTTCTTTCACTCTCTCCTTCATTCCCTCACCCAATCAGTCGTTCCCTCACTCTCTCCTTCATTCCCTCACCCACTCAGTCGTTCCCTCACTCTCTCCTTCATTCCCTCACCCACTCAGTCGTTCCCTCACTCTCTCCTTCATTCCCTCACTCACTCAGTCGTTCTTTCACTCTCTCCTTCATTCCCTCACCCAATCAGTCGTTCCCTCACTCTCTCCTTCATTCCCTCACCCACTCAGTCGTTCCCTCACTCTCTCCTTCATTCCTTCACCCACTCAGTCGTTCCCTCACTCTCTCCTTCATTCCCCCAACCACTCAGTCGTTCCCTCACTCTCTCCTTCATTCTCTCACCCACTCAGTCGGTCGAGGATGCTGCGACAGTGGCAGCCAACGCAGAGGATGGAGCCCCAAACGACGCCCACCGGGGAGACGGAGCGAGGAGACGGAGCGTGCGGAGCCATTCGGATTGTTAGATCCGCGGCGGGATGGCGATGCCTCGGTGGCTCTTCATCGTGAACCGATGACACCTTGTTTTTAACGAGTCCACTAGAAGCCGCTACAATATTAAAAGTACATCAATAACACTGGTCAACAAAAAAAATTCTGGCCTGGACTTTTGCAGCTGTTTTAGACTAATTTCAGGGTGCTGATTCCAAATCTGATCTCAGATTTGCTCTATCACATCTCATTTTTATGCTATCGGCATACCCCATTTTCATTGATTTTGCCCGACATTAACTGTCACTTAGGATTGCAAGTTGTTGCGAGTCAGTGACTGCTTTAGTGTTAAAATATGGTGCTGTATTTTTAGGAGAGTGTGTTTATAATATCATTTTATGTAGATATCCACATTTATTTAATATTTTTCTTCTGCAGGGCGTGATCTAACAATGGCTACAACATCCGAAACAAGGAAATGCAGTAATGACCCAGATATCTTCTGTTACATCTGTGGCAGCTTCACTTTGCAGGATCAAAGGTGCAACATCAATACCTTTGTCAAGAAGGTTTATCTTGCCTACTTTAAAGTACGACTTGGAGACCAAGACAAAAATTGGGCTCCTCACAAAGTGTGTAAAACCTGTGTTGAAACTTTGCGATCATGGTCTAAAGGAAAGAATGCTAAGCTGAAGTTTGGTGTGCCAATGGTTTGGAGAGAACCTACAAACCATTTGGATAACTGCTACTTCTGCCTTGTCAATGTAAAATGTTTCAATAAGAAAAACAACAACACTTACAATACCCAGATACCCCATCTGCCAGACGACCAGTTGAGCACTGTGAGGATATACCTGTGCCTGTATTTACTGAGCTGCCAGAGATTGATGTTGAATCCCTCAGTTTACCTGCTTCTACAGATGATGATGATGATGATGCTCAGATCGAATCTACGCCAGGTGATGCAGATTGTGATAAAATGTCTCTGTTTAGTCAGCCTGAATTGAATGATCTTGTAAGAGATTTGTATTTGCCAAAGCAGTCTGCTGAATTGTTGGCTTCCAGGCTGCAAGAGAAAGGACTACTCAGACCTGGCACTAGTGTCTCCTTTTATCGTAACAGAGAAGCAGCGCTGCGAAAGTACTTCCATTCAGATGGTCAACTTGTTCATTGTAATGATGTTGAAGGGCTTCTTCTCAATATGGGACTGCCCGCATATGATTCAAGTGAATGGAGACGTTTTATTGACAGTAGCAAAAGGAGTTTGAAATGTGTGTTACTCCACAACAGAAATATATATGGTTCAATCCCAATAGGACACTCTGTAAAAATGAATGAAGAGTATGCCACCATCAAGATTGTCCTGGATAGATTGGAATACCATGTTCATGGATGGCTAATTTGTGTTGATTTGAAAATGGTTAATTTTCTGCTGGGTCAGCAAGGAGGTCACACCAAATACCCTTGTTTCCTGTGCTACTGGGACAGTAGGGCTACATTAGAACACTGGGTTAAAAAGAACTGGCCACCAAGAATCAGTTTGACGCCTGGTGACAAGAACATCAAGAATGAGCCTCTGGTTGATAGGAATAAAATTGTATTTCCCCCACTGCACATAAAACTTGGGTTAATGAAGCAATTCGTCAAAGCTCTTGATCACACTGGAGACTGCTTCAGCTATATATGTTCAACCTTTTCAAGTCTCAGTGCCGAGAAGAAAAAGGCAGGAATATTTGATGGCCCTCAAATAAGAACACTCATCAGGGATCCACACTTTGTTACAACAATGACTGCGGCAGAGGCTAGAGCTTGGAATGCATTCTCTGATGTGGTGCGGCATTTCCTTGGGAACAGGAAAGCGGACAACTATCGAGAGATTGTGGAGGAGCTGCTCTTGAGTTTCCAAGCACTTGGCTGTAGAATGAGCATCAAGGTTCACTACTTAGTCACTTGGCCCAGTTTCCAGAGAACATGGGTCACGTGAGCGAAGAGCAAGGTGAACGCTTTCATCAAGACATTCAAGTTATGGAAGAACGTTACCAAGGCCGATGGGACTCAAACATGATGGCAGATTACTGCTGGTCCTTGATGAGAGACATTCCACAAGCTGTACATCGGAGATCGTCAAAGAAGAGGTCGTTAATGCAGATGTAACATCACTATTGTGAATGACCTTTTTGTACATATTTTTCTTATCTTCACAATTCAATTCTTACATGGTAATATGCATTCACTCACATTGATATGCAGCCACTCTCACAACTTTGTGCTACGGCTCATTAAATGTTTGTTTCATTATTATTGTATATTGTATCTTATCTTATTCTTGAATGGATGTCTGTTTAGCTATTCGTATATGAGCATAAATTTGCTGTTTTTATTGAAAATGCTATATTTGATATCTCAAAAACCTGATGTGATAGACAAAAACTGATGCCAGATATTAGAACCCAGTGACCCCAGACATTAGAACCCAGTGACTCCAGACATTAGAACCCAGTGACCCCAGACATTAGAACCCAGACATTAGAACCCATTGGCCAGGGTTCGTCCGCGTTGTTCCACTCTGTTCGCACAGCGGGGTTCTTCCGGCTCCAGATTCTAGGATGGGGGCAGCAGCAGCAGGCGCAGCAGCAGTAGCAGCAAGAGCAGCAGCAGCAGTAGCAGCAGCAGCAGCAGCGCCATCCCAGAAGCCGGCGGGGTGGAAGGGACTTGAGACCCGGGCGAGGGCCATTGCCCGGGTCGTTGTCGATCGGTCGGTCGGGGTTCGTTGAGGTCCTGACGGACCGAGGCTCGCCGGCTTTTGGTCTTTGGTGGGAGACCAAAAGCTGGCCACGGGCAACCCCCCCCCGTGGCCAGCCCCTGGTCGGTGCGAGTGGGATGAGAGGCGCTCGGAGTGCAGGAGAGTCTGGAGGTCACGCGGTGTCGCGATGGTGAGATTCGGTGGCGGCGTCAAGGGCACGGGCCGTGGCGACTCCTCTCGATGCACGCTCATCACCACCACGGGGGGAAGGTTGGGGGCCACGGGTTTTGGGGGCAAGACATTTACGCCCATAGTACCATGTCTGTCAATCCCATTATCAGTGCCAACCTTATTGTAGAACAACTCAGACCCGTGCCCCTTATGAGTCGTAGACGTTCATCCTACAACGTCCGATCACAAGGGAGAAACACAAACGGCTGTACGACGTATGGACCTGAAAACTAAATTCCCCTGTACGAGAATACGGGTAAAGCGTACGCGTTGACAGGTATGCAGAACTCACCCCGCCCGTACTACTTTTCTGCACGTGAAACGCACCGCTTCGTGGTACCGTGCCCGGTGCCCAACCCAACACTTGGATTTCGCACCTCCAATTCGCACGGTTGGCTACGTACGGTGCAAAAGAAGTTCGACAAACGTAGCGTACATACCGGGCCACACCGCAGAGAGTTAATTCGCAGCCCTTTGTCAATCGACTGCTGAACGAAGTTCTCTTCTCCACCATGTCAGTCATGGGGGGTTTGTTGTGACCATACTTCACCACGCTCGTCGGTGCAGGTCGGTGATGCCAAGGCCGGTTCTGATATCGACTTCGGCCGAATTGAGCCGGTGGCTGAGTGTGAATTCAGGGGCTGAGTTTGAATTCAGTGGCTGAGCTTGAATTCAGTGGCTGAGTTTGAATTCAGTGGCTGAGTTTGAATTCGGCCTTCCAGATCCACTGCGCTCACCACTGGATCACCATTCTCCTTACGATCGCCATGTAAATTATAACTTTAAAAAACCCCAACAATCCACAACACAATGCGGAGATAAGATTCCTGAGCTGACAAGGTAAATTAGCATCAGCCGGACAAACCGGGTGAGTGGGTTTGTCGACGTGTGAGATAAGGAGGAGGTTTATATTTCATATCACCTGCTTCCCGAGCCTCATTCGCATCTTGTTAACCCCGCGGACCCCCACGGACCCCCACGGACCCCCACGGACCCCCACGGACCCCCACGGACCCCACGGACCCCCACGGACCCCCACGGACCCCAGGAATCTCGCATCGAGTCGTTTCGGTGACTCCGGCAATATTTTGTCTCCGCGACTCCGAGCTCGGCGGGCACCAGGCATGGGAATGAGCGTGAATCCGTGCGCTCTGACCGTTATCCTTATCCTCATATTGTTCTCCGTCGCGTGGACTTTGGCTGATGGTAAGCAATTAAAATGTGCATTGCAATGTTTATCATTACTCTGATGTTAACCATAGAAAATGGCAATGTTTGTTGATAGTAACAAAATGTAACCCACTATGAGACCTCTTTTACCAGTGGCAACATATAGTAGTAGGTTTTTACCCTTTATACTGGTACAAAAACTGACACCTTTATACAAGGCATCAGTTTTTGTACCAGTTTAAAGGGTAGAAACCTACTACTATATGTTGCCACTGGTAAAAGAGGTCTCATAGTGTAAATGCTTACCCCGAGCTCTCAATACTCTGATAGTGCACTGTCTTTGAGTTGTACGCCTTTTCGCGTCATCTGGTCCAACACCAATGGAGACTAGGCTCTAAGAAAAGCTGTCTCGGGTGTGGACCAATCAACTTCAAGGACAGTGCATATCATTATCATTATCAGAGTTGTTTCTTTTTGTTTGCATTTTGACTGCTTGTGTTGTGGTTATTGCAAACATGATGCCTTCTATAAAGGTGTACGTTTTTGTACCAGTTTAAATGGTAAAAACCTACTACTATAAAATGTAACCCGTTCATCCACAAATCCTCGATGTGTCTCGAAGGGTCTTGCTAACAATTGCAACGCGAGGCCGTGAATTCGGCGAACGGGGGGAGTTCAGCTTCCCGTGGGAGGGAGCGGCGGGGCGAGGAGGCGCCCGGGGTGGCTCCGAGATGGGGCTACGGCGCTCGACTCGCGGCCGCAGAGTCACGAATTCAAATATCGCGGTCGTGGATTGATCGTCAATCACGGCGATTGATCGTCACGCAAACACCCCCGGCCGAAGAGTTGACTCAGAGCATCGTCGTCGTGAATAATCATCGTCTCGAGAATAACAAAAACGTGGATTTAATATCAAACATTGCATGTAATCATTGTGATTTGAAGCTTTCGTGACTGCAGGAATCCAAACTCTTTGATTCTTTCGGTAAAGTCACGTGGGTAGAAATTAAATCGATCACGACGTTTCGATCGCAACACAAGCAGCCGTCATCAGGTGAGACAAACTGCTGACGCTTGTGTTGCGATCGAAACGTCGTGATTGATTAAATTTCTACCTACGTGACTTCACCGAAAGAACCAAAGAGTATTGCTTGTAGTAATTTACATTTATTTGTACGGCGCCTTCCACGAACGTGTCAAGGCGCCTTGTAAGGGTACGGATATAGGGCCAGGGGAGACGCACGTGCTGAAGAGAATCAACTGACTGATGTGTTTGAATACGAGACTTAAACGTATCCACATCATCAAATAAACGAATGTACAACGGTAGGGAACGCTGCTGCTGCTGCGTTGGCTGTAGTGCGCGAACAACAACAAACAACAACAACAAACCACAACAATAAACACTCAACACGTTCGTCAAAATCACCGCCACGGTGTAATAGAAAGAAACGCTGCGACAGGCGACGTGTTGGGCGATGTCTCCTCTCCATCTTCTTAGCACGAAACTCCCTGTGCTGGAGGTGCAGTGAAGAAGGTCCATCTCCCGAAACGTCGTCTATTGTACATTTTATTTTAAAGCCGCCCAGTGTTATTGTCGAATGTGTGGAGTTGTTGTTGTTGTTGTTGCTGTTGTTGTATCATCTCAACGTGGTCGATAAAACGAGTACCAACTTTGTGGTGGGTCAACCGGAGTCGTCCGGTAAATCACCCAAAGGGTGGAGGAGGAGGGCGTTGGATTGGCACCCAGAGGCTGGCGACCAGGGGGGTGTGGTGATAGCGGCGGTGGTGGTGATGGTGGTGATGATGATGGTGATGATGATGGGCGTGGTGATGATGATGATGGTGATGATGATGATGGTGATGATGGTGATGATGATGGTGGTAGTGATGATGATGGTGATGGTGGTGATGATGATGGTGATGATGATGGGCGTGGTGATGATGATGATGGTGATGATGATGATGGTGATGATGGTGGTGATGATGATGGTGATGATGGTGGTGGTGGTGATGATGATGGTGGTGATGGTGATGATGATGGTGATGATGATGGTGATGATGATGATGGTGGTGATGATGGTGGTGATGATGATGGTGATGATGATGATGATGGTGGTGGTGATGATGGTGGTGATGATGGTGATGATGATGATGGTGATGATGATGGTGATGATGATGGTGATGATGGTGATGGTGGTGATGATGATGGTGATGATGATGATGAGTCCTTGAGAGAGAGAGCGGTCCTTGTGAGATCGAGTGGCAACTTTGCACCCGCGACGGGATGATGGTCGGGGGCAGGAAGCGATATCGAGGTGGGTGACCTCGACGATGACCTTTCGGCCGCGCGAGGGCGACGGACACCTGAAACCTCGGCCCGTGTGAGCAAGCAGCCGCGTAAATGTGACGACGACGATGACGATGATGACGACGACGATGACGCTGTCGATGATTCCACGACGGGACGAGGCTCTGCTAACGGTGCCGCGATTGCACCCCCCGTGCAGGAGCGGGCATGCACCAGCGACCCTGCCACTGCGTGAAGCTCCTCTCCGCCGAGCACACGGTGCGCCTGCGGGGAGGCCACCTCTCGTGCATCTACCCGGCTCGGCCAAGCCGCCACGGCTGCCCGAGCGCCGTCGTGTGAGTGGCCTCGGCACGCAACAACAACAACAGCAACAACAACAACAGCAACAACGGGGTGGCGGGCAGGGGCGGTGTGGAACTAACAGGCAGAGGTCGCAAACGGGTTTTGATTCCTTACCCGTACCCGTACCCGGCCGCACCAGGGTCGCAAATGGGTACCCGTACCCGTACCCGGCCGGGTACGGGTACCCGTTCCCTACCCGTACCCTACCCGAAATGAGTGACAAACGGTTACTCACCAGTGATTCACGGCCTACCCGTACCCGGACCCGGCCGCACCAGGGTCGCAAACGGGTACCCGTACCTGTACCTGGCCGGGTACGGGTAGCCGGGTATCGGGTAGGGTACGGGTATCGGGTACCCGGTTGCGACCTCTGCTAACAGGGCAGTGACAACGACGACCCTTAATGGGTGCTCGCTAACAGCACCGCACCGCCCCGCCCCCCACAAACCGGTCCGGAACAAAACACGAGACGGCTTTGATGTCGGTATCGGTGGGAATCTGGTTACCCGATGGCTTTGATGTGTGATGTGACGCCGCTCTGATCTGCACTCGGCGCAGTGCCCGTGTGAGTGGTGGCGAGAGAAGGGCACCCCGATGATGAGGTTGTGCCCTCTCATCGTTTCTGCTGCTCCACGAAGTGATTGATGTGCTCTGAAGAAAGGGGACACGCTATCCGAGACGTGAAATCGGCCAGGGTGATTGATGGTGCAGTACTCACTGATTCGCTCCTGACACTCACCACTCTCGCACTGGGGGGCAGTCGCCTTCTTATCACTCGTCTGTCGCTACTACCACGGCGGCTGATACCCTGATTCAACGTTTTTGGGTTAAATCGCGTTATTTATAAATGTGTCGTAACCCTCCACCACCCGACACGGCCAATCAGAAAAAAAAAAGTGTCACGTTGACAAAAGACAAATAGTTCACTACTTTAGCTCACCGGTGTGTTGAAGCGTGAAACCACAACATTTACAATTTTTGAGTAGCGCGACGTTTCGCTGGTAATTGCATCCAGCATCACCCTCCACCACCCGACACGGCTGATTGGCCGTGTCGGGTGGTGGAGGGTTACGACACATTTATAAATAACGCGATCTAACCCAAACACGTTGATTATGTTACCCTGAACTTCACTCGCTGGGGCTCTTCCAGCCGTCACACTGCAGGTCACCACAACACACTCACTCACCTACTCACCCGCTAACTAACCCGCTCACCCATCCACTCACCCGCTCACTCATCCACTCACCCGCTCACCCATCCACTCAGCCGCTCACTCACCCACCCACCCACCCGCTCACTCACTCACTCACCCACCCACTCACTCACCCATCCACTCACCCGCTCACCCACTCACTCACCCACCCACCCACTCACTCACCCATCCATTCACCTGCTCACTCAACCACTCACTCACCCACTCACCCGCTCACCCACCCGCTCACCCACCCACTCACCCGCTCACTCACTCACTCACCCACTCACCCACCCACTCACCCACTCACTCACCCGCTCACCCACTTACTCATCCACTCACTCACCCGCTCACCCACTCACCCACCCACCCACCCGCTCACTCACCCACTCACTCACCCACCCACTCACTCACCCATCCACTCACCCGCTCACTCACCCACTCACTCACCCACCCACCCACCCACTCACTCACCCATCCATTCACCTGCTCACTCAACCACTCACTCACCCACTCACCCGCTCTCCCACCCGCTCACCCACCCACTCACCCGCTCACTCACTCACTCACCCACCCACTCACTCACCCACTCACCCGCTCACCCACTTACTCATCCACTCACTCACCCGCTCACCCACTCACCCACCCACCCACTCACCCGCTCACCCACTTACTCATCCACTCACCCGCTCACCCACTCACTAACCCACTCACTCACCCGCTAACTAACCCGCTCACCCACCACCCACTCTCTCGCTCACCTACCCCACCACCCGCTCACCCATTCACTCACCCGCCCACTCATCCGCTAACCCACCTGCTCGCCTACCCCACCACCCGCTCACCCACCCACTCACCCGCCCACTCACCCGCTAACCCACCCGCTCAACTACCCCACCACCCGCTCACCCACCTACTCACCCGCTCACCAACCCACTCACTCACTCACCACCCACTCACCCACTCACTCACTCACCCACCCACTCACCCACTCGCTCACCCACCCACTCACTCACCCACCCACTCTCTCGCCATCGTCTCGTTTCCCAGCTCCCGATAACCGCACGCAGTCGAAGGCGTCTGTCAAGGCTTATCGACTACAACGTGGCCGTGGCGATCACAGAGCTGTTTGGTTGTTGGGCATGTGCTCAGCAGCTGTGTAAAGTGCTTAGTATGATGATGATGATTACGAGTGCCACACACTGCCATTAACGAATGCGTTGGATGTTGTGTTTGTTTGTGTTGTTGTTGTTGTTTTAGTGCCAAACTGCGCCAAGGATTGTCCGTGTGCTTGAGCCTCAAAGAGAAGAGGGTCCGGCGATGGGTCGCAGGGTCCGAGTGGTGAGTCGAAGGTCACGCGAAGGGTCTCGCGAGATGAATCCGCGCGTTCGGTGTGCGTTGTGTGTGTGTGTACGTGTGTTGTGTGCGTGTGTGCGCTTGTGTGCGTGTGTTGTGTGCGTGTGTGCGTGTGTGTGCGTGTGTGTGTGTGTGCGTGTGTGCGCGAGTGTGTGTGCGTGCGTGTGTGCGTGCGTGTGCGTGTGTGCGTGTGTTGACTTTCGTTCGCGCCGTACGTAGCCAGGCGTGTTCATCGGAGGTGCGGTGGAGGGGGGGGACATCAAGCGCAGCAGCAAGGGGCGAGCTTCGCTGCGCGTCTCGGACTCGGCCTGCAGCGATGTTGCTGCTCGGTGTCAAGTGAAGTTTAAACAACAACAATCAGATGTTGGCAGAATGTGCGCCGTGACGCCGCAACGCGAAGTCCTCGACACTGAGTGGCGATTCGCTTCGTGCGGGTTTCGCGAGCCGCTCGGAGACCAGCAAATTCCCCACACTCCCGGAGAACCCAAACTTCATCGCAACGCGATCACATCCGAAGCGACGGCTTCCTCTCTTTCTCTCTCTCTGTCTCTCTTTTTTACGATCAGAGGAAACAAGAAGATGCTTGATGTAGTCGGCACTTTGCTTCGTTCATCATTTCGTGTTTTTGTGTTTTTTTCACTGCTTTGCTTTATGAAAGATTTCACAAAAGACTTCACGCTCTGCTCTCCTCCTTCTTACCCATTCCCCCCCTCTCTACCCCCCCCCCCCTCTCTCTACCCCCTCTCTCTCTACCCCCTCTCTCTCTACCCCCCCTCTCTCTACCCCCCCCCCCCTCTCTCTCTACCCCCCCTCTCTCTCTACCCCCTCTCTCTCTACTGTATGTCTATGTCCCCCTGTCTCTCTCCACTCGTCTCTCTCTCTCCGTGCATCTCAAACATTCACCTGCGTCTGTATAGACATTAGAGCTCGCTGTACATAGAATTTCTCTGCGACGCCAAAAGGGGCTCGAACCAGGACATCAGCGGCGCTGGCTCCAGGATCTCCCCCACACGGCCATCATGACCCCCCCCTCCTCTCTCGAGCCACACAGACACGACGCGGAGTGCGGTTTGAGGAGTTGTTGTTGTAATTCGCTGCCAGCGCAGCCTCTCATTGTATTTGGCAGTGAAACATGAGCACAGGAACATTCCTTCCCGCTAGGCAGGTCTCCTGCAAAGACGTGCACGTGTGTCCTTGGGTGTGTACGGGTGTGTGTGTGCACGTGTGTGTACTGGTGGTGTGTACTCGTGTCTTTGTGTGTGTACGGGTGTGTACGGGTGTGTGTGTGTGTGCACGTGTGTCTTTGTGTGTGTAGGGTGTGTGTGTGTGTGCGCGTGTATGTACGGGTGTGTGTGTGTGTGCACATGTGTCCCTGTGTGTGTACGGGTGTGTATGTTCGTGTGTGTACGTGTGTGTGTGGGCGCACGTGTGTGTGTACGTGTATGTACGGGTGTGTGTGTACGGTGTGTGTGTGTACGGTGGTATGTCTACGTGTGTGTGTGTGTACGTGTGTGTGTGTACTGGAGTGTGTGTGTATGTGTACGTGTGTGGACGGGTGTGTGTGCACGCGTGGGGAACAGTGGCGGAGTAGTTAGCGCGTTGCACTACGAACCCGGCGACCCGACATCAGTAAAGATTTAGCTGAACCGATCCTGGGCCCCCCTAGGTCGACTCAGCCTCAAATGAGTACCTGGTGCGGTGTGTTAACATCGTCACCGGGGAGACAAAGGCGGCCCCGGGGTGGTGCTGGCCACCCACCCTCTCGGGCGCCGTGCCAGCATTCATAGGTGCTCTCTAACAGCACTTGCCCGAACAGTGTATTAAGGCTATACGGGGGATATTTGTCTTTGTCTACTTGCCACTTTCGCTCTGCGCGTGTGAGTTTATCTAAGTGTTTATGAGTGTGCGTAGGCAGTTGTTGTTGTTGTTAGCCGGAAATGTGTGTGCGCGTTGATGGTTGTGTCCGTGTTTGTGCGCTACGGGGATGGGTGGCGCAGTGGTTAGCGCACTGCCCTACGAACTCGCAGACCCGAGATCGATTCCTGCTCGCGGCCAACATCGCTGACGAATCTACTCCTGGCTCTCCCCGAAGTTAAATAGGCAATTTAAAATAAAACACACACAGAGACACAGACATCAATATCTCATGAATCAGAGCAGCGATACGGCCACGGGCGCTTCTGACTGACACCGCCTCGGTGCGCGGCATTGCATAGGGCGGCTCGCTCGGCAAAGCGAGCTGGGCGAACGCGTCCCAACACGTTCCGTCGCGAGGCGGCCACACGAGGGATCGACCGCTGTGCCCTTTGCTGCGTTGTGTGCGATCAGCGGCGGCCACGGCAAGAGAAGCGCGCGCGGGAGGAGGCGCATCCACTGCTGCCACTAGCGGCCGACCCCCCTCTCGCACGCCGACTGCCCAGGAGGACCCCGGGAAGGAGCAAGACGACACAGACGACACAAGACGACACAAGACAACACAAGACGACACAAGACGACACAATACGACACAAGACGCGCCCCTGCACGGCGTTGTCCAACAGAACGCGCGCTGCCCCTTTGACCGGTGACACATTCACGTGTTTTTTTAATTCAGTTCCAAGCGGCACTGTTTGCGTCTGTGCGGCAGCAGGTTTGCTAGCTGCTATAGGCCCGATTCGGGCGTGTTTGCTCCACGGCCTGAGCCAGGGCTGGGACGGCCTCTTCATTTTTGAGGAGCGAATTTGAATTCCCCGGTTGCCTTTTGGAGTGCAACCACGCGTGGACACATGTGACAGCCCAGCGCAAGCAGCGCCTGCGGCGCTAGGAGTGGCCGAGTGAGTGTGTGTGTGTTGAACTTAGTTCGCACCCTACGTAGACAACCGCGCTAATCGGAGTGTGCGGCGGAAGGACAACGAACTAAACACTAAGAGCTGTTATTTTGAGTGCGCTAACATCAGACTTAAAGCGTTGCCATGTTTCAATGAAACCTGTTCGTTGCTGACCATGTGAGGCTTTGAACCTTTAAGCCTGTGCTTAGCAACCTTGAGAGATTAAAAACAACTCTAGTACCCGATTAGTGTGGTGAAGGTGAAGGAGAAATGTTGGTGGCCGTGGGCCACTTCAAGTGGGAGGACCTCGTGTGCCCCTGGGGCGAGTGAAGTAGCCGAATCTGACCCACGGGACGCAGGTTCCTCGCCTTTTTTGGAGAGGAGTAATTACTCCCACCTTCTTGGTTCTTTCGGTGAAGTCACGTAGAAGGGAAGTAATAAAATAATAAAAATAAAACATCATTAAATAAAATAAGTCTCACGACGTTTCGGCTACAACGCAAGCAGCCGTCTTCAGAAGCAGCCGTCTTCAGAAGACGGCTGCTTGCGTTGTAGCCGACACGTCGTGAGACTTATTTTATTTTATGATGTTTTCTTTGTATTATTTTTTTACTTCCCTTCTACGTGACTTTACCGAAAGAACCAAGAAGATGAATCCCTGCAGTCACGAAAGCTTTAAATCGAAATTTACTCCCACCTGTCACCGATTTTTCAATACACAAGCGAGCCGTGCCTGCAGCCGTGCCGAGCCAGCCCAGCACGGCTCGGCAGGTGACAGGTTGTTTTCCACTGCAGAACCCGCGCTGTGCCGCTCACGCCAGACGCAATGACCGAGTGCGTCATCAACCCCATTCCTGGCTCTGCTTGGCTCCGAGACAGATTCAGACGTCTTGTCAGGTAAGCTTAGCACGGCTCGGTTCCAATTCAGCTTGGCAAATAGTGGAAACCACCTGGACCATGACGGCCGCTTGCTGGCTCGGCTCAGATGTGTCAATGGAAAAGACGTATGCGTGCATGATTGGGGCCCTTTTTGTTGTATTTTGTAAACTCTCAGTTGTCAAGAATTTGGCCACCTGAGTGATTGTGGTGCTGGGTGGAGGCAACTGTAGACACCCACTGTTGTGTAACGATTATTAATCCCCTCGTATCATGAATGTCGAGATCAACACGTGGGGTTTCTCACAAGCAAGTACGGCGATTCAGAACTGGTTTCTGGATTTGGGCAGATCAATATCCGGCTGAATTCTGTTGCAAGATCTCCTTCGCCAAACAAACGAAACGGTCAAGTGCCCAGGCGATGAACAATTCACACATTTTGGCAACCTCGGTGTTTTGAGTCACACGATTTCTCTTAAAGTTAATCCGCTGAATTTACTAACTTTTTTTTAAAGCGATCATAAATATATATCTGTATAATCTTCGCTGTATAAATGGGGCATGTTTGTGCTTTGGTGCCATATATAAGTCGCCTTTGCTGTTTTTCCTGTGAAATAAATCTGCTCTCTGCTACCCCCTTCTCCTCGTCGATCGATGTGTCACTCGCCAAGTTCGTAGCGCAGCGTGGCTAACCGCTACATTACACACACACATCAACCAACACACACCAAACCCACACACGCATCAACCAAGACACACACCAAACCCACACACGCACACCCCAATCCACAAACACACACACATACCAACCCACACACACATCAACCCACACACGCACACCCCAAACCACAAACACACTGATCAACACACACACACACCAAACCCACACACGCACACATACCAACCCACAAACACACCGACCAACACACACACACACCAAACCCACACACGCACACCCCAATCCACGAACACACCGACCAACCCACACACACATCAACCAACACACACAAACCCCAATCCACAAACACACACACATACCAACCCACAAACACACCGACCAACACACACACACACATCAACCAACACACACACACCCCAATCCACAAACACACACACATACCGACCCACAAACACACCGACCAACATACACACCAAACCCACACAAGCACACCCCAATCCACGAACACACACGCATTGAAACTGCCCAAGTAATTAAAACGGTCAAAATACCGTACATTGCGGGAGTAACTAATAAACTAGCCAGATGTTTGGAAGAAAAAAAACACCAGAGTCAGATTTGGCACGGTACATAAAATACAGAAATTAATATCTGATACAAAATATGTATTACCGAAGCTATCAACTAACGGCATTTGTGGCAAATGGTATGTTGGGCAAAGAGGACGAATGATCAGCACGAGACTAAAAGAACACCAAGGGAATATTAAATTCTCCCAAATACAACTGTCAGCAGTAGCAAAACACGCGTGCCAACAAGAACACTCAATTGATTTTGATAATGTTGAAGTTCTGTGCAAAACTAACCACTGCTGGCCAAGACTAGTTAGATAATCTATTGAAATTGAAAGATAGTTTTTTTAATGTTCGGATAGCTACCGAATTGGAAGGGAATTATCAAATAACACATTGTTTAAATGTATGCCTACACAGGCCACCATACTTCAATAGAGATTACCGTTGGTACGGCTGTTTTAATAAATACAATAGGCAGGAAGGACAAGATTAATAGGGCCCGCATAATGCACGTTGACTCAAGGGCACAGAAGCGTGGTCACCACATCTACGCCTCGATAAAAGGAATGAAACAGGAGGATTTCTCCACCAATCTGGCTGTCGCCTGATGAAGCTAGTTGTAATTACTGGCGAAACGTCGTACTCAGATTGTAAATGTTGAGGCTTGGCTCTCCAACAAACCGGTGTTGCTGTACTAGTGACGAATTGGTCACGTTCTGCCGGTTTTAACGACACATGTATATATTTACGCGATCTAACCACAAAAATCTCTACAATGAACACACACATCCCAAACAACACTCACCAAACCACACATACGACGCCTAAGGTGGCATGCCCTCTGGCCGCGGTAAGCAAGACAGGGCAGGTTTGAGGCGGACTATTTTTAGGGCACCTTTTGTAAGCCACTTCCCAACTGCGGCGGCGGTGGGGACGCGGGCGGTGGTGGTGGCGGTGGTGGTGTGAGCAGAGTTGGATCCTAAAGAGGACTGCTCAGACTCAGCTACAGCCCACCGCGTCAGCTCGCCACTCAAAGAGCTTCCAGCCGCACAAGCCGAGGACTTTCGTGGGGGTGCGTGGGGAGGAGGTGACGGTGAAGTCCACTGAAGGACGCCCGCGCACGAGCAGATTCGATGTGAGGACAGCCGCTGCTGGGCGACAGATTCCCACGCACGACGCTGACTCAGCACAGGACCTAGACATGTGTAGTGACATAGAGTCGGTCACTTAGCAGCATAGCGCTGGTTGCTGGCAGGGAAGGGGATCTGCAGCTACAGCAGCCCTGACTACCATCCCCCACACACACCACACCCCCCCCACACACACACACCCCCACACACACACCACCCCCCACACACACACCACCCCCCCCCACACACACCACCCCCCACACACACCACCCCCACACACCCACCACACCCCCCCCCACACACACCCCCCACACACCCTACACACACCACCCCACACACACACACCCCACCCCCCCCACACACCACCCCCCACACACACCTCCCACACACACCACCCCCCACACACACACCCCCCCCCACACACACCCCACCCCCCACACCACCCCCCCCACACTGGGGGTGAGATGGTATCACACGACCCCCACCCACGTGTCCCAGGCCCACACGGTGCGAACTTGGCTCGTGGCCAAACCGAATAGGCACGAGTCGTTCTGCCGCTTTGCATTCCTCGCACTCGGCCAGGGCGACGCCCAACAAACTCACTCTCGTCTCTTTAACACGAAATATCGTCTCTTTAACACAAACTCTCGTCTCTTTAATACAAAATCTCGTCTCTTTAACACGAAATATCGTCTCTTTAACACAAAATCTCGTCTCTTTAACACAAAATCTCGTCTCTCGCGATAAGCAAACTCTGAGCGCCCTCCCGCGCCTTCAGAATTCCCCGCCATCGCCTCGTCCCCCAAAGTTCTTCGTCTGATCCAGAAACGTGTGGACGTCTCGATTGAGGTCACCAGCGCCGCTTGCCCGGACGGGCAGGGCAACCCTACAGCTCGGCGAATGATCGCGACGACCTTCTTCCTCTGTCCACACTGCGTGGTGGTGGTGGTGGGAGGGGCGCGTTCGTTGTCACGATGCCACTGAGATGAGCGATTGTCACCCGCGGCTGGCGAGTCCCGAGTCGCGTGAGGTCGTGGATAAGGCTGAGTGGTCATGGTGAGCACAGAGTGTGGGGGGGGGGGGGCACAGAGTGAGGTGGGTGAGTGGGGTGGGTGGGGTGGGTGAGTGGGGTGGGTGGGGTGGGTGAGTGGGTGGGGTGGGTGAGTGAGTGAGTGAGTGGGGTGGGTGGGGTGGGTGAGTGGGGTGAGTGGGTGAGTGGGGCGGGGTGGGTGGGGTGGGTGAGTAGGGTGGGTGAGTGGGGTGGGTGCGTGAGTGAGTGATGTGGGTGGGTGAGTGGGTGAGTGGGTGAGTGAGTGGGGTGAGTGGGTGAGTGGGGTGGGGTGGGGTGAGTGGGGTGGGGTGGGTGGGTGGGTGAGTGAGTGAGTGGGTGGGTTGGTGGGGTGGGTGAGTGAGGTGGGTGGGTGAGTGGGGTGGGTGAGTGGGGTGGGTGAGTGAGTTGGGTGAGTGAGTGAGGTGGGTGAGTGGGGTGGGCGCTCAGGAGGGTAGAGAGCGAGCGGCTCGCCATCAGAAGCGCCACGCTTCAGCTCGTGTCTGTGGCTCTGATGAGAATGTATCGCAACCAGATCGAGCACCCAGACACCAAGTGGCTGTGAGAATCGTTCACGTGACCGGTCCATTTGTTTTGGCTGCGTCGGGTGGTGAAGGGGTCTGGCGACACGACAGAACTCCGCCAAGGTCACGAGGTTGCCGAGCACGAAACATAAAACCGATGTGTGAATCACAAACTCTGCTCATTGCCGTGTTTCGCATGCAGCTGTCGTGGCGACTCGTGAAGAGTTTGAGGCAGCATGGATGTCTCACTTTGACACTCCGCATTGTATCCCGTGGCCTTTATCTCTCTTCACGGCCTGCTGGTTGCCGGCTGCACACCTACGGGCGTGGAGAGCTCGCCGAGATAGAGAGAGGGAGAGAGGCGGGCTACAGGAAAGTCCCTGGAAGCACCGCGGGGCAGCAGAGCGAGGGGGAGGGAGGGAGGGAGTCGATATCGCGGGATCGATCGAGGCACCGAGAGGCGGCAGATTCCGCGCGCTTCGTCACCCGAACAGCAAGCACTTCGATGATCTTACGCAACTTCGTTTTGACGGCGAAAGTTGACTGAACATTACTGATAATCACCATTGGAACCTCATTTGCCAGAAGAAAAATATGATAATTGTTTTTTTACCCTTTTATCTGGCAACAAAACTGACGCCTTATTTTACAAGGAGTCATGTTTGCATAGACCACAATACCTGCAGTCATAATGCAGGCGCCTTTTTGCGTCATCTGGTCCAACCCATGTGAGACTAGGCTCTAAGGAAAGCTGTCTCGGGTGTGGACCAATCAACTTCAAGGACAGTGCACATTATCAGAGTTGTGTGTTTTGTTTGCATTATGACTGCAGGTATTGTGGTCTATGCAAACATGACTCCTTGTAAAAAAGGTGTCAGTTTTGTTGCCAGATAAAAGGGTAAAAAAACAATTATCATTACTGATAATATTGCAACGTTGTTTTTGGTGGTGGTTAGTGGTTGTTGTTGTTGGTGGTGGTTGTTGTTGTTGGGTCACGTTAACAAGACGTGCCAATCAGTGAGCACGCCAGGTGGTGGCGAAGGAGCTCGTGTCACGTGGGTGATCAATCGGCACGTGATGCGCCTTACGAGTTGGCCGTGTCGGGTGGCGGTGGGTTGACGACACATTTGCATTGACGCGATCTCAGAAAAAGCACGTTCGTGTGAATGAGTGATTCTTGTCACTTGTCCCGACCCAACGCTTGACTGTAAATGAAGTGATTCATTAACGTAATTAAACTAAATAATGGGAATGTACGTTAATTGTGCACTGGTTTGTAACGCCGTGTTTTATTGCTCCGATGTGGATGTGTCTCGTCGTCATGCCGTTCGTACTGCTGTCGGTTATCGCCTTGTCACGCTGTGACCCACGAGACGTCTCCTTATCTGCTGCTCAACAACAACTAAAGCAATAAACTCGCTTTATTGTGATTACCGCTGGTCCCTTTCTTTCACCACCCGAGCGCAAAATGTGAACTTTGCTCCCGATAAGAGGAGCAAGCGCCCCCCCCCACCACTCGGGGAGCCACCGGGCGCTGCGAGCGATGCCCCCCCCCCCACTTCCCGCCCCCCACACTCGAGAGCCCCCCCCCCCCCCCCCCGAGTGTCGAGTCGCCGTCGGCATCCGCGCGGCGTCTTGGAGCCGAAGAGCTGCGGGCTGCCGCTGGCGGCGGCGGCTGCGTGACCAGCAGAGAGCGGTGCTGCTCCGCCCGGGGCCATTCAAACATCGGCGCCCACAGACTCGCCGAGAGCCCCACGGCGCTTGCGAACACCGCCCCGACGTCGTGGTAGTCGAGCCACGTGGTGGTGAGCGAGCCCACGTGGTGGTGAGCGAGCCCACGTGGTGGTGAGCGAGCCACGTGGCGGTGAGCGAGCCGACGTCGTGGTGAGCGACACTCGCGACGTTGATCGCGCTCACGGCTGTGCACGTGACTCTGTGCTCGGAGGCAACACCGGTGGTGATTGTCTTGAACCGGTCCTGGGCCTCCCCTGGGTCAACTCAACCTCAAATGAGTGGCTGGTGCAATGCGTAAAGGCCGCCACGAAGGAGATAAAGACGGCCGGGTGTGGTGTTGGCCACCCACCCCCTCGTGTGCTGTGGGTGGGTGAGTGGGTGGGTGAGTGAGTTGTTGTGACCTGCAGTGTTGTGAGTGGGTGGGTAGGTGGGTGAGTGAGTGGGTGAGTGAGTGAGTAAGTGGATGAGTGAGTGAGTGGATGAGTGAGTGAGTGGATGAGTGAGTGGGTGGGTGAGTGAGTGAATGAGTGGGTGAATGGATGAGTGAGTGGGTGGGTGAGTGAGTGAGCTAGTGGGTGAGTGAGTTGGTGAGTGAGTGGGTGAGTGAGTGGATGAGTGAGTGGGTGAGTGAGTTGGTGGGTGAGTGAGTGGGTGAGTGGGTGGGTGAGTGAGTGGGTGGGTGGGTGAGTGAGTGGGTGGGTGAGTGGGTGGGTTGGTGAGTGGATGAGTGAGTGGGTGAGTGAGTTGGTGGGTGAGTGAGTGGGTGAGTGAGTGAGTGGGTGGGTGAGTGAGTGAGTGGGTGGGTGAGTGGGTGAGTAGGTGGGCGAGTGAGTTCCTGTGATTTGCAGTGTTGTGGTTGGACACAGTGTGGATGAGACGAAACAGCCAGTGTCTGGTAGCCCAACTCCTCAACATGGATGGAGAAATCAATGAGTGAGCTTCACATGCAACCATGCTAGTAGTGATAGAAGAGTGATATGAGAAGGCGACTGACCCCCAGTGAGTGACAGCAGTGAATCAGTGAGCGGTGTTCCATCGATCACTCCGACTGCTTCACTCAGAACTTTATCCGGTGCAGCAGTGAGTGTGGAACTGCGTGGCTCCAGCAGCAGCAGCAGCAGGAGGAGTCCGTCTTGTAAACGATGCATCGACTCATCGATTAAAACCGATTCCTTGTGCTTTAACTGCATTCATGTTTCACTTTTGTAATCGAACCATCATCACAATTGTCGCCCAGCGCTTGGTTCTGTAAAAACAGAAAATCGCCAAGTTATGATGATTACGCTTAGCTTACCCAAGGAAGCCTCATTGAGTCTCAAGACTCTTTTTTCAGGAGGTTCCTGCCAAGTTTTCGCAGTAATGGGGGGGGGGGGCGATGTTGCTGCTGCTACCGCTGCTGTGTAGTAAATTTCTCGGCAGCAGTGGAGACGTTTGGTCATTACGAGTGTCACTGCGTGTGGTGTTGATGTTTTACTTTATTGCAGGCAAGAGTGAGAGACGTTGCCCCGGGCACGAGGTGGAGGGGAAGGGGGGAGAGTGGATGTCTCTCGTGTGACAGCGACGCGCGCTTGCCTCGTCATTTCACGAAAGTCACGATTCGGGGGATTTTACGAAGAGCACTTTTCTTCGGGGAAATTACACAGCGGCGTTCTCACTTGATCCGCTCAGCAGATTGTCATTATCGCACGTCACGCGACACGGCAAGGGGGCGGCAGGCGCGCGAGCCATTTGGCACCGCTTGCACGGTGACGCAATCCAGGTTTGCGGTTCGAATCCGGCCGGCCGCCCCGGATATTAGTTGGGGTGCCGCGGTGGCGACGTGCTAACTCCCTCGCCTGGTACGCAAGAGGGCGTGGGTTCGATCCCGACCCTGACGATGCCTGGTTATTTGGGGGTTTGCAATGTTCTCCCCGTGGTCGTCGTGGATTTTTCTCCGGGTCCTCCGGTTTTCCCCTCCACACGTAGAAACGGCCGCGTGGAGTATTTGCCTGCTCTAAATGCACGCGTGATTAACCACCGCTTCGTTTGTGACCAGGTCGCTTCTGAAAATAGCTCAGTGGGCCTTACCTGGTGAAATGAACATTTATTTAGCTTAGCTTATAGTATTCCTGCGGTGGTATTAACCAGAAAAAACTACACGGCGTCTGTTCCACAGTAGACGTGAAATACCCATTCGACATAATTCTAAACCGGTAAAGGCTTTGTGCCGGGTGTGCATCATCCAAGAGTTGGTGGTGGAACTGGCGATTCGTTGCCTACGAGTTGATGGTGGCACCTTGAGGGGCATTGCCACCTTCTTGGTTCTTTCGGTAAAGTCACGTAGAAGGGAAGTAATAAAATAATAAAAATAAAACATAATAAAATAATTCTCATGACGTTTCGGCCAATTATTTTGTCAAAGCGCTCTTCTTCCACCTGCAACCCAGCTTAAAAAGACGCTCCAAACCTGGGGTTGTCATTCAGACGCTGTCTTCTCGACAGACCTGTTCTTCACCTGAGGACGGCTGCTTGCGTTGTGGCCGAAACGTCGTGAGAATTATTTTATTATGTTTAATTTTTATTCTTTTATTACTTCCCTTCTACGTGACTTTACCGAAAGAACCAAGAAGATGAATCCCTGCAGTCGCGAAAGCTTTAAATCGAGCATTGCCACGACAACAAACCCGCTCGGACAAAAGAGCATTCACCAACCCGTGCCCTATTTCATTTTTGGCCGTACTGACAAATGCGTCAATGAATAAACGGTGAGCATTGAGCACAGCTCCATGTCAATACACTGCTGCCCGAGGGTTTCTCGTGCCGTGTCGGCCACGTGATCTCCGTGGCTAAACTTCACCACGCCGGCGTGCGCGGGCCGGCAGAGGCTGCCAGAGGCTCAGGGCACGACCGCGACGCTCCGGCTCCCCCGCGAGCAGGAATGTGAGGATGCTCGGGCGAGGCCAGCGGCTTTGTGTCGAAGCGTGTGTTTGCTGAAGCGTGCTCAAAGAGATGGAGGAGTCGGGGGTGAAGGGGTGGGGGGTGCGAACTTCTCCGCCTACCTGCGATGGCACCATGAGCGCGGCGCGAGAACACTCCTGCACACACGAGGGCGGCACTCAACTTAGACCGGCAGAAGCAATAACTCAGCATTCACACGCACGCCAACAACAACACGGCGGCAACAAAAACCCCGCTCTCAATTCACGGTGAGAGGTCACGTGAGGATGCACAGACCCACCGGTGACCCCCCACCCCCCCACCACGTTCCCAGCGCAAACAACTTGAGATCAACAGGCAAATAATTTTGCGAACAATAATCGTTCCGGGTGCGTGCGCGAGTGTGTGTGGTACGTATGTGTGTGTGGTACGTGTGTGTGTGTACGTGTGTGTGTGTGTACGTGTGTGTGTGTGGTACGTGTGTGTGTGTGGTACGTGTGTGTGTGTGATACGTGTGTGTGGTACGTGTGTGTGTGTGTGGTACGTGTGTGTGTGTGGTACGTGTGTGTGTGTGGTACGTGTGTGTGTGTGGTACGTGTGTTGTGTGTGGTACGTGTGTTTGTGTGTGGTACGTGTGTGTGTGTGGTACGTGTGTGTGTACTTGGTGTGTGTGAGTACGTGTGTGTGTGTGTACGTGTGTTTGTGTGTGGTACGTGTGTGTGTGTGGTACGTGTGTGTGTGGTACGTGGTGTGTTGTGTGGTACGTGTGTGTGTGTGGTACGTGTGTGTGTGTGGTACGTGTGGGTGTGGTACGTGTGTGTGTGTGGTACGTGGTGTGTGTGTGGTACGTGTGTGTGTGTGTGTGTGGTACGTGTGTGGTGTGTGTACGTGTGTGTGTTGGTACGTGTGTGTGGTGTGTGTTACGTGTGTGTGTGTGGTACGTGTGTGGTGTGGTACGTGTGTGTGTGTGTGTGTGGTACGTGTGTGTGTGTGTGTGGTACGTGTCCACGTCTAGTGTGGAGCGGTAGTGTAGCGGTCAGCGCGCTGCGCTACGAACCTGGCCACCCGGGTTTGAATCCCGCTCACGGCCAACACCTGTGACGATTGTCTACGTCGACTCAGCCTCAAACGAGTACCTGGTGCGATGTGTAATCATCGCCACTTGGGAGACAAAGGCGGCCGGGCGTGGTGGTTGGCCACCCACCCCCCTCGTACGCCGCGCCGGCATTCATAGGTGCGACTCGCTCACAGCACTTGCCCCTACAGCCTGTTAAGGCTGCACGGGGGATCTTTGTCTCTGTGTACCCACGTGTCTTGCGAGCGCGCGCGTGGTCCGAATCGCCCGCGACTCTTCCGGAACTCAACTGGCCGCAGAAGAAGCTCCCAGCACGAAACGTCGGACATTATTTGCATGCCCACTCCCCCCCACACCCCGCTTCCAGCCTTCATTGGGAAGTGTTCTCAATGTGCGGATTGCAATGAGGTGGGGGAGATGGAGGTGGGTGATGGGCTTCAGAGTCGATCAGCAAATCCGCACACATTTCTCAGTCAGCCGAGGTCCATCATAAAAACTGTGCAATATCCTGCGATGTAGTTCAACGCAAATGCCACCATATCTCGGTACAAAGATCAAACTGCTGCCACCCGAGCACGCACACCAGTTCCCGGGGATGTCCCGGGTTACAACGGGACGGGTGATAAACTGAAGTGAAACAGGAGGAGGAGATGAAGCGCTCAGCGTGGTGGACTAAGCTAGTGCGGGGCCTGTAGCATATGTTGTCGGTAAATGGGCCCTAAATATATAAAAAAAACATAAAGGTTAAAACATAAATGTTTAACTTGCATAGTAAAGTAATTGTATTTGTTTCATTTGCTATACAGCCAGATAATACGACAACTCGCTAACCTTATACACCCAGTCGTTCATAAAAGTTGAAGGCGGTATAGTACTATAGTAATAGAGCAAGTGCAGAATCACTAAACCGGAATTTTTTGCTTGAAAGCGTTTAGCGCGGGGCCCTTGAAAGTGCGGGGTCCGTAGCTGCGACATATGCAGCTACTACTTATATAGCTACTACTTATATAGCTACTACTTATATAGCTACTACTTATGTACAGTGAGGGAAAAAAGTATTTGATCCCCTGCTGATTTTGTACGTTTGCCCACTGACAAAGAAATGATCAGTCTATAATTTTAATGGTAGGTTTATTTGAACAGTGAGAGACAGAATAACAACAAAAAAATCCAGAAAAACGCATGTCAAAAATGTTATAAATTGATTTGCATTTTAATGAGGGAAATAAGCATTTGACCCCTCTGCAAAACATGACTTAGTACTTGGTGGCAAAACGCTTGTTGGCAATCATAGAGGTCAGACGTTTCTTGTCGTTGGCCACCAGGTTTGCACACATCTCAGGAGGGATTTTGTCCCACTCCTCTTTGCAGATCTTCTCCAAGTCATTAAGGTTTCGAGGCTGACGTTTGGCAACTCGAACCTTCAGCTCCCTCCACAGATTTTCTATGGGATTAAGGTCTGGAGACTGGCTAGGCCACTCCAAGACCTTAATGTGCTTCTTCTTGAGCCACTCCTTTGTT
This sequence comes from Lethenteron reissneri, assembly GCF_015708825.2. Taxonomy (NCBI): domain Eukaryota; kingdom Metazoa; phylum Chordata; class Hyperoartia; order Petromyzontiformes; family Petromyzontidae; genus Lethenteron; species Lethenteron reissneri. The sequence goes on along the minus strand of NC_083825.1, from coordinate 9,943,864 downwards.
GCCTTGGCCGTGTGTTTTGGGTCATTGTCATGCTGGAATACCCATCCACGACCCATTTTCAATGCCCTGGCTGAGGGAAGGAGGTTCTTACCCAAGCTTTGACGGTACATGGCCCCGTCCATCGTCCCTCTGATGCGATGAAGTTGTCCTGTCCCCTTAGCAGAAAAACACCCCAAAGCATAATGTTTCCACCTCCATGTTTGATGGTGGGGATGGTGTTCTTGGGGTCATAGGCAGCATTCCTCCTCCTCCATAAACGGCGAGTTGAGTTGATGCCAAAGAGCTCCATTTTGGTCTCATCTGACCACAACACTTTCACCCAGTTGTCCTCTGAATCATTCAGATGTTCATTGGCAAACTTCAGACGGGCATGTATGTGCTTTCTTGAGCAGGGGGATCTTGCGGGCGCTGCATGATTTCAGTCCTTCACGGTGTAGTGTGTTACCAACTGTTTTCTTGGTGACTATGGTCCCAGCTGCCTTGAGACCATTGACAAGATCCTCCCGTGTAGTTCTGGGCTGATTCCTCACCGTTCTCATGATCATTGCAACTCCACGAGGTGAGATCTTGCATGGAGCCCCAGGCCGAGGGAGATTGACAGTTATTTTGTGTTTCTTCCATTTGCGAATAATCGCACCAACTGTTGTCACCTTCTCACCAAGCTGCTTGGCGATGGTCTTGTAGCCCATTCCAGCCTTGTGTAGGTCTACAATCTTGTCCCTGACATCCTTGGAGAGCTCTTTGGTCTTGGCCATGTTGGAGAGTTTGGAATCTTATTGATTGATTTCTTCTGTGAACAGGTGTCTTTTATACAGGTAACAAGCTGAGATTAGGAGCATTCCCTTTAAAAGTGTGCTCCTAATCTCAGCTCGTTACCTGTATAAAATACACCTGGGCGCTAGAAATCTTTCTGATTGAGAGGGGGTCAAATACTTATTTCCCTCATTAAAATGCAAATCAATTTATAACATTTTTGGCATGCGTTTTTCTGGATTTTGTTGTTGTTATTCTGTCTCTCACTGTTCAAATAAAGCTACCATTAAAACTATAGACTCATAATTTCTTTGTCAGTGGGCAAACGTACAAAATCAGCAGGGGATCAAATACTTTTTCCCTCACTGTAGCCACTCGTGCTACTGGGATAATCCGGTACTGGTTGGAACATACCTCGCTGCGCTCGTCAGCGCGGGTTTTGCGAATGCGATTCGACTAGACGAGCAATAGACGTGCAGTACAACAACGGGTCAAGGCTGCCCTGCTGCTGCTGCCCCCTCGACTGCCCTCCGCGCAGCCACCGAGTGACGCGGCACATCACGAATCTGCTCCGCAACGCAGACGCGGGGACTTGGAGCGGGACCGCTCCGAGCAGCCCCGAGTGCTGGTCCAGAGTGTGCCAGTTCTACTAAACTACAACTAAACTCTGCTTCCTTTCTCTCTTGTTTCTTTATTCTTTCACCAGCCAAGGCCCAGCGAGCGCCCAATCTCACGGCGCGCCAGATGGAATACCGAGGCCACCGGTGCTGGGGGGGGGGGGGGCACGCCGCTGGCACGGTGCGTGCATCGCCAGAGAGCTGCTGCACCCTTGCGGCTTAAGCCGGGCAACCGCGGGGGGGGCGGGGGGGCGGGGGGGGGGGGGACTTCTTCATTTGGTTGACGTTCGTGAAAGCACGGCGGGAACGACCGCCGCTTGTGCGTGCCCAAGACGACGACAACCCCCATCGTGGCGCTCCACAGACCGCACACGGCGCAAAGTGCCGTCAGCCGAGCACGCGCGTGGCGTGGTGGGTGGCCAAAGCCGATGTCTCCCCCGGCGCTGATGTTGACACTCCGCGCGAGGTGCTCATTGTCAGCGGCGGTGGTGGCCCAGAACCGGTTCAATATTCGCCACCGTTATCGGTCGTGAGCGGGAATCGAACTCGAGACGCCGGTTCCGTAGCTGCGCTTACCGCTGCGCCACCGCTCTCCCTCTTGGTCTAATCTGCACCACCACCAACCACCCCCCCCCCCCACTCCACCTTCCGGCGTGCGTGGGAGTGTGCTTGGGGAGTGGCGTGGGAGCCTTGCACGCGGTTGCTGCTGCTGCTGGTTGCTGGTGGTGGTGCCACTCGGGGAGAGAGTCGAGAGAGGGGGTTTCCTAGGACCTTGACCTTCAAGTCAGCCGGCTGCTCGAGTCGCCTGACCGCCCGCACGAGAGAGAGAGAGCGAGCGAGGGGGGATGGACTCACGGGCCCTGCTGCTGCTCTTGCTCGGGCTGGTGCTGCTGAGTCAGGCTGCGTCAGGTGCGTACAAGGTCAAGGCGCAGCACCGCAAGCGCTCGCTCACGCCACTGCTGGCGGAAGGACCTCCGCTATGGCAACCCCCCCCCCCCTTCGGTGTCTGACTCACGCCCGGCGCCTTGGCAATTGGCGTGAGTAGTGCCAACATTGTGCCACGTGGCGCCGATCGACGACCCGAAGCTGCGACCGGGGGGGGGGGTTCGTTTTTGTTTCACTGAATAATCCGCGAGTCGCCGGTTGACCCGAGCAGGTAACCCGTGACCAGCAGCCACAGCCACGGGTATACTGGAAGCGGTGTGCCGGGCGCGACAGCCTAGTTCAATTCGTTGTGCGCCCATCTGTACGTGCAGTGCGTCGAACTTCTTTTGCACCGTACATTGTCGCCAACCGTGCTCATGTGTGGGTAGGTGACGCAACAACGCCGATCGCCAGTGGGTTGTCAAAGCGTCGCTATGAAACTCGCGGCTGAGCTCGCAGGCTCAGCAGGTCCGAGCCTGGGTGGAGACTGGATGGGCGGCGACCTTGTCCACGACTCGAGGCGACCTGCGCGAGATTTGCATTTACAGCAGAGCGCCGCGCAGAGAGGCGAAGCTGTAAAACGGTGACGATGCTCCGACGTCAACGCTCCCCAGATCCTCATCAACGCGCTCGGGCCGTCGTGGTGAAATACGGTCAAATAACCCCCGACGGTTCGGGAATGGTCCTCATCCAGCGGTGGAGTGACACCGACAGTCGTTTACCCAGTGGGAGCCTCGCGGAGTCTCAAGGCTCCTCGTCAGGAGGGTGCTGCCTACACCGGCGAGGCTCTGACCGCGCGTCCCACCAATGTGAGTTTGGCTCCTTGACCCGCGGACACCGAAGAACCGGGAGGCGACTCCGCGCGCGCGAATGGGGTTGACACTTTAAGAAAGCCGGATAACGACGCTCGTTCAAGCAGCGGGTGCACAGTAGTTCGAGAATGATCATCATCATCATCGCCGCCGCCACCCACGATCGATCCGCTGATGGATGAAATACCGTCATGCGTTTCCACACGAGCTGAGTCTGGCCACGCGCCCGCTCTGTGTGTACAGAGGACGTGTGGATTTAGTGTCGGTGCGCTCGACAGCAGAGGATGAGAACGTGACGGCGCAAGCTCAAAGCCGCCTGTTGTAACACGGGGGGGGGGGGGGGTCACGACAACGCTGGTAACGACGATTCAACAGACATTAATTTGTTTAACACGTCGTCTTTCGCGACCAATACCCCCCAAAATAACCTCCATTATGGACGACATTTCATTTACTTACAGTCGCGTTACTATGACAGGCAACTTACCCCGATACAAAACCAGCAACGTCGACAAGATGGGTCGCCCAAAAACCTGGAAAATAACTGGAACAAAAACACTTTGTGTTTGGCCACGCGAGCGTGCGGAACGTAACTTCATCATTGCCGTCGTTGAATATTTGACGAGGACAAAACTGCGGTTGAGCGACGCAGGCCTAGGGAGGCCTTCTGCGGCCCTCTGGCGAGGCCACGTGGGTCCAGGGAGGCTTCCTGTGGCCCTCCGGCAGGGCCACGTGGGTCCAGGGAGGCCTTCTGTGGCCCTCCGGCGAGGCCACGCGGGTCCAGGGAGGCCTCCTGTGGGCCTCCAGGGGAAATTTTGGGAAGTAGTTTAATTGGCGCGTGTGCTTGGTGGTGATGTTGTTTGTTTGTTCCCTTGTGTTTAGGTTTACCTCCCGGGTTTAGGACATGCCCCTGCTGGGGGTTCGCCTCCAAGCACGAAGCCAGACACGTGCGGTGCGTCGAGAAGGGCAGAGGGGGAGCCATCTGCAAGAAGCACGTGCTGTGAGTTTCATTCATTCGCTCACTCTGTGAGGTTCATTCATTCGCTCACTCTGTGAGGTTCATTCATTCGCTCACTCTGTGAGGTTCATTCATTCGCTCACTCTGTGAGGTTCATTCATTCGCTCACTCTGTGGGGTTCATTCATTCGCTCACTCTGTGAGGTTCATTCATTCGCTCACTCTGTGAGGTTCATTCGCTCACTCTGTGAGGTTCATCCATTCGCTCACTCTGTGAGGTTCATTCATTCGCTCACTCTGTGAGGTTCATTCGCTCACTCTGTGAGGTTCATTCATTCGCTCACTCTGTGAGGTTCATTCATTCGCTCACTCTGTGAGGTTCATTCATTCGCTCACTCTGTGAGGTTCATTCATTCGCTCACTCTGTGAGGTTCATTCGCTCACTCTGTGAGGTTCATTCATTCGCTCGCTCTCTCACAAACACCATGGACTTGCAGTTATACCGACTGATCGGGGAGAGGGGGGGTGGGTTAACTTAGCCATCAGCTATCTGTGGGGCGATACAATTATGTACCAATTTGCGGGAAGGCCAGAGTGGTTGTAGTGTTGAGACACTGACGCTGGCCTTGAGAATGTGGAATTCCCCGCAGAATATTCGGGGTAACGTTGGTCTGGAAAGTCTGGCCCAATAAACGACACCACACGACCACTCCATCAACCCTAATCCACACCTGTCACCCCCTTATCAGTGGCCCTACCTTATTACAGAACATTTCAGACCGTATTAGTCACCCCGTGCCATTTATAAATCTCAACGTTCATCCGACAAAGTCTCATCACAAGGGAGAAACACAAACAAATAGACACTAGCTTATGTTGCCCGTATTGAGACGGCTGTACGCCATATGTACCTGAAAACTCAATTTCCCTGTACAAGAATACGGGGTACACCTCTTATGGGTTTAGACAGCTGTGATCATCCCATCGCTACACCATGCCGCACCACCACACCAGACCACGCACCACGCCATACCACCATCACACGTGTCTCCATAGTCAAACACTCCACACATCCCCACACTCCACCGCACCACCCACACCACCACGTCACACCCCCCCCCCGCCCCCCTCCTCCCACGAAGACAAACCCTCACCACTCGTTGCGTTCATCGCCCAAACATCTCATGGAAATATACCCTCCTCAAAAATAAACTTGAGACTCGGTGAGGTGCTGCCCAGCCACCCACCCCCTCGTGTGCCGTGCCGGCCTTCACAGGTGCTACTCGCTGACAGCACTTGCCCCAACAGTCTGTGAAGCCTTTACGGGGGATTTTTGTCTTTGTGCTGTGTGAACTGAAGGGCCACACTATGGAAGGGAAGCCAGCTGTGCCTGAACCCTAAATGGCGCTGGGTCAAGAGGCTCATCAAGAGAGTTGGGTGAGTGTCTTCTCCGTTCCTGGTGGGGGGTGGGGGGAGATGGGGGGGGATAGGGGTGATGGGGGAGATGGGAGGGATGGGGGGTGGGGGATTTTGGGGGATGGGGGAAATGGGGGAAATGGGGGGGATGGGGTGTTGGGGGGGATAGGGGGTGGGGGATGGGGGGTGGGGGATGGAGGGGTTGGGGGGGATGGGGGAGATGGGGGAGATGGGGGATGGGGGATTTTCCCTGCCACCAAAATCCTCACCGCCATCTTCTCTGTGGGGCGGGGAGGCGGCCCCCCGTGTTCGCCGCTCTGCCACAGACGTTCACGGTTCGAATCCGTCGGCCGCCCTGGTTCTCTATCCACCGTGAAACGCTTCACGATTCCCACGACCGAACGCAACGGCGATCGCAGTCCGCGTGTCGCTCGGAGCTGCGCGCGCCGAGCGACCAGGGGGCAGACATCCGCCAAGGCGGCCGTCCTGATACCGGCCGCGGCGTGCGCGGTCGTGAGCAATGTCCTTCGACTCGGGCGGAGGAGCGAGCTGGAACGATGGCGACTTGGCGCGCTAATCGCCGCCACCGCCACGTGTGTGTGCTGCCTCTTGAACTTTCTTTCGCACCGCACGCAGCCTCAACGTACGCTGTGCTCACGTCACTGCTGGTGAAAGAGCCTTCGCCAGGCGGTGCTCTCGAGAGCTTGAGGTAGCGCCCTCGAGAGAGAAAGAGTCGTTTCTGACCTGGGATTACCTATGTTGACCTGGGATTACCTATGTACGTGAATGTTGAACTTCTTTCGCACCGTACGTAGCCAACCGTGCTAATCGGAGGTGCAAACCACGTGACAATTTCCTTGGCTACGTCGGGTGGTGGAGGATTTAAAGACGTGCATTCAGGCAGATCATTTGCGTACGCCTAACCCAAAATCCAACTATAAATCACGAAGCATAAAGGCAAGGCCCACGATCTCATCAGCCGTCAGCAAGGGGCAGTGCAGAGCGGGTGGACGGGCATCCTCCACGTGACCCGCGCTGTGGTGCAACATGGTGGTAGCAGCAGCAGCAGCAACATCCACGGTTGTACTGTACTTCGTTGGTCGCATTTTCTTTGCTGCCCGCGTTCACCAACCCGCGCTGAGCATTGTGCTGAAGTGTGGTAGGGAGACTAACCCCCCCCCCCCCCCCGAGATCTGCGCACGGGGTGAGGTTTCACCAAAGGGCTCGTACATGAATCACGACCTGCACCTCTCACCTGCCATTGCATCTCACAGGTACTGCTCGCAATGAAGACTGCAAGGCGTGGATGGAAGACTGATTTTCGAGTGCAACAGGGCGGACAACCAAAGCAGCAAACTATCAAGCGACGGTGGATAGAGAATGATGACACACGACCAAGCCTCTGGATCTAACGTGCACAATACGAACCTCCACATCTGAGCCTCAGAGTCGAGCTACCACGTTTCCTGTCACTTCAACGTTTGCCGGGAGCATAGACTGAGCCTCGCGGTAGAGTACAACACTTTGATTGGATATTCTACTCACCGCTGTTGTATAATTGCCTTTTTTCCAAAATTCATATCAAGAATAATTCGGCCAATATGTTTTTTTTAATAAACAATGAAAACAAACATTTAACCAGGGGCGGTTTCTTCATTAGGGCGATTGGGCGACGCACCACCAATGTCATTGAACCACAGAGTCACGCTAGCCGTCACTGTGCTTCTGGATATAGTCCAATCAGCGTCATGTCACGTTCTGTGGAGTACCGCCTCTTTTTGGGCGATTTCACTCCGGCTGAGAGTCGCCCCGAGTGGCCCCATAGACTTACATTCAAAGATGTTTTTTTTCGAACGGCGGGCGCTCCAATGCATTCTCTATGGCTTCCGGGAGGGCTTGCACTAACGTGCTTACGTCATCATACGTGCTAACGTCATCATACGTAAGCACGTTTCATCCAACAATATAATTTATCGCCACCTAGTGGAATCTGTAATAAAATAAACTTGAGTGGTTTCTTTTAATAGTGAGTATAGAAACAAACAAGATGTATTGTAAGAGTCACTTTATTTTTCATTAATATTAAAGAAGTGAAGTTGCCTTTACATGCTTAAGCTGTTAATTTATCCATTGCATGGGTGGACCTTATCCTTATCAATCATCCAGACATTTGCCCCCCCTGAGAGATTTTGCAGGAGCCGCCACTGCATTTAACCCCGCTACTCCTCACAAGCACCCAGCATTTGGAGGTCGTAAAATGCCATTAAATAATAAACTCGGGGCAAAGGAAGGTTAGCGACTATCTGGAAATCTCCACATCGACAAAGGGCATATGTCCCGACCTTCCCAAACGTTCTGGACAGTTCACAAACAAATATGCAGAGCCAGAAAGAACACACATGCACAGAGCAGAGACAAACAACACTACAACTCGCATCTTCTTTAACGAGAAACATTTGAAACTCAGCAAAAAGAACAAATCAACGTCATAGGCTGCCAGTCTATATGAGTGGTTTTATCATTGTTACTTATTTTATTTCACCCTGATTCAACTCATATATTAGTTTGTATGGTATCTTTCTATCTATGTAACTTCACCAAATGAACCAAAATACACGAGCCCCTGCCATCACGAAAACTTAAGTCCAAACTAAAGCTATTCCTCCAGCATCAAAATATAACTCAAAATAAAACACCAATCCCTGGAGACAGACTTATAACAAAGCTTGGCAAACCCCTCAAAATAATGACGTCACGGGGAGCATTACGAATATTGATTGAACATAAACCGAATAACAACCACGATATATTAAGACCGGGGTAACTCATAAGAGATACAAGGAATAAATCCAACACACACAAGACCACGTCATGTGTATTCCATGGAACCAAAGCCTCCCCTGCCACCTTTGTCTTCCAACAATTCGACACAAACACATGGCAGCCATACATGCGTATGAAGGGTGTCTGGCCTCGAGATAACAAACACTAAGAAGGAGGGGGGGGAATGCAAACGAGCATAAACTTGACGGAAAACAGCCCGCTCGATTTCACCAAAGGAAGAGGAGGGGGGGAATCAGGCGGAGCCGCGGGGGAAGAGCAGAACAGAGTAAGCATCTGCCTTGTTTTTTCCTCCTCGCAAGAGACGCAGGGAGGGGAGAGAATTCAGACAGAATCAGAGACTCGGCCCATACATTTCAGAAGCTTGCCAGCAGAAGAAGAATCCAACCGAAGAAGACTCCAGGAACCGAAGAAGACTCTGCAATCATTGCATAATGCAGGGGCATAATATGACTTTGAAACCACCCCCCCGCCCACCTCCTACGCATTTCACAAGTAGTACTAATCACATTCATGCATTTCCCATAAATATGCTAAATTCCTCTTGATATGCAAATTCTTTTGTCAAGGCGCCCTTCCCCCCTTCTAACCCAGCTTAAATAGACGCTCCAAGCGTGGTGGTGTTTCATTCAGACGCTGTCTCCCCGACAGACCTGGTCTTCACCTGAGGACGGCTGCTTGCGTTGTGGCCGAAACGTCGTGAGAATTAATTTACTATGTTTTATTATTTTATTACTTCCCTTCTACGTGACTTTACCGAAAGAACCAAGAAGAAGAAGACTCTGCAATCAACCAGGATGTCGAGGCTCGCTGAGTAGCGATGTGCTACCCAGCGCGAATTCGGAGTTGACTGACGAGGCATCGCTCAAAGCCACTGCCCCGAGTGCCGCTCCCACGAGCCGCTGCGGTGCGAGTGGAGCTGACGAGAATTCCAGCAACCACCATCATCGAGAAAGGGCGGAAGGCGCCAAACATCGACCAAGCCAGCATCACGGAGAACCAGCTCCATCAGACATTGGTGCCGGTCACCAGCGAACGAGAGCATCGTTCATCGCCAGAGAACCCGGAGCCGTGGAGAGAACGCAGAGCCGCGCCGCCGGGGCCACCGAGCACAGGTGTCACGTGTCACGCGGATGAGCGACACGAGCGACCGAGCATCTTCAAGGACAAGCATCGTGCCGACGCAGCTCATCCCGCAACGGAGCGAGCCGGCAGCTAACAGCAGACACGCCACGTGCGAGAGGGAGCTCCGAAGGTGTTCGTATGATACGCATTCACACGCCAACACTCACCGCCCCGGCGTCTGCGCGACGCAAAGAATTGACCCAGGGAATTAAAACCACACACGCCCACACACACACACACACACGGACTATAACACAAGAATTTACCAAGGAGACGATCCAACACAGACACAAATGTAACATACCTTAGCCAATCATAAGAAGACTAATTATAAGAGTATGAACCATTAGCTGACTGTGAAAACATTGAGTGATAAGAATACGGTCGTTTATAAGTACATTAGTCGTTAGAATTTTTAAATTATTTTTCTTTTTAATTGCGTAAAATTACCAATAGATTCATCGATGCAAACTAAACTTTTGAAACCTTCGTTACGAATCTACTCGCTCACAGGGAGAATATTGTGTTAAACCTTTCTTTTGAACACCGAATCTTGCCCACGAATCAATTGAAGCTTAGCAAAAAGACAAGCATCTCGCGTAAGCAGGACACACCACTGCACACAATTGTCTCAAGACGTTTCGTTAATTATATAAATCTTGCCGATGAATCTATTGACGTGTACTTTTTCCTTGGGGATATAATAATTTGCTTTTTATTGACTTTCGTATGAACATCGTCGCGTGTATGTTTTAAGGACTTTCCCTATCGCTGTATTGCTCGCGTTACTCATCAATTGTTCGATTGCCCAGTTAACAACGCAATCATTGATGGTTACATGTACGGATCGGTGAGGGCTGCTTTCCCGTTGGTACCGTGGATGATTACAAGCGTGAGAGTTCGCATATTAGAGTGTCATGTTTTTATTTAGAATTAAAATGTCTTAAAGAGTCTGAGTGCTTCCTTTCTGAGTTCATGCATAATCATCTCATTTTTAAGAACTGTATCCTGCGTTGAGATTATAAGTCAAGACTTGACATAAACACACTAAGACATAATCAGTAAATGTTAAAGCGTGAATAATTGTATTTTCCCGATTGATAATACGACCCGAGACAACGAAGCTAAACCTAATTATCATAACGACACACATTAGCATAATCACATACATTCGCACAAATTAATAAGATTATCTCACTTATTTGCATAATTTTTGCGCAAAAATAAATGTAGCATAATTTCTCATAATCGCACATTTTCCAATTTTCATTTAATTTATTTTATTTTATTAAATTTTCAAGACCCGACATATACAACACCGCTGGCCAACCACGTGGCCGCACCGGAGCCTGCAGCACCTTCAGGATCATTAAATATATACTGCAGGAATCCGATTATCTATAAAGCTCTTTCTTCACGATGCCAGCGTCTCCGTAGACTCAACCCCTGCCAACAGCTGACGCGACTGGGCGCTCCACCGCCCTTGGTTTGGGTTTACACGGCCAGCATCGCTCCCTCCCCTGCGGTGTATTTTGTTTTCTGTTTTGATTTGTCCATTCACGAAGGGAGAAGCGTGAATCTGCCCCTGTTCGTCGTTTAGATGCGGTCGGTCAAGCCACGTGTCACGTGTCTTCCAATTACACGACGGCAATGATGACGATGATGATGACAAGCGTTGTGGATGATGATTGTGACGATGATAACTGATAGCTACCGGTGATAGTTGTGGATGATGATTGTGATGATGATGATGGCTGATGATTGTGGATGATGATCATTGTGGATGATGATGATTGTGGATGATAATGATTGTGGATGATGATGATGATTTGTGATGATTGTGATGATGATGATTGTGGATGATGATGATGATTGTGAATGATGATTGTGGATGATGATGATTGTGAATGATGATTGTGGATGATGATGATTGTGGATGATGATGATGATTGTAGATGATGATGATTGTAGATGATGATGATTGTGGATGATGATGATGATTGTGGATGATGATGATGATGATGATTGTGGATGATGATGATGATTGTAGATGATGATGATTGTGGATGATGATGATTGTGGATGATGATGATGATTGTGGATGATGATGATTGTAGATGATGATGATTGTGGATGATGATGATTGTGGATGATTGTAGATGATGATTGTGGATGATGATGATTGTGGATGATGATGATAGTGGATGATGATGATGATTGTGGATGATGATTGTGATGATTGTGGATGGTGATAATGATGGCTGCTGATGATTGTGGATGATGATTGTGGATGATGATGATTGTGGATGATGATGATGATGATGATTGTAGATGATGATTGTAGATGATGATTGTGGATGATCATTGTGATGATTGTAGATGATTGTGATGATGATGATCGCTGCTGTCGATGATTGGCGGAGGATCAAGCGCCGAGTTGCTCTTGAGAGTGGGAAGTGACGTCGCGCGGGGTGGGTGAGGTGAGTGGGTGGGTGGGAAGTGACGTCGCGCGGGGTGGGTGAGGTGAGTGGGTGGGGGGGAAGTGACGTCGCGCGGGGAGGGTGAGGTGAGTGGGTGGGTGGGAAGTGACGTCGCGCGGGGTGGGTGAGGTGAGTGGGTGGGTGGGAAGTGACGTCGCGCGGGGTGGTGAGGTGAGTGGGTGGGTGGGAAGTGACGTCGCGCGGGGTGGGTGAGGTGAGTGGGTGGGTGGGAAGTGACGTCGCGCGGGGTGGGTGAGGTGAGTGGGTGGGTGGGAAGTGACGTCGCGCGGGGTGGGTGAGGTGAGTGGGGTGGGTGGGAAGTGACGTCGCGCGGGGTGGGTGAGGTGAGTGGGTGGGTGGGAAGTGACGTCGCGCGGGGTGGGTGAGGTGAGTGGGTGGGTGGGAAGTGACGTCGCGCGGGGTGGGTGAGGTGAGTGGGTGGGTGGGAAGTGACGTCGCGCGGGGTGGGTGAGGTGAGTGGGTGGGTGGGAAGTGACGTCGCGCGGGGTGGGTGAGGTGAGTGGGTGGGTGGGAAGTGACGTCGCGCGGGGTGGGTGAGGTGAGTGGGTGGGTGGGAAGTGACGTCGCGCGGGGTGGGTGAGGTGAGTGGGTGGGTGGGAAGTGACGTCGCGCGGGGTGGGTGAGGTGAGTGGGTGGGTGGGAAGTGACGTCGCGCGGGGTGGGTGAGGTGAGTGGGTGGGTGGGAAGTGACGTCGCGCGGGGTGGGTGAGGTGAGTGGGTGGGTGGGAAGTGACGTCGCGCGGGGTGGGTGAGGTGAGTGGGTGGGTGGGAAGTGACGTCGCGCGGGGTGGGTGAGGTGAGTGGGTGGGTGGGAAGTGACGTCGCGCGGGGTGGGTGAGGTGAGTGGGTGGGTGGGAAGTGACGTCGCGCGGGGTGGGTGAGGTGAGTGGGTGGGTGGGAAGTGACGTCGCGCGGGGTGGGTGAGGTGAGTGGGTGGGTGGGAAGTGACGTCGCGCGGGGTGGGTGAGGTGAGTGGGTGGGTGGGAAGTGACGTCGCGCGGGGTGGGTGAGGTGAGTGGGTGGGTGGGAAGTGACGTCGCGCGGGTGGGTGAGGTGAGTGGGTGGGTGGGAAGTGACGTCGCGCGGGGTGGGTGAGGTGAGTGGGTGGGTGGGAAGTGACGTCGCGCGGGGTGGGTGAGGTGAGTGGGTGGGTGGGAAGTGACGTCGCGCGGGGTGGGTGAGGTGAGTGGGTGGGTGGGAAGTGACGTCGCGCGGGGTGGGTGAGGTGAGTGGGTGGGTGGGAAGTGACGTCGCGCGGGGTGGGTGAGGTGAGTGGGTGGGTGGGAAGTGACGTCGCGCGGGGTGGGTGAGGTGAGTGGGTGGGTGGGAAGTGACGTCGCGCGGGGTGGGTGAGGTGAGTGGGTGGGTGGGAAGTGACGTCGCGCGGGGTGGGTGAGGTGAGTGGGTGGGTGGGAAGTGACGTCGCGCGGGGTGGGTGAGGTGAGTGGGTGGGTGGGAAGTGACGTCGCGCGGGGTGGGTGAGGTGAGTGGGAGGGTGGGAAGTGACGTCGCGCGGGGTGGGTGAGGTGAGTGGGTGGGTGGGAAGTGACGTCGCGCGGGGTGGGTGAGGTGAGTGGGTGGGTGGGAAGTGACGTCAAGCGACTTTGCCGTAATTTCTCGGATGTGAAGGAATTAATTGGTGGGCGCGCGAGTGGGTGCGTGAGTGGGTGGATGCGTGCGTGAGTGGGTGGGTGCGTGAGAAGGTGGATGCGTGAGTGGGTGGGTGGAAAGTGACGCCTACACCCCGCCCCCACCGGCCTGCCATCTCTACAATGACCCTCTCCCCGGGGTGGGACAAGGGCGATGATCATGCCCGATTGATGATAATGATGATGATAACTAGTTGCTGATGGTGACCATCGGTGATGCGTGTGTACAGTGCCGCAATAAAGCCGGGAGTCCACGCGGCTCGCGCAAGAACACAGCCGCCATAAAGTCGCTCGAACGCTCCGCCTTGCCACCAAATTGCTCCGCAAATCATGAACTATGATTGCCTGCGAATTGCCTGCTAATTGCCTGGGTATTTCCACTTGGGCCCTCCCTCCCCCTCTCCACCACCCCCTCTGAACCTGCCTGCCCTTCGGCCCCACCTGCAAGGCACATCATCATCATCGCAGTGCCCCATCAGCAGCAGAGCGCAAATCAGAACAAACTCGTTCCGCAAGCCCTCCTCCTCCTCGTGAAGACACCCGGAGCTGCGCCTCCCACGTGGCACCTTCGCGGGGGAGAGGAGGAGGAGGGGTGGGGGGGGGGTCCACGCGAGCGCATTCGATTATAAGCGCAATTAAATAAATAAGTCGTAAATTCTCCACCCGTAATAAAAAATATATATAATGGTAATTGCACGGTGTCGGTGTGGGGGAATTTACTGCGTGGGAGGGATGTTTACCCGCGGCGCTTGCGAGTTGTGTGAATGGGGAGCGGTGGCGCAGCGCTTAGCACCGCGCCGCCACGAACCCGGCCACCCAAGTTCGATTCCCCTTGACGTCCGACAACAGTGGCGAATGTTTGAAGCGGCCCCGGAGCCTCCTCTAGGTCGACTCGACCTTAAATGGGTGGCTGGTGCGGCGTGTAAACTTAATCACTGGGGCGGCAAGGGCGCGGCCGAGCGTGGTGCTGGGGTCACCCCAGGGGTCATGGGCTGACTGACTGAGATGAGTGGCATAGCTGCACCACCTGTGCTCCCCACTGTGCCAACTCGCTGCTGTTTATCGCCCGGCGCTCCGCTCGTTGTTGTGAGCTTCGCTCCTCTGTCCCCTGCTGTTGATGGACGGCGCGACTGCCTCCGGCTGCCCAGTCGCCTCCTTCACGAGCCTCCTCGACAGAGGCCGCTATTGACACCGCTGGTGCAGAGCATTGGCAAGTCCACTCAGCTCCACATCTTCTGTACCACGGCCCATGTCTTCTCAAGCCCGTGCAGCGACTGTTCAGTTCCCCTCTATCTGGCCAAAGAGAAGCTGCTTGGGCATGCGGTGGTTTGCGCCGACTGGTCACGTTACTCGTGGCACAAGACAAACACGCCAGACAAAATGTTATTCCCACGCAGTAAAACGCCTTCAGAGTGTTTACACACGGGGTTAAATGGCCCTCACCTGAGTATCCCTCGCACGCAATAGCCACGTCCGCGACCAGCTCCCAGGACATTCTCGCTCTGACTCCGGCTCGGTCGGGTGGTGAGCGCGGAGGAGAAGGAGGCTGTTCAGATCCGTTTAGGTTACCGGTTTGCTGCGCCTATACCAATGTGTCCCAAGAAGCAACATTGCGCGTTTCGCCGGTCGGCGGGTGGCGCGTGGTGGAGACGCACCGCGGCTCCTCAACAACGACTCGAGTTCCTATCCCCCGGCTTCTGGGGTCGCGCTGCTGCTGCTGCTGCTGCCCCCATCCTAGAATATCAGCCGCTGTGCGAACAGAGTGGAACAACGCGGACGAACCCTGGCCAATGAGTTCCAATATCTGGGTTCTAATATATTTAGGCCTGTCGGGATTCGTCACCCGCTCACCACGATGATCGCGATTCCATTCAACAGCTGATGGACGTTTTTTAAAATATATTGTAGCGGCCTCCAGTAGCCAGTGGACTCGTTACATACAAGGTGTCATCGGTTCACGATGAAGAGCGACCGAGGGAGGCATCGTCGTCTCTCCGGGGATCTAACAATCCGAATGGCTCCGCACACCCAGAAGACCGCTGCCCGGCGAACGGAGACCCGAATGTCATCGCGCCTCCTGGCTTGGACATTCCTCCTAGACGCCGGCGGAATCATCAACCGTATCAGAACATCACCCGGGCCATGCAGCCCACACCACGGGCCATGCAGTAAACCCGCTGTGATCTGCGCTCCTTCATGCGGTGCAGCAGCAAAACCAGGCGAACTCTTTCTTTCTCTTTCTCCTGAAGGTCCTCTGGTCGTGGCCAGCAGATGAAACATCGACGTAGACATTTGGCTCCTGAATCCATTGCTGCAAGAATAAAATGGCATTTTGGTTTGAAAAAGGTATCCTCCCCACAGAGGTTAGTCAGTTGAACACGTCGGCTTTTGCGACCAATATTATCCATAATAGTGGCTGTTTGGGTTAGATCGACGACAATTGAGTGCCAAACGTCGTACTCGAATTGTAAATGCTGCGTGTTTACACTCCCAACACACCGGCGTGCTCGACTAGTAACGAATTGGCACGTTTAGTTTCCCGTGACAAACCGTCTCACCTATCGGCTGTGTCGGTGGTGGGGAGGTTAACGACACATATTGAGGCGACCTGCCCGAGAAAGAAATCTGTATTGTGAAGTGTTGGCTACGTCCACCACTTCCAAACCGCGTGGCGGGCCAAGTCGCCGCGTGGTTAACTTGCCCTCCGCACCCCCACTTAAGAAAGTAAAAGGTGGAAGCCCCTCCAATTGGTCGACCTCCGCCACTGCAGGCGAAAGAACCCTCCACTAGAGGGAGCTCTGGGGGGTTATTTGGCCTACTCTTCCACGCGGACCAGGCGTCTTGGAAGAGGCGCGCGTACCCACACTTTACCCCACCGCGCGCGCGACCTGCGATCCACGGTTGTGTGCACTCGCACGCGCTTCGTGACCACGTGAACCAGGTAAACGTGGTCACGAAGGGCGATTTGTAACCTGCGTGTGTTTTCTCTCTCTCTCTCTCGACCGGTCTTCTCATTCGGTTGCATTACCCCCCCCGCCCCTTCGAATTCCTACGACGTCCACGTCTTGAGTGTGATCTCTCTAGCGAGACGACTCTGTGACGATTCGCCTCGCTGGAGCCTCTTACGTCTCAACCATATCTTATATAGGGGCCCTAAATAAATACAACACGTACATATTAAAACATACATTTTTTAATTGCATGGTAAAGTAATTGTATATTTAAATTTGCTATACAGCCAGATAATACGACAAATCGCTAACCTTCAACACCCAGTCGTTCATAAAAGTTGAAAGCAGTATAATACTATAGTAATAGAGCAAGTGCAGAATCACTGAACCGGAATTGACAGCTTGAAAGCGTTTAGCGCGGGGCCCTTGAGAGTGCGGGGCCCGTAGCATTTGTAGCTACTTTTGCTACCACGACAATCCGTCACTGTGTACGCATGCACGTACATGTACGCATGCACGTACATGTACGTGCATGCACGTACATGTACGCATGCACGTACATGTACGCATGCACGTACATGTACGCATGCACGTACATGTACGCATGCACGTACATGTACGTGTGGTGAACTTCTTTTTGCTGGCACGGTGCGTGGCCAGCTAACGGGAGGTGCGGCGGGGAGGACAATGAACTAAACACGAGCAGCAGCTCCAAAGAAGCGAGTTCTCAATCCGTACAGGGCAAGGCCGTGGCCATGGAGTCAATATTGGGGGGGAGAAAATCTTCCGGGGGGTGTGGGGGTCCCCCCCCCCAGAAAAAAAAATCTTAATTTGAAAGCGAATATCCTGCCATTTCCTGCCTAAAATAGAAAAAAATTCACTAAGACATGGGATGGACTTTTTATAATTTTTTTACAATAATGTCTAATAGTGTATTGTATTACATTGCTCTGTTTTTTTATTTTTTACCGTTTATTGTTTCATTGTATGTAATGTCAGAGATTATGGATTAATAAAGTACAACCATAACCACAATCATATAAACAAAAATCTATTTTATAGCAATATATTGGGGGCCTTGGTACAGGGTGACTTCTCCATTTCGTTTCTCGATCCCTTTAACACTTCCATCTATATTAAACGGAATGCGTTTAACCATCGGGGCCTGTACCTTGACCCCGGGCGCGTTTGTGTGAACGCCCCCGCGGAGAAAGAGTTCCATGCGGCACATTTGGCCGGTTCCCTCCTGCCGTCGACGATTTCAACCTCGCACTGGGATCATCGCCTTCACGCGTTGGGGGCGAGCGTGAGCTCACCCATGGTGAACCACGGGTGAGCTCACCCATGGTGAACCACGCTCATGACTGTGCCCTCTGCTCATAGCCAGGGGTAGCGAGGCGTGTGTTTGTCACTGCTGTTGTTTTTATTATTTCAGTGAATGCAATGGCTGATCGGTACTGGGCACGCGCCTCCAGTTGAGGTTTGGGCTGTGGCCTCAGGACTCAGAGATTGAGGCTGTGGTGCTGTGACGAGGAGGGTGAGGCTCTGGTCGCTATTGCAGATGCGCCACTGCCCTTCTGAAGAAGACATTTAAGTAAAATTTCACCGTTTCAATACCCCCCCCCCCCTTAGTGCTCAGCTGTTGTGGAGTCGCCCACTTCTCCGGAGGACAGAACACAACGCAGAGTCTCGACTCATCGTTCCCTAACTTTATTTCTTCATCGTTGTTGTTGTTTATTTAGCCGACCTGTACCCCCCCCTACCTCCTGTCAAGAATTCACGACGGGAGGAGAGGGGACGGAGCGGACCCCGCTCCACTCAACCCCCACCGCTCCGTCGGTTCCCAGCGCCACCCGTGCCCTGCAGCTTCTCTCTGTCGGCTTCGTCGTCTTCACCACCACCATCACCACCACCATCACCACCACCACCACCATCATCATCACCACCACCATCATCATCATCATCATCACCACCACCACCACCATCATCACCACCATCACCACCACCACCACCATCACCACCACCATCACCACCACCACCACCATCATCACCACCACCACCATCATCACCACCACCATCACCACCACCATCACCACCACCATCACCACCACCATCACCACCATCACCACCACCACCACCATCACCACCACCACCACCATCATCATCACCACCACCACCACCACCATCACCACCACCACCACCATCACCACCACCATCACCACCACCATCACCACCACCATCACCACCACCATCACCACCACCATCACCACCATCACCACCACCACCATCACCACCACCATCACCACCACCATCACCACCACCATCACCACCACCACCATCATCACCACCATCACCACCACCATCACCACCACCATCACCACCACCACCACCATCACCACCACCACCACCATCACCACCATCATCATCATCATCATTTCGGGTCCTGTTGTAGACCCCGTAGAGAGCCCCCCCCCCCCCACCCGCCTCGCTCTCTCCACATTCTTATTGAGCTCTTTGTCCAGGCTTTGCCCACTGGTTTCACATCTCGATTCGCTTAATTTGGGGATAATCCGTTTTGCGACTTCTGGCAAATGTGAATATATACACACAGGGTGCTTCAAACAAATGTGAACACCTCTGAGAATTTGCAACGACACCACGAGAAATGTGCCTCCGAGCTCTGGAGACCACCTGGAGAAGATTCCAGACACGTGTTGACAACGATGGCGAACACGTGGAGACTCATCTTCGTGGTTCTTTCGGTAAAGTCACGTAGAAGGGAAATAATAAAATAATAAAAATATAAAACAATACAATTCTCATGACGTTTATTTATTGTTTTATGTTTTTATTATTTTATTGTTTCCCTTCTACGTGACTTTACCGAAAGAACCAAGAATATGAATCCCTGAAGTTACGAAAGCTTTAAATCGAAATTGGAGACTCTTTGACTTTTTGAAGCTATTAACATGACATTTGTTATCATGAGCATTATCCGTTCTTTTCCCATTAAAAACGATAGTCCCATATAAGTGTCAACGTTTTTTTTAAGCACCCTGCGTATTCTCACACTGGTTGCACATCCATCATTTTATCCGAGTCCGATTCGTTTCCACCTTCTCTCTCTGCCTGGAACGACAGTGGTGGTCTCGGCAAGACCGCTGTTGAGCGCTCCCTCGGTGGTCGAGACTTTGCTGCGTCCGCCGTGCGATGCTCCGGCGTTTGGCGTCGATGGAACGACACCAGGAGCGTCCCCCGGGTTCACGAGCAAGGGGGGGGACGAGGAGGGACGAGGCGATCCCTCAATCCCCGAACGGACGCGTGGCCGCGTTCTCGGCAAAGCAACGGAGACGATGAGGACGTTTTGCTTGGGCCCGCAATCTACAAACCAATCGAATGGGGAACCCCAACGCACAGGCACGCACATTATCGTGCTTGTCATCGGTGTTGCAGTGACCTTTGGAGCTGGATAAACGCCATAAAGCTCGGCCCGGTCAAAGCCCTACACGGTGCGCTTACCAGATTGTCAATCTCGAGCGCCCGTCAACGTGTAACACAAACACCAGATGATGACCCTCCTTCCGCACGCGTGCACGGCGTTGTGGGGGTTGTTTGACCACAACGCTTCAATTGCTCCGGGGTCAATTGGGGCTTGGTGAGTGGAGCGGGTGCCCCGATCTTGTTCAGACGCGGCAGCTTCGAGGACCGAGCACAACGAATGATTGAGCTGCACTTCCGTCTGCTGCCCACCGGCCAAGTCCCCAACATTTAACAAACACAGCCACGATCGCGACCCCCTCGTGCGCCCTGCCGGCACGAACAGCACTTGCCCCAACAACCTGAGTGGGATATACGGGGGGTCTTTGCCTCTTCTCTAGGTACATGTGGTGGGGGGGGTCAATGTTTGTTTCAGCTGTCACACACAATAAAAACAGACTTGTGCAAAACCGGAGCTCTGGAGTACACACAAAGACACAAAAATCCCCCCCCCCGTACATGGCCTTTCAACAGACTGTTTGGGGCAAGTGCTGTAAGCGAGAACCTACCAAGGTCTAACAAAGACAGACGCACAACACACACACACACATAACACGCGCACACACACGTGCACACACACACACGGCTCAAGGGGAATCACCGAGTCTGCGACTTCCTATAAGCCGCGCGCGTTACAAGAATCCACGACCCCCCCCCCGCCGCATTCGCCAGCTATAAATCGAGGCGCGGGGCCGCGCTTGGCACTCGCTCCAGCAGCGCGAGACGAGAGGCGAAGATTTGCGGCTGTCTTGCCATGGCGGTCGGCGTGACTCTGTTCGCGATCCTAGTGCTGTGCATCACTGCCCTTGCAGTGACAGGTAAATAGACATCGATGTCAATGTGGATGCGCGCGCGCAGACAACGCAATTATTGTTTTTTACCCCCTTCCCCCCTTTCCAAAACTTGGCACAATTATTGTTCGCACGCGCGCAGGTGCGAATGGGCAAATGACGTGGGGTATGCGGACGTGTGCATCTGCCCGTTGCTTGCAGCGAAATGTTAATTGTCAAACGTTTCGAGTTTGTTCCCTGCCATTGAGTGCATACCGCCAGCGAGGTTTGTCGAATCTTCTCCATGCGGTGTGTGTGTGTCTGTGTGTGTGTCTGTGTGTGTGTCACTGTGTGTGTGTCTGTGTGTGTGTCACGGTGTGTGCCTGTGTGTGTGTCACTGTGTGTGTGTCTGTGTGTGTGTATGTGTCGGTGTGTGTGTGTCTGTGTGTGTGTTACTGTGTGTGTGTCTGCATGTGGGGAGCGGCGGTGTGTGTGTGTCACTGTGTGTGTGTCTGTGTGTGTCACTGTCTGTGTGTCTGTGCGTCTGTGTCTGTGTGTGTCTGTGTGTGTGTGTCTGTATGTGTGTCACTGTGTGTGTGTCTGTGTGTGTGTGTCACTGTGTGTGTGTCTGTGTGTGTCTGTCTGTGTGTGTCTGTGTGTGTGTATGTGTGTGTCACTGGGTGTGTGTCTGTGTGTGTGTCACTGTGTGTGTGTCTGTGTGTGTGTCATTGTGTGTGTGTCTGTGTGTGTCTGTCTGTGTGTGTCTGTGTGTGTGTATGTGTGTGTCACTGGGTGTGTGTCTGTGTGTCACTGTGTGTGTGTCTGTGTGTGTGTCACTGTGTGTGTGTCTGTGTGTGTCTGTGTGTGTGTGTCTCTGTGTGTGTCTGTGTGTGTGTATGTGTGTGTGTGTGTCACTGTGTGTGTCTGCGTGTGTGTCACTGTGTGTGTGTCTGTGTGTGTCTGTGTGTGTGTGTCACTGTGTGTGTGTATGTGTGTGTGTGTCACTGTGTGTGTGTCTGTGTGTGTCTGCGTGTGTCTGTGTGTGTGTCACTGTGTGTGTCTGCATGTGCTACGAACCCGGCGAGCCGAATTCGGCGAGCCTAGTTCGATTCCCGTTCACGGCCAACACCGGGTGACGATTATCCGAACCGGTCCTGGGCCTCCCCTAGGTCGACTCAGCCTCAAACGTGGTTCGGTGTGTGAACATCGCTACTAGGGAGACAAAAGCGGCCGGGCGTGGTGCTGGCCACCAACACCTTTCGCGTGCCGTGCCGGCCTCCATAGGCGCTTGCCCCTCCAGTCTGTTAAGGCTACACGGGGGATCTTTGTCTTTGTGTGCACGTGCTGCGAGCGTTAGTGTAGCGGTTAGCGCGCCGCGAACCCGGCGACTCGAGTTCGGTTCCCGTTCACGGCTAACATAAGTGGCGACTCTCTGAAAACGGTGGAGATCGACTCAGCCTCAAATGAGTCACTGGTAGCGGCCTTCATGATTCTTGTCATTCATTGCCTCTGTTGGCCGTATGTGTAGAAGTGAGTTGGGGGATTGGGGGGGGGGTTCCCGGGGGCAAAGGAACTCAGATCGAGCATCGCTGTTGCCGGCAGTGAGTGATGAGATGATGGCGGTGGTGGTGGCGGTGGTGGTGGCGGTGGTGGTGGGGGTGATTGATGAGTGTTGCTCACGAACTCAGGCGCGCACCTCGAGTCGTCGAAATCTGTCCCGGGATGTCTCGGCCAGCCCGGTGAAGTGGCGACTGCGTTCGGGTGGCGGGTTGGTGGGGGTTGGGGCTATTTAAGAAACTTTCACCGTCGTCTCAAATGCCGCGCCGGGAGATAGAACCGGTGACCATCTGGAATGCAATTTCCACCGCGCGCGTTGCACGCTGCACGCTGCACGCTACAGGGTGCACGCTTGACGATCGTTCTCCGCTCCTCCTCCTCCTCGTCCGCGTGTGCAGTGCCCCAAAGCGAAGCCTACAAGGGCTGTCCCTGTGACTGGAAATCTGTCGAGACAAAACCCTTCCAACAGAGAGACCTGAAATGTTACATCAAAGAATTGAGAAGAATCGGCTGCATTGATTACGCGAGGTGGGTACGAAGTTGATCCCACGCTCACCTCACCAGTGTGTTTTTTTGGGGTTGCACCGCGTGTTGTTGAGCGGGTCGTTGGCGCGAAACGTCGGACATCGTGCCGAATGACGCGCGGCCGGCTTCTGCAGAGGCTCGCGCACGCTTCGAATCCCAGCGGTCGCCCTGGTTAATACTGCGCGAGTGTTGACCGAAACACGTGGCACGACAACGGGAGCAGGCCTATCACCGTTCCGGCATCATTAACCCACGTTTCGAAATCACCCTCAAATGACATTCACTGGGTAAAGTCACGGACCGACACTGCCGCCCCGGGTTTTGTTCATGCGGCTTCAGGGCCCCTTCAGATGTCGCTTCTTCCGTTGCAACGGAGCGCGTGCTGCATTGTGACTGTGATGGAACTGA
Organism: Lethenteron reissneri; assembly: GCF_015708825.2. Lineage (NCBI taxonomy): Eukaryota > Metazoa > Chordata > Hyperoartia > Petromyzontiformes > Petromyzontidae > Lethenteron > Lethenteron reissneri. The sequence goes on along the minus strand of NC_083825.1, from coordinate 9,920,521 downwards.
CACAAAGACAAAGATCCTCCCGTATAGCCTGGAACGGACTGTTGGGGGCAAAGTGCTGTTAGCGAGTAGCACCTATGAAGGCCGGCACGGCACACGAGGGGGTGGGTGGACAACACTACGCCCGGCCGCCTTCGGCTCTCACAGTGGCGATGTTTACACACCACACCAGGTACTCATTTGAGTCCGAGTAGACCTAGGGGGAGGCACAAGAGCGGTTCAGATAATCGTCACTGGTTTTGGCCGTGAGCGGGAATCGAATTCGGGTGGTCGTGTTCGTAGCGCAGCGTAGCGCTAACCGCTACACCACGGCTCCCCACGCACACTCACACACACACTCACACACACAGACACACACACACGCACTCACACTCACAGACACACACACACATAGACACACAGACACACTCACACGCACGCACACAGACACGCACTCACACTCACAGACACACACACAGACACACACAGACACTCACAGCACACGCACACACATAGACACACACACACGCACACACACAGACACACACAGGCACACACACACTCACACGCACACTCACAGACACACTCACACGCACACACACAGACACACACGCACACACAGACACACTCACACGCACACTCACAGTGCGGCAGGGTGGCGCTGTGGTCACGCGTGTGCCTTGTGCCTCACGTAAAAAAGGGCTTCCGATTCTTGACTTGCGCGCCTTTGCGACTGAGCGAGGATTTCCTGGGTAAACAATTACAAATAAGTAACATCTCGCAGCGGTGGCGAGATGTTAACTGCCTCGCCCGGTATACAGGAGGTCGTGGTTTCGATCCCGACCCTGACGCCTGCTGCTGTATATTTGGAGTTTGCGTCTCTCTCCCCGTGGTCACGTGCATTTTTCTCCGGGTCCTCCGGTTTTCCACTCCACATTTAGACACACGCGTTTAGAGTATGTGTCTGCTATAAATCTCCACGTGATAGCCACTTCGTTGAGCTGTCGTTTGTGGGCAGGTCGCTTTTGAAAAATAGCTACACAGCTCAGTGGGCCTTACCTGGTAAAATAAAAAGTTTAGTTTAATAAAATAAAAAGTTTTAGTTTTAGTAATTTTACTTAAGTACAATAAGCAAGATCATTACAGAATTAATTGCCATGTGCCCGCGTGTCCCGACAGGTTCAGGGGCAGAAGAGGGAGAGAGTGGTGTGTGTATCGGGGAGACGAATGGGTTCAAGTCCTGCTCAGGTAATAACAGACACGGAGGGTGTCGCAGCCAATGTCACGAGATGCATGGATTCATGGGTTAAAAAAATGTAACCCGTAAAAACAAAGTTTTTCACTATAAATCCTTTATATGCGTGGCGGCTAGAGTCCTCTCGTCCTCTGGCTTGAGATGGCTGCCACCTATGGGTCAGATGATTGCATGCCAGCATTAAGCAATTGGTAATTAAATATAATATTTTTGTCCTAAAAAGTGTAAAATTTTGGGGAAAAAATTTCACGAACATTAATTGTCACGCACAACGAGTCTGTGTGCAAAATGTCAGCTCGATTGGATCACGGGAAGTGGGTTAATAAACGACTGAAAGATTTGCACGGTCGTAAGCAAGCAAGCAAGCGCGCAAGTGAACTTAATATAAAGGATTTAAAAACACAGAGATCCCGCCGATTTTTGTTGCTTTGAAAACCCTCCACCACCCAGCGACGTATTCGCGGTTGGACCAGAGGGCCGGGCAGAGACGGCGTCACGACATGAAAGACGCTTGCCGCGGTTTCAAGCGAAATGTCGCGAATCTAATCGCTGCTAAACGTGGCCGTGATAAATCAGAGCTGGAACAACAACAACAATAACAACAACAACAATAACAACAACAACAACAATTACAACAACAATAACAACAACAACAACAACAACAATAATAATAGCACGTTGACGTGCCGGCCACCGCGTGACATGTTTTACTTGTTCGGCGGTGTCGCGTGGTGACGGGTTTCCAGACGTACATTTGGCCGGATCACTTAGAGGCATGACCCATAAGACAGCAACGATGATGACTTTAGAGATACGGGGCTCTCAAAGAGAGACGCAGCCCGCTGCGGGAAGGCGTGAGAGGCGTGGGGAGGCCTTCAACCAGCGGTGGATTCATCCTGGCTGATCATGAAAACGAACCCGTCTAATCAGTCCACTGCCGGGTGACTTCCCGCACGTTTTGGCCACTGTGGTTGCTTGGCCATACCTCACCACGCTGGTCTAACGTTGTTTTAATAGACGCACGTGTGTGTCCGCAGAAAGCTGAAGCCGTGCAGAAATGAGGCGATGACCCGCCAAGACAGACGAAAGAATAAGGTGAGACGAGCAAATAGAGAGACAAGAGGTGCGCATAGCAATAGAGAAGGTGGCGGTGCTGGTGGTGCTGGTGGTGGTGGTGAAGGTGGTGGTGAAGGTGGTGGGAGTGTTGGTGAAGGTGGTGGTGGTGAAGGTGGTGGTAGTGTTGGTGAAGGTGGTGGTGGTGAAGGTGGTGGTAGTGTTGGTGAAGGTGCTGGTGGTGGTGGTGAAGGTGGTGGTAGTGTTGGTGTGGGGAGCGGTGGTGTAGCGATTAGCGCGCCCCAATACGAAACTGGCGAGCCGAGTTCGATTCCCGCTCACGGCCAATACCGGTGATAGCAATTATCTGAACCGGTGCTGGGCCTCCCCTAGGTCGACTCAGCCTCAAATGAGTACCTGGTGCGGTGTGTAAACATCACTACTGGGGAGAAAAAGGCGGACGGGCGTGGTGCTGGCTACCCACCCCCTCGTGTACCGTGCCGGCCTTCATAGGTGCTCGCTAACAGCACTTGTCCCTACAGTCTGTTAGAAGCTATAAGGGAGATCTTTAATTCTAGATTTGAAGCTTTCGTGACTACAAGGATTCATATTCTTAAATAAAAATAAAAATCACGACGTTTCGATTGGTAGTGGTGCTGGTGGTGCTGACGATGGTGGTGTTGATGATGGTGGTGTTGGTGGTGGTGTTGGTGGTGGTGGTGTTGGTGGTGGTGGTGTTGGTGGTGGTGTTGGTGGTGGTGTTGGTGTTGGTGGTGGTGTTGGTGGTGGTGGTGGTGTTGGTGGTGGTGTTGGTGGTGGTGGTGGTGTTGGTGGTGGTGTTGGTGGTGGTGTTGGTGGTGGTGGTGTTATTGGTGGTGTTGGTGGTGGTGGTGGTCTAACGATGTGACTGTGGTGGTGGTGGTCGTTGTCCCCATGAAGCACGACCAAAAGAGGTGGAGGCAGCACAGGAGGGGCGATGGGAGGAGACGGCAACCGCGTGCCGGCTGAGCTCACCGCCCCAGGTATCTCGAGGGGAGGGACACGGGGGGGCGGGGGGGGGGGCCGGGGGGGCCGCGGTGGGGGGGGGGGGGGTCCCCACTCGCTCCCTCCCTGCGGAGTTTGTGTTTTTCTCGAGCGCCGTGAGCGCGATGATCACGAGAAGGGGCCATGGACGCGTCTCGCCACGTAGACGTCGCCATGGACGCTGCACGCGGCGCAGCGCGCGGTGTCCAGAGATCGTCATCGACTCACTCCGACTGCCCCCAGCGCCGGACTCAGCTAGTGCGGGGCCTGTAGCTTGATGTTGTCATAAAGGGGCCCGAAATAAATAATTAAACCCACGTACATTTTTAAACACTAATTTCTAAAATATCTAAAATATCTAACTTGCGTAGCAAAGTAATTGTATTTTTTCATTTTCTATGCAGCCGGATAATACGACAAATCGCTAACCTTAAACACCTGGTCGTTCATAAAAGTTGAAGGCGGCATAGTACTGTAGTAATAGAGCAAGTGCAGAATCACTGAAACGGAATTGATAGCTTGAAAGAGTTTAGCGTGTAGTAGCTACTACATGTCATTGGGTACTACATGTGTAGTAGCCTTCATCACACATGTAGTAACTATCTTAATTTAGTAACTACTACACGTGTAGTAGCTACTACTCGCGTGCCTGGAATCTTCTCCAGGTGGTCTCCAGAGCCCGGAGGCAGCCCATTTCTCGTGGTGTTGTTGCAAATTCTCGGAAGTGTTCACATTTTTTTGAAGCACCCTGTACAGAAGTCAGACTGCGCCTACGATGTCACCTCTACCCCTATTGCACTTTCCTGGGCGATTCCAATGGCCCAGATCTCAGCGACGTTGATTCGAAGCTTCCTCGCGACGGACAGTCACGTTGAGGCCGCGTGACGAGTCGTGACCTGCACTGCGGCAATGCATGGATATGCAATTCTGACCAATACAGCTCGTGACGGAATTTAATCAAAGGACGACGTTTTGGGTCAAAGGCGTTGAAGCCAACAACCATCTGAAGGCAACGATGACGGTGGTAATAATTGTTGTTGTTGTTGTTGTTTTCCCGGCAGGAGAGGGGATTGGAAGTGGAGGTTTGGCTGATGAAGACGATGAGGAAGGGTGAAAGTGACCGCCGAGGGGCAGAGAGAGAGACCGCCGGCTTCGGATCTTGATTCCTTATTCTTTGTGGCGGGGTTCTTTTCTTTAAGGTTTTGCAAAAAAACGTAAAGGTACAGACATTCGGTGGGTATCCTGACCCCAGTACCGCAACACTGAGCTAATTTTGGGAATCCCTGGTGTATCCGTTACAAAATCCCGTTCTTTTCATGAATACCCAATCTAGCCCACGCACATCGTATAATTAGATTCGTGTTCTGTGTTGTTTAGGTTGTTTAACGTTGTTATAATATTCAAAAATGTGTGTGGGGGGGTGGGGGGACACTGCGGAACCAGATGGGATTCTGGAGCGCGATTGTGACGGAGTTACGGGTTGCATGCCGGGAAGGAGGTTGGGGGCGGGTGTCCACGAGAGAACGCGGCCATAGGTGGCTGAGCTCCGTCAGGGACTCTGATCCAAGACCACTGAGAACGTGGGTTCGACTCCCACGGTTCGAGTGCACCTTGAACCGGCGTTCGTTCTTCGTAGCCACGGCTCACCTTCGGTGCGAGTGTGGCGAGTCGATGACGAGCTGATTGGCTTCATCTCGACCACCAGCGGCCTCGCAAACAATGCTCACCACCACCACCACAATAAACGTGGTTTGTGGCTTAATTCGACAATTTCTGCAGCAGGGCACTGCGGATGTGGCCCATGCGTGTGGACGGTGAGGCCTGTTGCGGAGACTTCAGAAGCGTCTCTGTGACGTCACCTTCTGAGACTGCTGTCCCGCACAAGGTGGTGCACTGCTTGCTGTGAGAGCCGCTGATTGCTCGTCTGCTAGGCCCTCATCGTGCCGCCAGGAGAGCGTCACGTGGGATGTGTCATTGAGTACAAACGGAAAACCGACCGCCTCTCATCACCGTGAGTGTCGTTCGTGATAATAACACAAACAATAATTGGCAGATCCTTTGTCAACGCACTGCTGGACGAAGGTCTACCCGAGCCGTATCTATAATGGGGGTTGTAAGACCATATTTCACCATGCTGGTCAGTGCAGGTTAGTGAAGGGGGCCGATTCGGACATCGCCTGCCATTTATGTTAATCGTGGCTGGCAGTGAAAGTCAGGTCACTAGGTTCAGAGGACGGTGCGCTAACCATTGCGTCACCGCTCCATTCTTCTCATAATAATGACTCGTGATCAATTTCCCAGGAAAGCCTCACCGAGTCTCGAGACGCGCGCTAGGAGGGTGCTTGCCTGAGGGTGTATCGCGTTGTGAACAATTGTACATTTCCCCGCTTGTGTGACCGCTACTGTGTTGTGTGCTTAGCGTGCTGTACAATGACGAGTTAAATAAATGTTGGTCTTTTTGTTTTCATACCAACCGTGTTTACTGGAACTCGATCGATCATCTCGTTGTAAAGACTGAACCTCAAGCGAGCACTGGGCTATGTTGAGGCCTCTTCTCTGTGAACGGTCCTGAATTAGTCGTGGAAATTCCACATTCCTACTAAGTACAGTCACGACAACCACTCCCCCTCCCTTCCTCAAACACCCCTCCCCACGCCCCCACGATGCTCTCGTTGAGACGAAAGAGAGAGGGCTGCAACGCGAACATTTAAAGCCGTGATTCTTAACCTCTACTCCACCCCTCCGGCTCTCAATCGTAAACAAAGCAAGTACAATGTGAATAGAGACGTAGGTTTGGTGAAACAAAGTAAGCTTGTACTGACGTGCCCGTGCTCGATTTGTGTTTAAAATTATTTACCTTCTAAAAAATAAAGTCTGTCCGTGTCTCGCACCCCCAGAAAGGGCGTCTCGCATCCCCAGGGGGCGCAGCGTGATGCCCCTCACCAGGTTATGAAGAACGGCCACTGATTTAGAGCCAGAAAGCAGCATCAGGATTTGCGTCGTATTCATCGGCAGAGTTTGACTTCTATATTATCGGGGACGGGGTGTGGGGGGTAGTGGCAGGGGGTTTGTGTAATCATTCCACAAGTGAACTTGAACAAGAAGAATGCGGTGGCATATTTTGCATCACTGTCAATGTGCAAAACACAGCGGCATGGTAGCGCAGTTGGGTCCCGGCTCGCGTTGTCCCTCGCGTTAGGAATGGCGGGTCCATATAATTACTTGGTCCACCGATGACGGTGATGGTGATGATGACGGTGATGGTGATGATGGTGATGATGACGGTGATGATGACGATGATGATGACGATGACAGTGATGACGGTGATGATGGTGATGGTAATGATGACGATGACGGTGATGGTGATGATGATGGTGATGATGATGGTGATGATGACGGTGATGATGACGGTGATGATGACGATGACAGTGATGACGGTGATGATGGTGATGGTAATGATGACGATGACGGTGATGGTGATGACGGTGATGACGACGATGACAGTGATGATGGATGATGGTAATGATGACGATGACGGTGATGGTGATGACGGTGATGATGACGATGACAGTGATGATGGTGATGGTAATGATGACGGTGATGATGATGGTGATGATGGTGAAGATGGTGATGATAATGGTGATGATGATGGTGATGATGGTGATGATGATGGTGATGATGGTGATGATGATGATGGTGATGATGATGGTGATGATGGTAATGATGACGATGACGGTGATGATGATGGTGATGATGATGGTGAAGATGGTGATGATGATGATGGTAATGATGACGATGATGGTGATGATGATGGTGATGATGATGACGGGTCCCGTGCGGGTGTTGAGCACCTGCAGGTCAACCCGCCTCTGGATGGACCCCCGCCCGAGCTGAACCAAACTCAGGGGGGCTGCGCCGAGAGCCCAAACATTGTCGCGGTGTCCACGCACAGCCATCGTTTCATTTCGTGTGCCTTCCAAATCCTCCGCCTTATGTCGCCAACTTTTCTTAGAGGTCTCATAATGAACCAACGCGCATTTTGCGAGCACCCCCAAGAGCACAGAAGCGTGGTCACCACATCTACGCCTCTATACAAGGAACGAAGCAGGTGGACTTCTCCACAAATCTGGCTGTCGCCTGATGAAGCTGGTTGTAATTACTGGTGAAACGTCGTTACTCAGATTGTAAATGTTGTGGCCTGGCTCTGCAACACACCGGTGTGCTGTACTAGTATACTACACTACACACTACACTATACACTACACTATATACTACTACACTATACACTACTACACTACTATACACTACACTATACACTACTATACACTACACTATACACTAGTGCTATACTATTAGACTACACTATACACTACACTATACACTACTATATACACTACACTATACACTACACTATACACTACACTATACACTGCCCTTTACACTACGCTACACTATACACTAAACTATACACTACACTATACACTACACTATACACTACACTATACACTGCACTTTACACTACACTATACACTAAACTATACACTACACTGTGCACTACGCTATACACTACACTATACACTGCACTTTACACTACACTATACACTAAACTATACACTACACTATACACTACTATACACTACACTATACACTACACATATACACTGCACTTTACACTACACTATACACTACACTATACACTACACTATACACTGCACTTTACACTACACTATACACTACACTATACACTACACTATACACTACACATATACACTGCACTTTACACTACACTATACACTACACTATAGACTACACTATACACTACACTATACACTACACTACTAAACACTACACTATACACTACACTACTATACACTACACTATACACTACACTATACACTACACTATACACTACACTATACACTGCACTTTACACTACACTATACACTACACCAGGGGTCCTCAAACTTTTTAAACAGGGGGCCAGTTCACTGTCCCTCAGACCGTTGGAGGGCCGGACTATAGTTAAAAAAAAAACTATGAACAAATTCCTATGCACACTGCATATATCTTATTTTGAAGTGAAGAAACAAAACGGGAACAAATACAATATTTAAAATGAAGAACAAGTAAAGTTAAATCAACAAACTTGCCAGTATTTCAATGGGAACTATGGGCCTGCGTTTGGCTAATGAGATGGTCAATGTCCGGTTCCATATTTGACACTGCTAGTCGTAACAAGTTTATGCAAGTGTGCATCCGTTAGTCTAGATCTGGTTGGAGATTTCAAATGTTTCATTCTGGAAAAAGTCTGTTCACAGACATAAGTGCTGCCAAAGATGGTTGCCATTTTGAGTGCATGGTTCCTGAGATGAGGATATGTCTCAGAGGGGAGAGATGCATAGAAATTATGAAGGCTGCTTGACTTGAATGCGTCTTTCAGAGAGTCACAATTCTGTAGTTCAGCCAGTTCCATTTGGTAAATTGTATCCACATTTTAAATGTCAATAGAAAATGGGTTGCGGAAAAGCTGTATGTCCTGTTCATGGAGATGAAGCTCTTTAAATCCAAATTGGAACTCCTTTTGCAATTTTTCCAGTGAATCCACACATGTTTTGTTTGGGAATGCAACCAATCGTTTTTTCCGCTAACAGATTTTGAGTTGTAGGGAGATGGCAGAAGTTTTCCTCCTTCACTTGTTTGATGAGGAGGCCTAATTTTACTTCAAATGCTTTGACATGTGATTGCATATCACAGATGAGCTTCCCCTTTCCTTGAAGTTGCACATTGAAACTGCTGAGTAGCTCTGTTACATCTGTCAGAAAGGCAGTGCCATTTCCATTCTGCATCATTGAGCTCTGGTACTTCTTTGTTTTTTTAAAGCAAAAAAGCTGTAATCTGTGGAAGTAAGTCATAGAAACGTTTCAAAACTCTCCCTCGACTCAGCCAACGGACTTCTGTGTGATACAGAACGTCTTCATAGTCAACATTTAGCTCGGACAGAAATTCCTGAAATTTTCTGTGGTTTAGTGCATGAGCTCTAATGAAGTTAACACAAGATACCACAAATTTCATAACAGAGTCCCACTTCAGTGATTTACTACACAGCGCTTGTTGGTGGATGAGGCAGTGTATGGCTATTGGATGAGAATGGTTATGTTTGTCCATCTCTTGGTTAATGCGAGCAATTACTCCTTTCTTAGACCCCACCATGCTAGGAGCACCATAGGTTGTCACACTGGCTAGTTTAGCCCAGTTCAGCTCCAAACCATTCACAGTTTGGCAAACCTTTTCATAGATATCCTCTCTTCTTGGTTCTTTCGGTAAAGTCACGTAGAAGGGAAGTAATAAAATAATACAAATAAAACATAATAAAATAATTCTCACGACGTTTCGGCCACAACGCAAGCAGCCGTCCTCAGGTGAAAACCAGGTCTGTCGAGGAGACAGCGTCTGAATGAAACAGCACACGAGCTTGGAGCATATATAAGCTGGGTTGGAAACGGGGGAAAGAGCGCCTTGACAAGAATTTGCATATCAAGAGGAATTTAGCATATTTATCGGAAATGCAGGAATGTTATTAGTACTACATATGCAGCACGGGCTCCAAGCTCGTGTGCCGTTTCATTCAGACGCTGTCTCCCCGACAGACCTGGTTTTCACCTGAGGACGGCTGCTTGCGTTGTGGCAGAAACGTCGTGAGAATTATTTTATTATGTTTTACTTTTATTATTTTATTACTTCCTTTCTATGTGACTTTACCGAAAGAACCAAGAAGATGAATCCCTGCAGTCACGAAAGCTTTAAATCGAAAGATATCCTCTCCTGTAGTTGTTCCTTTGATGCTTTGCAGTGCAGCAAGCTCTTCTGTGACTTCGAAATAGTCATTCGTCCCACGAATAAAAATTAGAAGTTGTGCAGAATCACGAACATCATTGCTTTCGTCGAGTGCCAAGGAAAAATAGGAAAGTTTTTTTGTGGAGTTTTGCAAATGCTGATGCAAATTGTCTCCCATTTCTTCAATCCTCCGTGTAATTGTAGGTCCTGAAAGACTCACTGTACTAAATAAATCGGCCTTCTCTGGACACATCTCTTTAGCAACAGAAAGAAGGCATTCTTTAACAAATTCTCCCTCCACGAATGGTCTGCCAGTGCACGCTATTAGCTTGGCAACTTGAAAACTTGCTCGCAGTGATGAAATATTTAGCTGCTTCTGCTTCACAAGTATTTTGCTGAGTTGTTAATGTATTTTTCAGTTTTAATATTTTATCTTTTCTCACTTCTCCGACCAAACAATCATATGTATCTTTATGTTGAGTTTCATAGTGTCGACGTAAATTGTATTCTTTGAACACAGACACTATATTCTGGCATATCAGACACACAGCTCTTTCCTTGTACTGCATGAAAAAGTAATTATAAGTCCACTGTTCTTTGAATATCCTACACTCCGAGTCAATTTTTCTCTTTCTTGACATCATTGTTTCCTAGGGAGTCAAAATTGCTATTAGTAAAATACCAATATATATACAGCGCTACAAAAACAATATACCAGCAATAACGATGCCCACACAGAGACACAGACTGCACTGCCCATCAATGCAGTCTGATTGGGGGGAACTCCGCCCCCTCTCCCTCTTCCACCAATGACCGTCCATCTCATGTAGAAAAAAAGTAACAGACAGGCAGCGGCGGCAAAAAACACCCGGCGGGCCGGATAAATGTCCTCGGCGGGCCGCATGTGGCCCGCGGGCCGTAGTTTGAGGACCCCTGCACTACACTATAGACTAGTGCTGTACTAGTGTAGTGTCGGTGTCAGGCATTGTTATGGACCCTTACCTGTAGTAGCACGCGTGTGTCCATAGGGGGTGGTAACGCGGGATATGCAGGGTGAGCCGGGCCGTTGGGACACGAGCCCCCCCCCCAACCCCAAGGGAGGGGTTGGGGGGATATTCCAGAGCCCCCTGGAGAGTTCCAGAAGGAGGGCGTGGCCAAGGGCGGAGAGACCCGGGCACGGGTATAAAAGCCGGACCTCTGGACGAGTCTGGCAGTCGTCGTCAAGCTGAAGAGAGAAGACCTGCTCGGCCACGACCCTGGGAACACCCAGACCCGCCGTCCTCTAAGGGCCGGGACCGAGTGGGCCAGTGCGGGCGGGTGCCCTAGGCCCGATGAACGCGGGTGTAGTCCCAGTGATTAGGACACGCGAGCCCAGAGGCTGTACCTCCTTGGGTATCGGGTAGAGGGACCGCTACCCCTCAGTGTTAGGATCCCGTGTATGCCGCAGTTGTATTGATGAACGTGTGGCTCAAGCGCTCCGTCTCTGGTCTCCCTGGAACCCACTACACTAGTGAAGAATTGGTCACGTTCTGTTGACGTGACAACCCTTACTGGTTGGCTGTGTCGGGTGGTGGCGGGTTTAACGACACATTTTTACATTTACGAGATCTAACCCAAGCGATGACGACCGCTTGTGTTGCGATCAAAACGTCGTTTTTTTTTTTTTTTAACCTTTCTACGTGACTTTACCGAAAGACCCAAAGAATATGAATGCCTGCAGTCACGGAAGCTTTAAATCAAGATACTTCCACCGTTAGTTTCTAACAATGTTGATAATGTTTAAAAGTGTTAACAACGTTAGTTTCTAACAATATTGTTAACATTGTTAAAAAAAAATTTCAAAGTGACACAACTCACCGCCAGGATCGACCCATCGATTGATTAATTGATTATTCCATGTTCAGCTATTTTAATTACATTCATTATCAAAATTATTAATGAATCTCGATGCTCTTTGGGCTTCCCATGGGAACTCAAGGTAGCAGCTGTCACCCCGGCTCTTTAAAAAATCCGTCTCTTGATCCTGCGTGCAAACTACCGCCCCGTTTGAAGTCTTCCATTCTTATATAAGGTAACTAGCAGAAGTACCCAGCGTTGCCCGGGTGAAAAATATATTTCTTAATAACCTTACATATATACACAGATGGGCTGCTACCCCTGCCCGCCCCCCCCCCCCCCCAGCCACGATCTCCTCGGCCGCTGTGCAGTAATATGTACGGCCTATAGTGTGGTGGGGTGTCGAGGCCTAGTACTGTGCAGAGCCTCCGGCCTCGCCTAGATTGCCCACCCGGCTGAGGCTGGGTACCGGGGCCGTTACCCCCCCCCCCCCCCCCTGCGCTACAATAATACTGTCTAATCGCTATAATTTTATTATCTACCGACCCTATAATAGTAATTGCACACATTGGGGTGGGGGGGGGGGGAGTGAAGAGGACGTGAAACTTTGATGAATTTACCTCAGAGTCGCGTGTTAATGCGTGCGCATATTTTTAACGGGAATTAAAAATGGCGTCCACCCCGCAGCGAATGCGTCGCTACCCGTTGCCAGGGGCAACCGCCGTGGAAAACCAAACGGACCAATCGCGTCTCGCAAATCCCTCACATTTCGTCTAATGAAACTGCGTATGGTCCGGCGACACACACACAGACAGACAGACAGACAAACAGACAGACAGATTTGCGATTTTATATATATAGATATAATCGGACGTGTTGTATATAATCGTATCATTAACCATCTTCTTTAGCAGAACTTCTATGATGAGTGTTCTTGGTTCTTTCAGTAAAGTCACGTAAAAGGGAAATAATAAAATAATAAATAATAAACCAATAAAATAACATTTTCACGACGTATCGGCCACAACGCAAGCTTTTAATCGAAATTCTATGATGAGGTTCAATCGGGTTTTCGGAAAAAAAAACACTCAACCTACACTGCTTTACTTCTTATTTCTAACGATCTTCTCGTCTTCTGATTCTGGATCTCATTCTCACCTGGTTCTCCTTGATGCATCTGCTGCGTTTGACACTTTCCATCATTCCATTCTCCTCGAGCGCCTTCACAGCCACGTTGGCTGCTCTGTCTGATGCCGCCTTTCCATCTTGGGTTTCTTCTTAGGGGCCGTCCATAAATGACGTCACTCGATTATGGACGATTTTTACCCTCCCTCTCATCACACGGCGTCACAAAAAGTCAGACCCCCCTCAAATATGACGTCACAAAGCTCTGCCCCCCCCCAAAATAAAACATGCTTCAAATCGCTTTAAACTATTGTCATTGTAGTGCGTATTTAATGTGGCGCTGCACTCTGATGTTGTAGAGGAGAAACATTTTTTAAAAAGTTTATTTCATTAAGTAGAACGTGTTGTATATATTTATTTAAAGTTGCGCATTTTGATGTGACGTCACATTTCTAAACCACCCCCCCCCCTCGTCACACATCGTCCCGATTGTCTGACCACCCCCCCCCAGGTGCGTGACGTCATTTATGGACGGCCCCTTATCTCTCTGGTCGGGTGTATCACGTCGTTACAAACGGCATCTCTTCATCCCACACACCTCTGCCTCATGGTGTCCCACAAAGGGTCTCTTCCAGGTCCTCTTCTATTCACGACACATCTTTTCCCTTTAGGCAAACGCATCTCAAGTTTTGGTATAAAACACAATTTCTACCCAGATGATACACAGATGTATATCAGTTTCAGTCAATCTGATAGAAATCGAACGTCCACTCCGTCTTCCCGTCTCGCCGGAGTTGCTGACTGGCTCGCGGAATTTTTGTTTCTTCAAATGAATAACGCGAAACCCGAAGTTCGCTTATTTGGAAAAAACATCACTTACCTTTAAGCATCATCACTCCACTGTACGTCTGCTCGACTGATCGTCATATCAGTCAACGGGCACAGATTCTTGGTTTAATTCGTGACGATTAAAAAAGCGCTTTCTAAAATGAAATTCTTATTGATGTCGTCAATCCACCGCGAGATGAGGCCCCTCCCCACGCCGCGCGGGCCGCGGTGGTAATTTGACCATACTTCACCGCGCCGGTCAATGCGGGTTGGTGAAGCAGCCTGGGGGGCATTGTACGCGAGGGGGGCAGGCGGCGAGGCGGACTTCACTGCTTCGAGTCCTCTGCTGGCAGTCCCCGCTCTACAGGAGGGGAGGTGCAGCGCGTCAAGGCCCATGCCACTCCATCTCTCCTCGATCCCATCACGGCCTTCCCTTCTACCCCGACTCCTTCCTATATTCACCCCCCATCCTACCTACTCTCCCTATTCAACTCCCCCCTCGCCTCTGGTGTCTTTGCCGCTGTCTGTAAGTCATCCATTAGTGTTACAATCCTCAAAGCGTCCCATCTTGATGCCTCGTCTCTTGCCAACTACCGCCCCATTTTCTCTTTTCCCCGATTTCTCCAAACTCTTAGAACGTCCGGTACGCTCTCGTCTTACCCACTACGCCCTCTTATAACTCCCCCGACCCACCCCACTCCCCCCCTTAAGGGGCCGTCCATAAATGACGTCACGCGAATTTGAACGATTTTTGACCCCCCCCCTTCGTCACACGGCGTCACAAAAAGTCAGACCCCCCCCCTCAAATATGACGTCACAAAGCTCTGCCCCCCCCCCCCAAATAAAACGTGCTTCAAATCGCTTTAAACTATTGTCATTGTAGTGCGTATTTAATGTGGCGCTGCACTCTGATGTTGTAGGAGAAAACATTTATTAAAAAGTCTATTTAATTAAGTAGAACGTGTTGTCTATATTTATTTAAAGTTGCGCATTTTACGTGATGTCACATTTCTCACCCCCCCCCTCGTCACACATCGTCACAAATGTCTGACCCCCCCCCCCCCCAGGTGCGTGACATCATTTATGGACGGCCCCTAATTCCAACTTGGTTTTTCGTCCCTCTCATCCAACCGAAACGAATCTTCTGTTGTCTCGGAATCACGCTGCCTACTCTGCTCACGCTGCTCGCTGCTCTCTCGCTTCTAGTCCTCAAACTCCACGACCCTCCCGACCCTCCCGACTCTCCCGACCCTCCCGACCCTCCCGACTCTCCCGACTCTCCAGACCCTCCCGACCCTCCCGACTCTCCCGACCCTCCCGACCCTCCCGACTCTCCCGACTCTCCAGACCCTCCCGACCCTCCCGACTCTCCCGACTCTCCCGACCCTCCCGACTCTCCCGACTCTCCAGACCCTCCCGACCCTCCCGACCCTCCCGACTCTCCCGACCCTCCCGACCCTCCCGACTCTCCCGACTCTCCAGACCCTCCCGACCCTCCCGACTCTCCCGACTCTCCCGACCCTCCCGACTCTCCCGACTCTCCAGACCCTCCCGACCCTCCCGACCCTCCCGACTCTCCCGACCCTCCCGACCCTCCCGACTCTCCCGACTCTCCAGACCCTCCCGACCCTCCCGACTCTCCCGACTCTCCAGACCCTCCCGACCCTCCCGACCCTCCCGACTCTCCCGACCCTCCCGACCCTCCCGACTCTCCCGACTCTCCCGACTCTCCCGACCCTCCCGACTCTCCCGACTCTCCTGACCCTCCCGACCCTCCCGACCCTCCCGACTCTCCCGACCCTCCCGACTCTCCCGACCCTCCCGACTCTCCCGACTCTCCCGACTCTCCCGACTCTCCCGACCCTCCCGACTCTCTCTCCCGACCCTCCCGACCCTCCCGACCCGTCCCGACTCTCCCGACTCTCCCGACCCTGCCCGACCCTCCCGACCCTCCCGACTCTCCCGACTCTCCCGACTCTCCCGCCCTCCCGAACTCTCCGACCCTCCCTACTCTCCCGACCCTCCCCGACCCTCCCGACTCTCCCGACCCCTCCCCGACCCTCCCGACCCTCCCGACCCTCCCGACTCTCCCGACTCTCCCGACCCTCCCCGACCTCTCCCGACTCTCCGACCCTCCCGACCCTCCCGACTCTCCCGACCTCTCCCGACCCTCCCGACTCTCCCGACCCTCCCGACCCTCCCGACCCTCCCGACCCTCCCGACCCTCCCGACCCTCCCGACCCTCCCGACCCTCCCAGACCCTCCCGACCCTCCCGACCCTCCCAGACCTCTCCCGACCCTCCCGACCCTCCCGACCCTCCCGACCCTCCCGACCTCCCGACCCTCCGACTCTCCCGACCCTCCCGACTCCTCCCGACCCTCCCGACCCTCCCGACCTCCCGACCCTCCCGACCCTCCCGACCCTCCCGACCCTCCCGACTTTCCCGACCCTCCCGACTCTCCCGACCCTCCCCGACCCTCCCGACCCTCCCGACCCTCCCGACTCTCCCGACCCTCCCGACCCTCCCGACTCTCCCGACCCTCCCGACCCTCCCGACCCTCCCGACCCTCCCGACTCTCCCGACTCTCCCGACCCTCCTAACCCTCCCGACTCTCCCGACCCTCCCGACCCTCCCGACTCTCCCGACCCTCCCAACCCTCCCGACTCTCCCGACCTCCCGACCCTCCCGACTCTTCCCAACCCTCCCGACCCTCCGACCCTCCCGACCCTCCCGACTCTCCCGACCCTCCCGACTCTCCCGACCCTCCCGACCCTCCCGACCCTCCCGACCCTCCCGACTCTCCCGACCCTCCCGACCCTCCCGACCCGCCCGACTCTCCCGACCCTCCCGACTCTCCCGACCCTCCCGACCCTCCCGACCCTCCCGACTCTCCCGACCCTCCAGACCCTCCCGACCCTCCCGACTCTCCCGACTCTCCCGACCTCTCCCGACCCTCCCGACCCTCCCGACCCTCACCGACTCTCCCGACCCTCCCGACTCTCCCGACCCTCCCGACCCTCCCGACCCTCCCGACTCTCCCGACCCTCCCGACCCTCCCGACCCTCCCGACTCTCCCGACTCTCCCGACTCTCCCGACCCTCCCGACCCTCCCGACTCTCCCGACCCTCCCGACTCTCCCGACCCTCCCGACTCTCCCGACCCTCCCGACTCTCCCGACTCTCCCGACTCTCCCGACCCTCCCGACCCTCCCGACCCTCCCGACTCTCCCGACCCTCCCGACCCTCCCGACTCTCCCGACTCTCCCGACCCTCCCGACTCTCCCGACCCTCCCGACTCTCCCGACTTTCCCGACTCTCCCGACCCTCCCGACTCTCCCGACCCTCCCGACTCTCCCGACCCTCCCGACCCTCGCGACCCTCCCGACTCTCCCGACCCTCCCGACCATCCCGACCCTCCCGACCCCCCCGACTCTCCCGACCCTCCCGACTCTCCCGACCCTCCCGACCCCCCCGACCCTCCCGACCCCCCCCGACTCTCCCGACCCTCCCGACTCTCCCGACCCTCCCGACTCTCCCGACCCTCTCGACCCTCCCGACCCTCCCGACCCTCCCGACTCTCCCGACCCTCCCGACTCTCCCGACCCTCCCGACTCTCCCGACCCTCCCGACCATCCCGACCCTCCCGACCCCCCCGACTCTCCCGACCCTCCCGACTCTCCCGACCCTCCCGACCATCCCGACCCTCCCGACCCCCCCGACCCTCCCGACCCCCCCGACTCTCCCGACCCTCCCGACTCTCCCGACCCTCCCGACTCTCCCGACCCTCCCGACTCTCCCGACCCTCTCGACCCTCCCGACCCTCCTCTCTCTCGTCTCGTCTCGGCACGCCGGTGTCCTGCTGCCCGCAGTCCCAGTCTCTCTCGTGCGCACCTCGGCGGTCTCGTTCACTCACCCCCCCTCCTCCTCCTCACAGTCCTCTTCACTGTCGGTGTTTCTCCAAGGGGCTGATCTTTGCCCCCCCACCCCCCCCCCCCATTTGTCTCTCAGCTCTGTTCCTCCTCCTCTTTGACCTCAACCCTCGCTCTTTCTCTCCTCGCCCCCTTCACTCGCACCGCTACACTTGGGAATTTCCTCCCATCGCCACCTTTCTTCCTCTTCTTATTCTTCCAAACTCTTACAACAACAACAACAACCTCGCTCCATTGAAGAAACACGTGCTACACTTGTATCTGTGATAACATTGACGAGAGTGCGCTGTTTGTTGCTGTTCGTTGCTGGTCACGTGACGCCTTGGGGGTCTTGGCCTCAGCCTCCACGTCAGCAGAAGAAACACAAAGACAGCAACGGCTCGAGGCGGGCTTCATCCAGCAGTGGATGGATCCTGGCTGGCGACGCTGAGTGTTTACGGGAGACCTCCGTGCACCGATTTCACTAATCGACGGCGACTCGTCGCCTGTGAGGTTTACGGCACAGATAGTGGGGGCGGGGTTTGCCCTTGAGCTTGCGCCATATCAGGTAACACGATGGATATATATCACGCTTTGCGGCAGCTAAAAGGTGTACATATTGACAGCAGCTGTAAACGCGAAGCACGTATTTACACGCGCGCGTGTGTGTGTGTGTGAACACGCGTGTGTGTGTGTGTGTGAACACGCGCGTGTGTGTGTGTGAACACGCGTGTGTGTGTGTGTTTGAACACGAGTGTGTGTATGTGCTTAAACAAGTAATTGTTTGTGTGAGCGCTTCTCACAGCCGCGGGTTTGCCCCGATGTGACACCCTCAGTGGCATTCTCTCTCCGTGCGCATGGTGCCAGCAGCAGAAGCAGCAATGCTGTCCAGAAGCCGAATGCCAATATCGATGTCTGCTGCTGGGACCCGTGAGAGAGGGCTGCAGGAGAGGGGGAGGGAGTTCGTTCGCGTGGTTCTGCTGTCCCTCGCCCCGTGCAAGGGGCACAGACCACGGCTCCATCGCGGGGGGCTACACGGCCACAATCGCACCACTCCGGCTTCGTCTTTCATTGTCCACCGTCGAAGGAGATGTGGAGCATCGGCCCTGGCGATGCTCCGATGCGGCTGCTGGTTCCACCGCGACTGCAAGGGGATTGATTTCAAAGCCAGAAAGTGCCGTGATGTTTGGGTTCCTTGTTCGCCAGCAGAGGTCTTTAAGATCCGCGCGAGATTCTAGGATGGTGGCAGCAGCAGAAGCAGCAGCGGCAGTGCGATCCCAGAAGGAAGATCGGAACTCGGGAAGGCGTAACAATGCTGCGGGGCTGGGTGGACTTGCCGACGACCGGTAGCAGTGGTGTCAATATCGGCCTCGGTGGAGGAGGCTCGTGAAGGGCGCTATTGGGGAGTTGGAGGCAATCGCCTTCCAAAAAACAAGCGAGTGTAAGAGGAGCGACGCTCACAACAACGAGTGGAGCACCGAGCGGATAGAACGCATCAAATTGGCACGTTGGGGAACAGAGGTGGTGCACCCGCCAGTCATCTCAGTCAGATCACAAATGGCACGTGGGTCTGTCTCGTGACCTCCTGCCAGCGAGCCTTCCGACAACGCCACCTGCCCTCAAAGTGCACGCGGCCTGGCACAAGCACTGCGGTGACGTCACAACCACTCGGTCACGTGCCGTGGTTCCTGTCCACCGCATCGCGTTCCGGTCACGTGCGCCGCACTACAAACCGGGCTCTGCCCGGGGTTTGTATCCTCCCGGCTGGAGCGTGGGGAGCGCCACAGCAGCCCTGGGCCCTGCTGGGGGAGCGCGCCGATGGGGCGGCCTCCGTCCGGCGGAGGATTGGCGCGGAGCCGCGGCCAAGACGGCGCCGGCTCCGCGCCTGGACCCCGCCTGACGCCTCCGCGAGCCACCCGCTCGTCGTCGAGTCGCCGCCTTCGTGTGGGCCTGCCAGGCCACGTCGGGACTCGTGCGGAGGCGTCACGGTGGCATCTCGAGGAAGGGTCTCGCCCGAGACACGGGGACCGCTTCCTCGTCGACGCATCCCACCGGGCCCCGCTTGACGGTCGCGTTCCGAACCGGCCACGTGGCCAGGGTGTGCACGCGCAGGTGACCAGGGTGTGCACGCGCAGGTGTGGCCACCTTCCACACCTGGGGCCAACGTGACCACCAACAACAACAACAACAACCGCCATTCGCCACTAAGTGGCGGTGACATCACCACCACGCTTGTGCCAGGCCATGTGCACGTTGAGGCCACGTGAAGTGTCGAACGCCCGCTGGCAGGAGGTCACGGGGCAGACCCAGCAGGTGCCACGGGTCGACTGACTGAGATGACCGAGATGACTGGCTGATGCACCACCTGTGACCACCACCACCAGCACCACCACCACCAGCACCACCACCACCAGCACCACTACCACCACCACCACCACCAGCACCACCACCAGCACCACCACCACCAACCCCACTAATTTGGCCTCACGAGTGGCACCAGACGGGGCGCGGGGGCCCTCGCTCCACGCTGCTCGCGAAGCGGCCGAGAGATAAAAAAAACCACGCGAAAAAGAAACACTCTTCGCCAGATTCATCATCGTGATGGACAAAGCCATTGAACGTTCGACACGCGCTGCCGTAACGTTTCATGTTGCCATAACACAGCCGTACTGATATCACACAGACGCATCGCTCGTCGCGTATGAAGCGCTAACAGCATTCCTGATGGTGTAAAGGAGATACACCTCGGCTCGTTCTAAAGCGCGTGCAGTGTCCAGGGTCCGGGGGGGGGGGGGCGGGGGGGGGGGGGGGACGCTCGCCCGCCACCGCACGCGAGGACGAAATGCGATTGGAGCGATTTGAGTCGATCAATGCGAGTCGATCAACGCCGTCTTGCGTGTGGGAAAGCAAACGACGGCGAATTTTGAACGGGGCTTTGAATAAACAGCCCCCCCCCCTCCCGTCGCCCCCAGCCTCCCCTTATCATTAACATCTCCGCGTTATGATGATTTACAAGCTGCGAGTGCTTTAAGGCAGCTGGACTGGCGCCTGTAATGCTGCCAGCACCCGTCGGGACAGGTAAATCGAGGCCAGAGCTGGGGTGACTGACACCAAATCCGCCCTCAAACCCAACGAGCTGCCTCAATCAATCAGCCATCAACCAATTCAACCACCCAGACACATGTTCACAAGCTCAATCACCCATCCATACATCCACACACGCGATAATTCACCCGTCCACCTGTTCAACTGAACCATCCTCTCACCCACTCACTCACTCACCCATACACCCTTTCAATCACCCATCCATTCATCCATCGACTCATCCATCAGCCACACACCCATACATCTATCCACCCATCCACCCATCCACCCATCCACCAATTATCCACCTATTCAGACATTCCCTCCTCTACGCAGTCATTCATCAATCCATCCAAACCTCCACACATTCATCGAAACACAGGCACAACCACCCAAGGTTCGTGCAATTCGAATCTTTGTGTTCAGTCGCCAGCGAGTGTCTGAACAAAACCTACTAGGTTCTTCACTGGGAATTTTACAGACCTCGCCCGATCGCCAATGATTGCGAGATAAATTTATCTCATAATTTACCGCATATCGTTTTTGTACTTGCGTGGACAAATTCCGCCTCTGATACCCAAAACATTTCGGGGCCCGATTGATTGACATGCTGTGAACGCACCGCGGGGCATGCTGGGTGGTGTGCCCGAGCGTGAATCAAAAGGTCGATTGTCAGCGAGCCCTCGGAAGTCGCTGTCAAATATCAACTCCCAGAGCCACCGTTTTGACGCACGATAGGACACTGCTACAGCTGCATTTCTGAATCGAAATTGTGCCACGCCACATGAATTTGTCGTCGCGTTTATCCCGTTTCGTTTGTATCGGCTTGCCTCCTTCAGTCCGCCGTATTTGTTCCAACAGCTGAGAGAGGACATATAAACGATGTCCACGAATTCTGAAGAGATCACTCTGGCTCGCACAGGGCGATTCGTTTAAGACCGCGTGGCAAGTGATCTGATTCGATTCATTCTTCATGTTGCTTCCATCCAACCACTCATCCATCCACCCACCCACTCACCCATCCACCCACTCACGCAATCACATGCTCATCCATCCACTAGCCCTTCCACTCACCCATCCATCCACTCACCCACTCACCCATCCACCTACTCACCCATCCACCCACCCACTCGCCAATCCATCCATCCACTCACCCATCCACCCACCCAATCACCCATCCACCCACCAGTGCTCCCTGCACTATCATAAACCATGACACACACACATTCGCAGGATCGATTTACCGTTTGTGATATTTTGGGTACCTGTGACCGTTTCCAGTGAGACGGACGCAACGCATGAGATGATTGTGGCACCGGCGCAAAAACGTGCAAAGCCGCATGTCTGGCCCAAGTCAACCGCGTGGTTCACTTGGGCGAGCTTCTCAGTTCAAACGTGTCAAGGTGCAGCCCTGCCATCTCTCGCTCTCGCCACCGCTGTCAGAAGAGCTCTCCGCTGGAGAAAATCTCCTTTAAAGGAACTTTGAAGGCGCGCTGCAGCGCAGAGAGCCGCGTCGACTCGTACAGGCGAGGCCGCAGAATAACGAATTTAGTTTTAATTGCGTGCGATTATAGTCAAATTGTAGAACCAGCGTCGTGTCACGGGACCAGACGCTGATTGCGATCGGAAATCGCAGTGAGCAGCGCACCGCTTTGCGTCTGAGAAAACTCATTTCTCTCGCCTGCACGACGGCGGTTTGTGTTACGACTCTGCAAGAATTCTCTCTCTGCCCGCGGAGTTCCCACAGCAGGTCCCACGCGCACGTCATCTCATTGCTGGCTAACTTTGCTTTTGTAGCGGTGGCGGTGGTGGTTGCGGTGTGGGGAGCGGTAGTGTAGCGGTCAGCTCGCTGAGCTGGCCACCCGAGTTCGATTCTCGCTCCAGGCCAACTGCAGTGACCATTATCTGAACCGGTCCCGGGCCTCACCTAGGTCGACTCAGCCTCAAATCAGCACCCGGTGCGGTGCAGTGTAAACATCGCCACTCGGGAGACAAAGGCGGCCGGGCGTGGTGCTGGCCACCCACCCGCTCGTGTGCCGTGCCGGCCTTCATTAGTGCTCGCGAACAGCACTTGCCCCAGCAGCCTGCTGAGGCTACACGGGGAGGATCTTTGTCTTTGGTGGTTGCGGTGGCGCTGTAGCGACTGCCAGGCGGGACATTGCGAGCCCCGGGTAACCCACACAGGGCTGGGGTGGATGTGTGTGTGGGGGGGGGGGCTGCCCGACTCTGGAGTCAAATCGGCGGCTGCTGGGGAATGATTCTATTGTTGGTGGCGTTGGGGCGGTGCCGGCGCTCCGCCAAATCGGTTGGGCGGGGAGCGGTGGGCGAATGGCGCCAGAATGTCACTTTCTGCGTGCGCCGACCGACCGGGCGCCGGGGCGAGTGGAGTTTGCGGAGCGGTGCCACCTCGCTAACACAACTACACTCACTCGCGCCACAACAACAACGCGACGCCTCTGCCGCGATAGCGACAAATATTACTGCCGCCAGAGACCTCCTCCGACAAAAAGGTGCCTCGGTGCTCCTCCTCCTGTTGTTTTTGGTTTGAAGTCGCGAGCGAGTTCATTAATTATTTCCTGCAGCGCTCGCTGAAAGGGGGATACGAAAAAAAAGCCTCGGCTGCTATTTATTGGCCCGGATGCGCGTCCTGAGCTCAGAAGCGCGGCGCGAACGACGCGGAGAGGAGACATCCCCGCAGACATGAGGTCGCCTCTGCTCCTGCTGCTGCTGATCGCCACTCTGCTCTCCACCTCTCACGGTGAGACGTGGGCGCCAACGCGCTCCATCTCACCAGGGCACACAGGCGCGGCGGGCTCTGGGTCGCTCGGATGGGCGGCCGCGTCGCGCTTTGCACGAGACGATCACGCCTCGTCGCGATAAGACGATTGTCGCGATATCACGCTCGGCAATAAATGTGGAATCGCACGTGGCAATGGTTGCGGCGCTTTGCTGGAGCCTCCGTGCGGCTGTCGAGGTGCGGTTCGTGTCTTTGTGGCGACTGCCAAAGGGGGCTGCTCGTCATTGCTGCGCTCACAAGGCACGCGCCCTCGCTCACACGTGCCACCATCGGTTGGACCAACTGGGACAGAGTTGCGATGCGATGTGATCACGCCGCGCCGTCGATGAACTCCAGCAAACGTTTCCCCGGTGCGGCCGACGAGTAAATGTCGAGTTCCAAAACGCCGATCGATCAGTTATTTCACAGGCATCGCGTCAAGAAAGTAAAATATTTTAGTTTGTTTATAAAACGCGAGCGCGGCGCTACAGCGCGACCCCCGCGGGCTCTCCCTCTCCTCTCTCTCTCGCGCCCGCGATGTTCGCCGCGGCTCTCGCGAACCGAGCGAGGTGGCGCTGCACGGGGCTGCTGCGGGGAGGTGGTAGAGGCCACGCGAGCGGCCCCAGTCGGGCAGCACCACCGCGGGTGTCGTCTCGAGCCTGTGCGGCACCCACGTCTATGACCACCCCCGCCCACACTTTTAACCAACCGCGGCGAGCGGTATGGTCACAAAACCCCCGACGAGACCACATCCAGCAGTGGGTTGACAAAGAGGTGATTATTGTGGCACATTTATTCGTTTGGTCCTCAAATGCTTTATTTCCTGACCAAATGAAACTACGGGGGAAAAAAAATAACTCTCGCTCGCTCACGCGCTCGCTGAAAACTACGTACAGTTGTTGACCCAACTTTAAACGTGTGATGCTAAATTGGGTCCTATGATCGACAACCGGTCCCCTTAGTATCGGTCACGCGCGCCCAAAAGGTCAGCAACAGGAAACCTGCTTTCCTGCCGAATGCAGATAATTGAATGAGGCAATCGGCACGCGCCGATGTACAAACGGCACGGCGCGTGCGATTCTGATTGGTCAGCGGCGTGCGATTCTGATTGGTCAGCGGCAGCCCTGATGACAGATCACGAGCGGTGCTTTCCCTGTCACAATAAAGGGGGAGAAGGTAAGCGAGCGCGTAAAGGCGAAGCCCTGCAATATCTTGCTCGCTGGTGGAGCGAGCTCTCGTGGGTACACTGTTCAAACTCTTCAAGATGTCCTCGAACCGATCGGCGTACCCACACTTTACCCCACCACACACACAAAACCTGCCAATGCACTAAGTCTTGCGAAATCATTCATACTGCTAGGTGGACAGAGACAAGGAGGATATTTAGGTGGCTTTCCCCATTGGGCTTAACGGATTCGCCGGCAGGTTAAATTGAACAATTCTGGATTTGCAGGCCGAATGTACAGCTCGCCATCACTCCGCATATGAGATGGCAGATGATGATGATGATGATGCAATTCACAATATTTCACGGACATACGCGGACCGTGACTCTGAGGCACGGAGATCCTGACCGATTTTGGAAACGTGTTCAGACTTTGCGTTCGTCCGCAGAAGACGAGAGCGTACTCCGGCGAAACTCCAATCATCCGTCCTCCACAAATCGGTGCGTCCTAAAATCCGCGTTGCCCCTGCGGCTCCTGGCAAAATCGTGTAACCCTGTGGCACTATTCTACTCTCGCGAATGGCAGCAGTTAAAATATGTTCAGGAGTTTGAGGCCAGTGTCTGCTGCTGGCCGCGCAGAGCACAGGGGGTTTACTGCACGGTTTGTAGTTCGGGCCGCATCGCCATAGTCGCACCCCACTCTGGCTCGTGTCTTTCATTTTCCACTCGTGAAGGAAGTGCGCACATTGCCATGTGTCACTGCAGTGTACAGCGCTCGGGTCGTATCTATGTGGTCTAACGTAGTAGTAGTAGGGCTTTCGCGACCAATATTATGGACAATAGAGGTTTTTTGGGGGTTACATTAATGTGCCAATTAGAAAAAGTTTGTCACGTAAACAACGCGTTCAGATTCGTTACTAGTTCAGCACACCGGTGTGTTGGAGAGTAAGCCGCCAACATTTACAATTCGAGTACAACATTTCGCCGGTAATTACAACTAGCATCATCAGGCGACAGCCAGAGTTGTGGAGAAATCCTCCTCCTGTTTCGGTCTCAAAGTGGCTGTCCCTGATGGCCTAGGTGACGGATTTGAACCCTAAGGCCCTTTCCGTGACGCCGCCCAACGTTCAAATCCTCATGAGTGAGACAGCGCATTTTAGAGCCAGACTCGAAAGTGGTCAAAATGTTGAAGATCTTTCACCTGTGCCCATCGGAGTGTGTGGCGACATCTCGCCTGTCCATATAGCCTGAGGTGCAACCAAGTGTGTATTTGGGTTCACGGGGTTTATGGCGCCTTGTGCTGAATTGCACTTTGAGACTCTGCGGCACACCACGACATTCTTTCAGGTTTAGCGAGTCGCGCGTGTGGCATCACGAGGGAGTGGCGGCACAGTGGGTGCGCTAACTTGTGTTGACGCTGGCGACCCCAGGTAAGAGTTTCGGATCCTGAGCTCCGCCTTTCACCAACCCGTACTGACCAGCGTGGTGAAGTATGGTCAAACGCCCCCCACCGTGCAGGGAAGCCTTCGTCAAGCACGAAGGGGGCTGTGGTTCTAAGAGGGCGGCACACAGTGCAAGGGCGATACATCCCAGATGGAGCGATGATATCTAATTAAATAATTCTAATTATTAATTTATTTTATCTACATTTTTATTTTACCAGGTAAGGCCCACTGAGATATTTAGCTATTTTTATAAGCTACCTTGGCTATCACAAATGATAGCTCAACGGATTGGATTATAGCGTGGATATTCATAGCAGCCAAATACTCGAACGCAAGTTGATTCTAAATGTGGAGGGAAAATCCAGAGGACCCGGAGAAAAATCCACGCGACCACGAAGAGAGAGAGACACGCAAACTCCAAATATACAGCAGCAGGCGTCAGGGTCGGAATCGAACGCACGACCTCCTGTATATCAGGCGAGGTAGTTAACATCTCGCCACCACGGCAAGGCGAAGGGAGAGCGGTGATGCGGACGCCAGTCAGTGTATCGGACCAACGCGGTGAACGGACAGCGACCACCGCTCACACGGCCATGCGAGCCAGAAGGCGCGCTGCCGACTCGGCGATTTATCTCGGAAACAAAGCGATTCGTGAGCGTCGCGCGGCGACCCTGAACAGTGGTGACTCGCGCCCGCTCCACCCGTTGCGCAGGAGTGATCGTGCATGGGTTGGACACCCGGTGCCAGTGTGCCGACTTCTACCGCAAACCGCTGCGGCTGAAGTCCATCAGGGGGTTGGTGGACCACCGCTTCACCAGCAGCTGCCACCGCGATGTCATGTGAGGCACCATGCCACGTGACACACCACCACCGTGACGTCATATAGGCACCACGCCACGTGACACACCACCAACGCAACGTCACGTAGGCACCACGCCACGTGACACACCACCAACACAACGTCACGCAGGCACCATGCCACGTGACACACCACCACCGTGACGTCACGTGAGGCACCACGCCACGTGACACATCACCACCGTGACGTCACGTAGGCACCACATCACAGGGAACACCACAGGGGAACATCACAGGGAACATCACAGGGGAACACCACAGGGGAACATCACAGGGAACATTACAGGGGAACATCACAGGGAACACCACAGGGAACATCACAGGGAACATCACAGGGAACACCACAGGGAACATCACAGGGAACATCACAGGGAACATCACAGGGAACATCACAGGGAACACCACAGGGAACATCACAGGGAACATCACAGGGAACATCACAGGGAACACCACAGGGAACACCACAGGGAACATCACAGGGAACACCACAGGGAACATCACAGGGAACACCACAGGGGAACATCACAGGGAACATCACAGGGGAACATCACAGGGAACACCACAGGGAACATCACAGGGAACATCACAGGGAACATCACAGGGAACACCACAGGGAACATCACAGGGAACACCACAGGGAACATCACAGGGAACATCACAGGGAACATCACAGGGAACACCACAGGGAAGACCACAGGGAACATCACAGGGAACATCACAGGGAACACCACAGGGAACACCACAGGGAACATCACAGGGAACATCACAGGGAACATCACAGGGAACATCACAGGGGACATCACAGGGAACATCACAGGGAACACCACAGGGAACATCACAGGGAACATCACAGGGAACATCACAGGGAACAGCACAGGGAACACCACAGGGAACACCACAGGGAACACCACAGGGAACATCACAGGGAACATCACAGGGAACACCACAGGGAACATCACAGGGAACACCACAGGGAACATCACAGGGAACATCACAGGGAACAGCACAGGGAACACCACAGGGAACACCACAGGGAACATCACAGGGAACATCACAGGGAACATCACAGGGGAACACCACAGGGAACACCACAGGGAACACCACAGGGAACATCACAGGGAACACCACAGGGAACATCACAGGGAACATCACAGGGAACATCACAGGGAACATCACAGGGAACATCACAGGGAACACCACAGGGAACATCACAGGGAACATCACAGGGGAACATCACAGGGAACACCACAGGGGAACATCACAGGGAACATCACAGGGGAACATCACAGGGAACACCACAGGGAACATCACAGGGAACACCACAGGGAACATCACAGGGAACATCACAGGGAACATCACAGGGGACATCACAGGGAACACCACAGGGAACATCACAGGGAACATCACAGGGAACATCACAGGGAACATCACAGGGAACACCACAGGGAAGACCATAGGGAACATCACAGGGAACATCACAGGGAACACCACAGGGAACACCACAGGGAACATCACAGGGAACATCACAGGGAACATCACAGGGGACATCACAGGGAACATCACAGGGAACACCACAGGGAACATCACAGGGAACATCACAGGGAACATCACAGGGAACACCACAGGGAACACCACAGGGAACACCACAGGGAACATCACAGGGAACATCACAGGGAACACCACAGGGAACATCACAGGGAACACCACAGGGAACATCACAGGGAACATCACAGGGAACAGCACAGGGAACACCACAGGGAACATCACAGGGAACATCACAGGGAACATCACAGGGGAACACCACAGGGAACACCACAGGGAACACCACAGGGAACATCACAGGGAACACCACAGGGAACATCACAGGGAACATCACAGGGGAACATCACAGGGAACATCACAGGGAACATCACAGGGAACATCACAGGGAACACCACAGGGAACATCACAGGGAACATCACAGGGGAACATCACAGGGAACACCACAGGGGAACATCACAGGGAACATCACAGGGGAACATCACAGGGAACACCACAGGGAACATCACAGGGAACACCACAGGGAACATCACAGGGAACATCACAGGGAACATCACAGGGAACATCACAGGGGACATCACAGGGAACACCACAGGGAACATCACAGGGAACATCACAGGGAACATCACAGGGAACACCACAGGGAACATCACAGGGAACATCACAGGGAACATCACAGGGGACATCACAGGGAACACCACAGGGAACATCACAGGGAACATCACAGGGAACATCACAGGGAACATCACAGGGAACACCACAGGGAACACCACAGGGAACATCACAGGGAACATCACAGGGAACATCACAGGGAACATCACAGGGGACACCACAGGGAACATCACAGGGAACATCACAGGCAACATCACAGGGAACATCACAGGGAACAGCACAGGGAACAGCACAGGGGAACATCACAGGGGAACATCACAGGGAACACCACAGGGAACATCACAGGGAACAGCACAGGGAACATCACAGGGGAACATCACAGGGAACATCACAGGGAACAGCACAGGGAACAGCACAGGGAACATCACAGGGGACACCACAGGGAACATCACAGGGAACATCACAGGGAACATCACAGGGAACATCACAGGGAACACCACAGGGAACATCACAGGGAACATCACAGGGAACATCACAGGGGACATCACAGGGAACACCACAGGGAACATCACAGGGAACATCACAGGGAACATCACAGGGAACATCACAGGGAACATCACAGGGAACACCACAGGGAACATCACAGGGAACAGCACAGGGGAACATCACAGGGAACATCACAGGGAACAGCACAGGGAACAGCACAGGGGAACACCACAGGGAACAGCACAGGGAACACCACAGGGAACATCACAGGGGAACACCACAGGGGAACACCACAGGGAACAGCACAGGGGAACACCACAGGGGAACACCACAGGGAACATCACAGGGAACATCACAGGGGAACATCACAGGGAACATCACAGGGGAACATCACAGGGAACATCACAGAGGAACATCACAGGGAACATCACAGGGAACATCACAGGGGAACATCACAGGGAACATCACAGAGGAACATCACAGGGAACATCACAGAGGAACATCACAGGGAACATCACAGAGGAACATCACAGGGAACATCACAGGGAACACCACAGGGGAACATCACAGGGAACATCACAGGGGAACATCACAGGGAACATCACAGAGGAACATCACAGGGGAACACCACAGGGAACATCACAGAGGAACATCACAGGGAACATCACAGGGGAACATCACAGGGAACACCACAGGGGAACATCACAGGGAACATCACAGGGGAACACCACAGGGAACATCACAGGGAAACATCACAGGGAACACCACAGGGGAACATCACAGGGAACACCACAGGGAACATCACAGGGAACATCACAGGGGAACATCACAGGGAACACCACAGGGAACATCACAGGGAACATCACAGGGAACATCACAGGGAACACCACAGGGGACACCACAGGGAACATCATAGGGGAACATCACAGGGAACATCACAGGGGAACATCACAGGGAACATCACAGGGGAACATCACAGGGGAACATCACAGGGAACATGACAGGGGAACATCACAGGGGAACATCACAGGGAACATCACAGGGGAACATCACAGGGGAACATCACAGGGGAACATCACAGGGAACATCACAGGGAACATCACAGGGAACATCACAGGGGAACATCACAGGGAACATCACAGGGGAACATCACAGGGGAACATCACAGGGAACATCACAGGGGAACATCACAGGGAACATCACAGGGAACATCACAGGGGAACATCACAGGGAACATCACAGGGGAACATCACAGGGAACATCACAGGGAACATCACAGGGGAACATCACAGGGAACATCACAGGGGAACATCACAGGGAACATCACAGGGAACACCACAGGGAACATCACAGGGAACATCACAGGGAACATCACAGGGAACACCACAGGGAACACCACAGGGAACATCACAGGGAACATCACAGGGGAACATCACAGGGAACATCACAGGGAACATCACAGGGAACACCACAGAGAACATCACAGGGAACACCACAGGGGAACACCACAGGGAACATCACAGGGGAACACCACAGGGAACACCACAGGGGAACATCACAGGGAACATCACAGGGGAACATCACAGGGAACACCACAGGGAACACCACAGGGAACATCACAGGGAACACCACAGGGAACATCACAGGGAACACCACAGGGAACATCACAGGGAACATCACAGGGGAACATCACAGGGAACACCACAGGGAACACCACAGGGAACATCACAGGGAACACCACAGGGAACATCACAGGGAACACCACAGGGAACATCACAGGGAACATCACAGGCAACATCACAGGGGAACACCACAGGGAACATCACAGGGAACATCACAGGGGAACACCACAGGGGAACAGAACAGGGAACACCACAGGGAACACCACAGGGAACACCACAGGGAACATCACAGGGAACATCACAGGGGAACACCACAGGGAACATCACAGGGAACATCACAGGGGAACACCACAGGGAACATCACAGGGAACATCACAGGGGAACACCACAGGGAACATCACAGGGAACATCACAGGGAACATCACAGGGGAACACCACAGGGGAACAGAACAGGGAACACCACAGGGAACACCACAGGGAACATCACAGGGAACACCACAAGGGAACAGAACAGGGAACACCACAGGGAACACCACAGGGGAACATCACAGGGAACATCACAGGGAACACCACAGGGGAACACCACAGGGAACATCACAGGGAACATCACAGGGGAACACCACAGGGGAACAGCACAGGGACAGCACAGGGAACACCACAGGGAACATCACAGGGGAACAGCACAGGGAACATCACAGGGAACACCACAGGGGAACACCACAGGGAACACCACAGGGAACACCACAGGGAACATCACAGGGGAACAGCACAGGGAACACCACAGGGACAGCACAGGGAACACCACAGGGGAACATCACAGGGGAACAGCACAGGGGAACATCACAGGGA
This sequence comes from Lethenteron reissneri, assembly GCF_015708825.2. Classification (NCBI taxonomy): domain Eukaryota; kingdom Metazoa; phylum Chordata; class Hyperoartia; order Petromyzontiformes; family Petromyzontidae; genus Lethenteron; species Lethenteron reissneri. The sequence continues at coordinate 9,888,246 of NC_083825.1, read as the reverse complement.
CAGCACAGGGAACACCACAGGGGAACATCACAGGGGAACATCACAGGGGAACATCACAGGGACAGCACAGGGAACACCACAGGGGAACATCACAGGGGAACAGCACAGGGAACAGCACAGGGAACACCACAGGGGGACAGCACAGGGACAGCACAGGGAACACCACAGGGAACACCACAGGGGAACACCACAGGGACAGCACAGGGAACACCACAGGGAACACCACAGGGAACACCACAGGGGAACACCACAGGGACAGCACAGGGAACACCACAGGGAACATCACAGGGGAACAGCACAGGGAACAGCACAGGGAACACCACAGGGAACATCACAGGGAACACCACAGGGGGACAGCACAGGGAACACCACAGGGAACACCACAGGGAACACCACAGGGCATCTTCACCGCGGAGAGTGACGCGAGGGTGCGTCCGTGCCGTTGCAGCGCGTCTCTGCCCAACGGGAGGAAGGTTTGCCTGGACCCCGACAAGGCCTGGGTGAAGCACATCCTGCGACGCTTCAAGAAAGAGGTAAACATGAGGAGGTGCGGGTCTGGCGGTGGCGCGTTCCTCGCTTGTCGCAGAGGTTTCACGGCGCCGAATCAGCAAGGCTGCCCCCCGCCCCCCCGCGGTCGCTAGCGCGGGCGTCACAACACCACGTCACATCACTACGTCACATGACTACATCACATGACTACATCACGTCACTACGTCACATCACTACGTCACAACACTACATCACGTGACGTAGTCACGTGACTACGTCACATCACTACGTCACGTTACTACGTCACATCACTACGTGACGTCACTACGTCACATTACTACGTCACGTTACTATGTCACAACACTACATCACAACACTACGTCACATGACTACGTCACAACACTACGTCACATCACTACATCACAACACTACGTCACATCACTACATCACAACACTACGTCACAACACTACGTCACATCACTACATCACAACACTGCGTCACAACACTATGTCACATGAATACGTCACAACACTACGTCACATCACTACATCACAACACTACGTCACAACACTACGTCACATCACTACATCACAACACTGCGTCACAACACTATGTCACATCACTACATCACAACACTACGTCACAACACTACGTCACAACACTACGTCACATGACTACGTCACATTACTACGTCACATCACTACGTCACATCACTACGTCACATGACTACGCGCAGTTTGCTTCACAGTGGACGTCAAACACCCCCCGCCCCCCCCCCCCCCCCCCATGATGCCATCCACAAGAGTTGGCCATTTCTGTGCTGGTGTCACTTTCAATATAAAACGGAACAAAATACCAACAAATCGACTTAACTGTGATGATACACACAGCAGCAATAATCACCGCTCCCTACTCACGTACTCATGCCCCAGGTCATTCATGCACGCGAGACTATCCCGGATTGCTTTGCGTTCTCACCCGGTTCAACGACATCAGCTGAAAGCGAACCACGGGGGAGCGATTGTGAGACCTCCGATCCCCCCGTGCCGTTGCAGTTTGGCCTCAACAGGAGCGGATGAGAGACAAGACGGGGCAATGGGGAGCGCAGCTTCAGCAGACAACCGCGGCACGCACAGACAAGGCACACTCAACTCACCCGGGCAGCACGTGGCACACACACGCGCGCGTGCACCCGGCACGGTGCACGTGCCCTGGCTCCGTGCGTGCGCGTGCCACGGACACGTCACACACGCATGCACCGCGATATGACGTACGTGTGCGCCGTGGTGTATACATACCACGGTACGTCACGTCCTGCATTGTGTAACTACATCGGGCTTGGCATGTAGGTTGGGTGTGAAGGAAAGGCAGGTAAATAGTGTAGATCTTTACTTCAGTAGACTTGTGTAACCTCGTAAGAGATCTGGGACTGGTCCCGCAAGGATGTCCAGCGTGGAGATGAAGTCATCAGATCGGCTCACGTCCAAGGAGTCAGAATTTGGTTTCGTGGGATGATGAGAAGTTGGCGACAGCCGGGGGGAGGACTTCATCCAGCAGTGGAGAGACCACGGCTGACAATGATAATGATGGCGATGAAATTAAATCTGTAGTCAGGTAGGTAAAAAAAAAATCACGACGTTTCGATCGCAACACAAAAAAATGTAATCCATCAGTTCCACTGCTGGATTATATTTTGTGTTGCGATCGAAACGTCGTGATTTATTTTACTTTCTACCCACGTGACTTTACCGAAAGAACCAAAGAGTATGGATTCCTGCAGTCACGAAAGCTTCCAATCAAGATGATAATTTGTCGTCTTTACGTAGAATACTGCGCTCCCAGTGTATTTCAATCTAACAAGTTACTCCGCCGTGAATGGGATTCGCAATGGAACATTGGAACATTAGAATTAGAACCTGAAGAACAATGGGCTTGTTCGCGACAGCAACGGGCTGTTTGATGTTTGGTGCTTTGTCTCGGTGGTGTTCTTCAGCTGCGGCGATCTGGCAACTTCAAGTGGCTGTCAGTTTGACACGTAGTAGGGAGCAGTGGGCTTTCGCGAGCAATATTATCCATAATAGAGGGGCTTTTTGGGGTTAGATTGCGTAAATATAAATGTGTCGTTAAGTCTGGGGTGATGGGGTTTGAAGGGTGGTTCCGAGGGGAAATATGATTTTCCACAATCGCATCGTTTTTGGGAAGCTTATTTAATTTTTTAAAAGGGCAGCCGTACATTTTGAGACGCAATCACATCTGGACATTTGTGGTGGGGGGAGGGAGAGCTTAATAGTTCATCGGATTCCTCCCAGTCCAAAAACAAAGATTTTGATCAAGATTCTGACACCGTTGGCAAACCAAGAAATTCGACTCCTGTTGAGTAGCGACACGACTCCTTGCTTACCGAGGGCTTTTCTGGGTTCGGGTCGATATATATAATAATGGTTTAAAAAAAAATACGTGTCCGAGAAGCGATCTGTTGACAATGAATAAAAATGGACGGCTCGCTTCCTCGACACACAAACGTCGCGTTTGCTCTCTCTCTCGCCCTCGAGTGCAAGTCCATTCCCCTCTCAAGCGCCCGTTCGGAGAATCGCCCTTCTGCGGGAGCGACCCTTGGAGGCAACCTTCGGCCGAACCCGCTGCGAACCGCTGCCGCTTCTCACTGGTCGACTCATGTTGTGCCCCAGCCTGGTCCCGGGAGCTCGGCGCAATGGAACTGCGAGATGCGCCGGAGACATCGCGCGATGGCGCGCAGCGAACACCGCCAACCCTGAGACAGACACCGAATCCCCGTGGCTCCCAGTGCCGGCGAATATTTTGGAGACACGCACGCTGCAAAGGGTTGTTGACGCGCTAGTCAGACAACGTCGCTATTGTGTACAACCGTTGGTATACATCATTATTCATCTTCGGATTAGGCCACGTAATGTGCCCGCCATCTGTGTCGTAAGACCCTCCACACTTGCCAAACAAAACAAAAATAACAAAAAAATCGTCACTAGTCCAAGCGTTTAACGCGACAGTCCTCGCTGATCCAGCTCGTAGGGGCGAGTCGAAGACCGAAACTCAGGGCCAGGAGTCATCGGCAGCGAGATGGGCGACGTTTCGCCAGGCACACCGCTGGCTGCGAGGCTCCCACACACAACACAGACAATGAGAGCCCCCCCCCCCCCGTGTCACCTGAGTCGACTCTTGGGACAAGTTCTGTTCGCGAGCGCCTTTCAAGACCAGTACGGCACACGGGAGGGTGGGTGGCCAAGACAAACACTTACACACAAACTCTAAACACACACACACACACACCCCACAGCTAAATGTGCGGATTAGTTATAAATAGACGCCTCCAGGCACAGCAGCAGAAGTCAAACTCTGCTGGTGTGGAAATCCCCAGATTTAGCTGCACGCTCGGTTACAGCTTATCAGCGCGAACCACGCACACATTGTTTGCATTGGGTTAACATCGTTTAGTGGTGGTTACCAGCCACCACATTGGGTTAACATCGTTTAGTGGTGGTTAACAGACACCACCAGTGGTTAACAACCACCAAAGCAACTAAATAACTATCGGGGCAAGTGCTGTTAACGAGTAACATCGATGAAGCCCGGCACGGCACGCGAGAGGGTGGGTGGCCAGCACCCCGCCCGGCGGCCTTTGTCTCCCTTGTGGCGATATTTACACATTGCACCAGGTACGATTTGGAGGCTGAGTCCACCTGGGCGAGGCCCAGGACCGGTTCAAATATTCGCCACTGATGTTGGCCGTGAGCGAGACTCGAACCCATCTTGCCGGGTTCGTAGCGCAGTGCGCTGACCACTTCGCCTCTGCTCAGCCGCCGTCAGCACCACCACCACAACCACCACAACCACCACGAGCAGCACAACCATCACCACCAACCACCTCGATCACCACTGACACCATCACCACCACAACCACCACTGGCACCACCATCACCACCACAACCACCACGAGCAGCACCACCATCACCACCACGACCACCACTGACACCATCACCGTGGCCACCACCACCGCCGCTACAGTAGCAGCACCGCCATCACCAGCACGAGTAGCAGCAACACAGCCACCACTATCGCTTCAAAACATCGCTTCGCAAGCTCACGAGGCTAATGGACCTCAATCTGTTTGATGATTTACGCGGCTGTAACCGATCATCGTTTCATTTTAAGGACTTCACGCGTTGGGGATGTTTCGCCCTGGAGGCGAAGATGCGAGATAATGGATACATCTGAGATCACGAGAGCTATGGGAGGCTCCTCCCTGACAGCCGTGCCCAGGGGCACTGCTGCGGCAAAGCGGCTTTGAAAGTGTCCCTGTCCATGGCACGGGTGCGTGCGGCCGCGACCACGATACAACCCGATAATTTCAAGGAAATCACAAAAGAGAAAATAACACCCTCCGCTACAAAAAATAGAAGTCAGGTCATTGTAAGGGTGTGAGCTGTGGGCGTCGACATGGTGATGATGGTGGTAATGATGGTGGTGATGATAATGATTATGGTGGCGATGATGATTTTGGTGGCGGTGGTGATGATTATGATGGTGATGATGGCGGTGGTGATGGTGGTGGTGATGGTGGTAATGATGGTGGTGATGATGATGATTATGGTGGCGATGATTATGATGGCGGTGATGATTATGATGGCAATGATGGAGATGATGGCCGTGATGATGATTATGATGGCGATGATGGTGATTATGATGGTGGTGATAATGAGTAGCGTGTCGAGCACAACAACCACAGTCGAGCCGGCACAGAAGCCATCTCTTTGCGCTGCCAAGATCCAACATCGCCCTGTCGAGGTTACCCAGCGCCAGTAGTCAATAAAAAACGCGCAAAAACCAGAAGTGAAGAAGAAAACCGCGCGCATCGTCTCACAAAGCGCCTCGCTGCACTCTGCCGAGGGGCTTTTAGTTTCACCGTTTCCCCGCCACTAACCCGCAACGCGACCCTGCGGAGCCCAGAACTCGCTAGTGCAGCTGCACGACACCGATTGCACCCCCCCTACCCCCCCCCCCACACCATGTTGTCGGTTCGAAGATCCTGCAGAAGCTAGCGGCGCGCGGAACGAAAAACGTCGGACTTCGCGCCGAACGACGCGCGATTCAACCCCAACAACAACAACAAAAACAAACGCAACGCGCGGCACGGACACAGCCAGCGGCGACTGCGCGCTACGAGGATGGAACCAGACCCCCCCCCCCCCCCCCCTGGTGCACTCCCTCCACGCTGGGGCACCGGAGTGGTGGTGGCGGCTCTCCGCGCGCGTGTGGGGGGACACGCGCTCCCCTTCATGAACAGAACTGCCCCCCACCCCCACCACTCCCCCCCCCCCCCATTGATAATGATGATGACATTGATAACGCGTCAGATGTCGCCGACAAGTCAACAACTCGGACGCGCGGGCGTCAAGTTCGTGGCCGCTCGAAAGCGTCGACCCGACGCAGACCGAGAGGCCCCTCTGCTGCCGGGTGCTTCTGTAACGCCCGAGTGCATTTGACGTTGCGGGTGTGCAAAGGGGCAAAGTGGACGAAGAGTTCCACACCGAGGAGGCGACAGCAGAGAAACCCACGTGAGGCTGGAACAGTGTAGTGTATAGTGTAGTGTATAGTGTAGTGTATAGTGTAGTGTATAGTAGTGTATAGTGTAGTGTATATTAGTGCAGTGTGTAGTGTATCGTAGTGTAGTGTATAGTAGTGTAGTGTATAGTAGTGTAGTGTATAGTGTAGTGTATAGTAGTGTATAGTGTAGTGTATAGTAGTGTAGTGTATAGTAATGTAGTGTATAGTAGTGTAGTGTATAGTAGTGTAGTGTATAGTGTAGTGTAGTGTATAGTAGTGTATAGTGTAGTGTATAGTAGTGTGTAGTGTATAGTAATGTAGTGTATAGTAGTGTAGTGTATAGTGTAGTGTATAGTAGTGTAGTGTATAGTGTAGTATATAGTAGTGTAGTGTATAGTGGTGTAGTGTATAGTAGTGTGTAGTGTATAGTAATGTAGTGTATATTAGTGTAGTGTATAGTGTAGTGTATACAGAGCCGGCCCTAGACCTTTGGGGGCCCTAAGCAAAATTTGGTTGGAGGCCCCTTTGATGTATGATTTTTTTCACCCACTAGCTAGCAGTGACTCTAGGGGGCCCTCTGCTGGCCACGGGGCCCTTTGCAATTGCAAGGGTCGCTTAGTGGCTGGGCCGGCTCTGAGTGTATAGTAGTGTGTAGTGTATAGTGTAGTATATAGTAGTGTAGTGTATAGTAGTGTGTAGTGTATAGTGTAGTATATAGTAGTGTAGTGTATAGTAGTGTGTAGTGTATAGTGCAGTGACGCTGCTGCGCATGGCTCTGCCGTGAGCCTCGGTGCCAGGCGAGGCTCACGGGGCGAGGTGTGGCGCGGCACCTGGTGAAGATCAGAGGCGGCTCCTCCTCGCGGTGACCAGGGAGGTGCTCAAGGTCAAGAGGTCATCGCGGCCAGTGCCCTCCACGCGTGCCACCGTGAACCAAACGGGACGAGGTTTTTTTACTTCCAGCGCGCCTCGTAAGCTCGGCGTGGCCCTCTACAACCGTTGCCTGCAGGGGGTTGCCTGATGCCACGGGGGCAAGGGGGTAAGGGGGTAAGGGGGGTACGGGGGTAAGGGGGGTACGGGGGTAAGGGGGGTAAAAGGGGGGCAAGAGGGTAAGGGAGGCAAGGGGTGTCCACCCAAAGGCGTCCGCTTGTGCCCTCTGAGCGACTCCTTCATGTCGCCAGCGCGCGGGGCAGGACCCCCCTCGTGAGAATCGGATATCCCAGATCCACCAAGACGCACATGCTGCTGTTTACATGATGCAGGTTTCTTTTTGAGTTCCATGGCGCAACTATAAATGCGTCGCGAAACCCGCCACAGCCAGTAAGTAAGGTTCGTCACGTAAACAGAACCGTGCCGATTCGTCACTAGTCCAGCACTAACCGGTGTTTTGGAGAGTAAATCCACAACATTTGCAATCTGAGTACGACGTTTCGTCAGTAATTACAACTAGCAAAATCAGGCGACGGCCAGTTGAACGACACATTTATATTTACGCGATCTTACCTCCCAAAACAAAGCTGTATAATGGATATTATTGCTCGCGAAAGCCTACGTCTTCAACTTAAAATGTTGTCATTTATTTGATTACATTGCCAGCGTGCTCCGCCGATGTTCTAAACGGAAGTCCCATCGTTCTTATTTACCACGTGTTGGACATTCACCTGTCACGGATATGCGGCGTGCCGCGTCTGCAGACATGCTCAGTCTGTTCCTGCCATTTGGGGGGACATTCGCGTTTGCATGCGCAGATTGCTCTGTGAAGGCGCACGCACTGCGCACGAGAGGAAACGCTCTAAATTCAACATCGGCCCACGCAGACAATTGACACGGGCAATAAAACACCGCAGGATCATTAACATTTCTGCGGGCACGCAATGTGGAATCATAATCAACATCTGAGGCCAGGTCAAACTCCAGCAGACAGCGCCACGCAGAGTGTGATGGGCAGAGGTCAAGGCGCAGCCCCTGCAAGATCTCGCTCTCGCCGCTGCTGCCGACGACCGCTCAAGAGGGAGTTTGGCTCGCTCGCTCTTCCACTCTGGACGGTCACATCGTGGAAGAGGTGGCGATGCCCACACCTGAGCTCACCACACGCAAGTTGTTCCGATCGAATAACTGGGGGTGTGGCGGGGGGATTGAAGTTGACCTGCGCAATTGTTTCAACGCGCACGCGCATTTCTCTCTCTCTCACACACACACACACCTAACACACACACACACACCCAACACACACCCAACACACACAGACACACACACACCCAACACACACACACACACACCCCCCTAACACACACACACCCAACACACACAGACACACCCAACACACATCCAACACACCTAACACACACACACACCCAACACACACAGACACACACACTCCCAACACACACACACACCTAACACACACACACACCCAACACACACAGACACACACACACCCAACACACACAGACACACAGACACACACCCACTCTGTCTCACCCAGACACACACACTCAGTCTCACACAGACAAACACCCAACACACACACACACACACCCCTCTGTCGCACACAGACACACACACACCTCTCTCAGACACAGATACACCCCGTTGTCTCACACATACACACACACACCCTCTGTCTCACACAGACATACACCCCTGAGTCGCACACAACAATCGCCATTCGCCACTAAGTGGCGGTGACGTCACCACGACGCTTGTGCCAGGCCATGTGCACCTTGAGGCCACGTGAAGTGTCGAACGCCCGCTGGCAGGAGGTCACGGGGCAGACCCAGGTGCCACGGGTCGACTGACTGAGATGACCGAGATGACTGGCTGATGCACCACCTGTGCCCCTACTGTGTCAACTTGCTGTGCTTTAGCCACCCGGCGCTCCGCTCGTTTTTGTAAGCGTCGCTCCTCCGCCCTCCGTTGTTGTTGGAGGGCGACTGCCTCCAACTGCCCAGTAGCGTCCTTCACGAGCCTCCTCCACAGAGGCCGATCCTCACACCGCTGATACCAGTCATCGGCAAGTCCACTCAGCTCAACGTCCTCCTGTACCACATCACTCCATCTCTTCTCTAGCCCGTGACGCGCCCGTTTAGCCCCCTCGATCCGGTCGAACAAACGCTGTTTAGGCATGCGGTGGCTGCCGGAGGAGCTCACCGATGGGACTTTGTCCAGATCTTTCATGGATTTGTGAGCTCCTCACACAATCCAGCCTGGTTATACCCAGGATGGATCTTAAGCAGGCCAGCCTGAATGTTTCTAACCGGCGAAGATATTCCATTAGGGGGGTCGACGTTTCGCAAGCGTAGAGAAGGTAGGGAATGACTGTGGCCGAGAAGACCTGAAGCTTCGTGCGGAGCGACAGACCAGGTAGCTTCCACACAGCGTTACGCAACCGATGAAAAGATAATGCCGCTCGACTGATTCGGAGTGAGACCTCTGCTGTTAAACCGGAACCGGTCATGAGCACGTTGCCAATGTATGGAAAACTCTCCACTCTCTCCACAACTCCCTTATCACCATTTGGGAGTTGTGAGGGTGGAGTGTCCGATGGTACAAAATACCCAGGAAGGTGCTTAGTCTTGGTGGGGCTGATGGTGAGGTCCCACCTCTTGGTGGCAAGCTCCAGGTTCAGCAGCAGCGCCTCCAACTCCTCCTCTGAGTGAGCAGCAATTACCAGAACATCGGCATACATAACACGGTTGACCAATAGGGAGCCATCCCTTGACCACACCCGGGCATCGATCAGCCTCCCATTGTATCTGTACCAGATAGAAATTCCTCCGGTACAGCCATCGAAGGCTTCACGAATTACGTGGTCGGAATATATGTTAAATAATGTGGGAGCCAGAGGACATCCCTATCGCACCCCAAGGTGAACAAGGAATGGCTCCGACTCCCGGCCACGTAGTTTTACCCGGGCCTGCTCACCATCATGAAAGTCCTTAATGATTGTGTGAAAGAGTCAGGGACTCCAAAAGCACGAAGAACAACCCAGAGCCCAGGCCTACTGATGGTATCATAGACCTTGACCAGGTCAATAAAGCAGAGTTGTAGGTTCTGTTGGAATTCCTACACCTCTACTGTGGCAGACGGACAGAAATATGGCGTCTGTGTAAGACTGCCCTTTTCTGAAACCACATTGGGGCTCTGTAAGCCTCTCCTCACCGTGCCTGGCAAGGCGATGTTGAATAATCCTTGCCAGGACATTTTTCAGCACACTGAGGCAGATGTCCCTGTTGTTGTTACAGTCTGTGTGGTCCCCCTTTTCAAAGAGGGGGGCCACAAAGGGCATCTTTCCAATCCTGTGGAACCCGAACAGAGGTTCAGACTTATTATAATGTCATGTAGGGCAGTCTGCGCAGAAACGCCCCCCCCCCCCTCCCCCCTCAGCATTTCACTTGGGAGATCATCTCTGCCTGGTGATTTTCCTGGTGTTCCTCAACAGATGGCACCTCAGCCAGCCACTTACAGGGGGTGACTACTTCTTCCAATAGTTAAGGTACTGCAGCCTCAGCAGGGTCGCCTCACTTTGCCCTATGATGTTTACCAGGTTGAGGAATTTCCCCTTCACCAAGACCTCATATAAATGCTCAGCAAATCTGCAAACCTGTTCCTGGCGGTCGGAGATTGGATCACCTTTCTTACCCCTAATGATGGTGATAGGTGTGGCGTTGCAAGTTACTACATCTCCCCAGCAACCCGCGACCACCACCCATCCTTGCAGTGTCTCACGGCTCTCCGAACCTCCTTGCAAAAGCTGCGGTAAGCCTCCTTGTTCTCTGACGTGGGATGCTGTAGACGGTGAGAGTGGACCTGTCGCTTTTTCTCAACCAGCCTGAACACCTCCTCTGTCAGCCATGGTCTCTGGGGAGGTCCTGACCGTGTAGCCAAAGCAGCCATTGCAGCTGCATGAGTCACAGTCCTAAACCTCGCTCGGCATCAGGAGGAGTGAGAGACGATGCCAACCCAAGCTGCAAGTGATGATGACATTCTTGCTTGCAGCTTTCATCAGCTAGTTAAGATCAGGCCATTGTGGGTTTGAATGGGGTCCTGGGTATACACCCACCACTGGAGTGGAAGAATGGCAGGCGCATCTTACAGATGACTAGCCGATGGTCAGTGGGCAGATCAGCTCCAGTGTAGCTCCTGGTGTCAAAAACATGGGCCCACATCCGCTGTTCCGTCACTATGTAGTCCAGCAGATGTTCTTGCTTGGACCCAGCATGCACCCATGATGCTGTGTGGATGCGCCGATGCCGGAACAGCGTGTTGGTAATTACAAGCCCATGGGCTGCACAAAAGTCTATCAGCATCATACCGTTTTTATTGAGCTGATCTGGCCCATGCCTTCCAATCACTCTTGACCAGGTGCCAGCATTATGACCAACTCGGCCATTACAGTCACCTAACAGGATGACTCTATCCCGAGGGGTCACTTTAGCTCGCACCTGTAACAGGAGGTTTTAATGGCCTTGCCTGCATCCCTCCACTAATGTGGAGGTATAAGTAACCATGGCCACCATTCCTGGCCTCTGGTTGATGGGAAAGCGAGCCCAAAGTAGCCTGGGGCTTACAGATTCCCACACCTCACCGCCACGCTCCCATGTCCCCTTTATTATTTTGTTCAGAAGAAGAGCCACACCCTGTTGTTGGGCAGTCTCCTGCCCCGAGTAGAGGACTGTCCACCTCTCATGGTGGTGGGAGGCAGAGCCGGTCCACCGGTCCTCCTGAAAAGCACAGAGATCCAGGCGATACCGGTCCATCTCCCGACAGAAAAGCGGCAGCCTCTCCTCCGCAGTGAATGTTCGAACATTCCACGTGACCACCCGCAGTGGCTTTTTGTTGTTTCTGGAGGAACCCCGAGGGTAAGGATTCAGTCTTCTGGCTCCACCACGTGAAGTTTGACCAGGATACGTCATGGACGCCTGTCCCCCCGGGGCCTCCGGATTAAGCTATGGGTAATTAATTGAAGATGGAGGGGTTACCAGCCCCCCGCACCCGTGCAGAGCCCCCTTTGGCCGCTGTGGTGGCTACACATGCCATGAGGGGAATGGCCAATCGAAACTCCCCCCATGGCACTGCTCACCACAGCGTTACCGTCTGGCGGTAACGCACTACACAAGGTTGTTTTGCCGGACACACACACGCCCACACACACACACCTCTCAGGCACACAAAGACAAATACCCCCCGTATAGCCTGAACAGACTGTTGGGGCAAGTGCTGTTAGCGAGCACCTATGAAGGCCAGCACCATGCCCGGCCGCCTTTGTCTTCCCAGTGGCAATGTTTTACGCACCACACCAGGTACTCATTTGCGGCTGAGTCGACCTAGGGGAGGCCCAGGACCAGTTCAGATAATCGTCACTGGTGTTGGCCGTGAGCGGGAATCAAACTCGGGTCGCCAGGTTCATAGCGCAGTGCCCTAACTGCTACACCACCGCTCCTCAGACACACACACCCTCAGTCACACACACCCTGTCACACACACACACGTCTCTTAGACACACACACACCCCTCTGTCTCACACACACCCCTATACATGCAGACACAAACTGCTATCTCTCACACAAAGTGGAGATGACCGATGGTCTACTCCGGAATGACGACGGGGTCACAGCCAAGGGACGAGACGCCTCCCCAAGGACCTCCGCTAGGGAGATGGAGCGATGAAATCCGCTCGTGCGCAGCTTTTGGTGGATTACTACATCGTGGGATCGGTGAGATGGCGCCGGTTGGGGGGAGGCCTTCACCCAGCCGTGGATGGACCCAAGGGTGGTGATGATGGTGATGATGATGATGATGATGTCGATGATGGTGGTGATGATGATGAAAACCACGCTGAGGCCTCGAGCCCAGCCTCTCCCTCTTGCTGGGCTGACCGCGCGATGGGCTCTGACTGCGAAAGTTCTTGCCCTCTGCGTCACGAATTTCGCAGAAGAGAGAGAGAGAAGGGTCTAGTAGTTCATATGGAGGGGGCGAGGTTAATTCGTAGGATTACCACTTCTTGCCCTCCCCCGCAAAGTTATTGGGAACGTTGGTGAAAATCGAGAAGGGAGAGTGAGTGAGTGAACAGGGGACAGCGGACCGCCCGGATGAGTCGTTCGGGGTACGCACAGAGCCACTCTTGGGGTCACAGCGCCCTCTCGCACGCGCCGCTGGGCACGTCGCCTGCAAAGCAGCGGTCACGGTGGCTGCGTTCGTTGGTTCGTTCTGAACACGACGCTGAAGTCACCCGACGTGATGCGTGCGGCGCCAAGGGCGCGAACAAAGGTGAGCGACGAAGCCGCTTCGCGCGCGCGGTGCCACGTCTCGACGGCTCCGCACCGCGCGCCGACAGCCTCACTTCGGACACCAACTCACTATTAGCTGAGGCATCTCTACTGCTGCCTGGACAGAGGCGTGTGGGGTGGGAGTGGGGGGTTAAGATGCTGGCACCGTCATTGCGACTACCGCACCGCAAGTCCAGTGCGCCAACCACCGCACCAAAGTAAAAACATCAACAACAACACAAATACGAATTAAAATCCCCAAATTGGGCTGGAAAATCTGAAAGTCTGATGTGTGAACGGATCGCACGTGCAACTCGTTACGAAAGTGACTTTCCTGCGGCACTGTGCACACTTCGTGTCGGCGGCGAGCAGGAGGGGGCGCTCGATCCACGAAAATGAGAAATTGCGTTGCCTGAAAGCCACCCCCGCTCAACCACGCAACCCATCCCACGCAACCCATCCCACGCAACCCGTCCCACGCAACTCATCCCAAGCAATGCGACCCACGCAATTTAACCCACGCAACTCATCCCAAGCAATTCAACCCACGCAACTCATGCCCAAGCAATTCATCCCAAGCAAAGGGTGCTCAGTGAGCGATGTGGGGGTGGGGGTGTGAAGGAGAGGGGGGGCTCAGTGAGTGAGCAGATTACGGGAGGGTAGGTTTGGTCACAATGGCATCGTGTGGTTGTGGTGTTGTGGCGGTGATGGCGTTGTGGTCGTATTGTGTTGCGGTGGGGTTGTCGTTGTGTCAGATTGTAGTTGTGTCAGGCTGTGGTGGTGTTGTGTTGGTGGTGTTGTGGCCGTGTCAGGCGGTGTCGTGGTGGTGGTGTCGTGGTGGTGGTGTCGTGGTGGTGTCGTGGTGGTGGTGTCGTGGTGGTGGTGGCGTGACGTCGCTGGGTGGTTCCCGGACGGCCGCGTGGATTCCGGTAAATCGCCCGTGGGGAATTCCATAGAATCCGCGTCTCCCTCCACCCGCCCGCGCAGAGCGAGCAAAGCAGCGGAGAGAGAGAGAGGGGGGAACGAGTGCTCAGCGGAGAGAGAGAAGGGACCGAGTGCTCAGTGGAGAGAGAGAAGGGACCGAGTGCTCAGCGGAGAGAGAGAAGGGACCGAGTGCTCAGTGGAGAGAGAGAAGGGACCGAGTGCTCAGTGGAGAGAGAGAAGGGACCGAGTGCTCAGCGGAGAGAGAGAAGGGACCGAGTGCTCAGCGGAGAGAGAGAAGGGACCGAGTGCTCAGTGGAGAGAGAGAAGGGACCGAGTGCTCAGTGGAGAGAGAGGGGACCGAGAACTCAGCGGAGCCTCCTGGGTGCCTCGGGTGAGTGCTGCACCGCACGCGGCTCGACGTCGATCAGCGTCGCCAGCGGTGTCCGCGTCTAACGGCGGGCCCTGTTGCCGGTAGTTGTGCAAATTCCACGTTTCTATGGCCGGGGGATTTGTGTCCGCCCCGCCTCCAAATGCAACTGAGAAGGGGTTCCTTAGACTGAGTGTCGTGGGCCTCGGCGGCGGGGCTCTCGTGCCGATTTTGATCGCTCCGGGAAGAGACGGCGGCACGAGACGCGGCGCGTGAAGACGAGCAGAGAGAGAGAGACGCGCGAGACGGAGCGGTGGCGATCATCAGGCGTAGACAAAGATGTCGAGGGGGGAGATGTAGACGACATGAGCGAGATAAAGACAAGATAGGGACGGAAGGGATCATCCCGCGCGTCACATTGATTAGGAATCGAACTTCAGCCGATATTTGGTTCTCCCTGCTACTTTTTTTGTTTCCGTAATGAATCCGGGACCATCATGGGACCTCCTAGCTGCTCACCCCGAGCTCTCATTACTCTGATAGTGCGTTGTCTTTGAACTGTGCGCCTTTTGGCGTCATCTGGTCGAACACCATATGAGACTATAAGAAAGCTGTCTCTGGTGTGGACCAATCAGTTTCGAGGACAATGCATAAATTATCAGAGTATTGTTTTTTTGTTTGCATTTGACTGCAAGTATTGTGGTTAATGTAAACATGATTCCTTGCAAAAGGTGTCAGTTTTGTTGCCAGAAAAAAGGGGAAACCCCTATTAATCCGGGACCACTTGAGCCGCTTGGGGCTCTGTCCCCTTTGCTCGCCGTCCCCTCCGTTCACCCGTCTACCTTCAAGCGGGAGTCGTGAGCACAACGCCGCTCATCATCGCCGCACTGCCCGCAGGACACCGCGGGACACGGAGGTCGCCATGCGCGCCTCGCTACTCGTCGCTCTGCTCGCCGCGCTGGGCGTCGCCGTCGCTGCTGCCTTCTCGCCGGGTAAGAGGCGCTCGCGGTATCGCAACCAACCCTCGCCAGCTCCGCAGGGCGATCGATCAACGCTGCAGATCAAATGCGGCATCAATAGAGCGACATCTCAACATGTCAATAGATTAACATCTGCATATTCAACTAGTTATGAGGCTGATGCATGCCACGTGCTGCACTCACCATGAAGCTCCTGGTCTTAACAGTCTCACCGGCTCATCGAGTTTATTTATGATCGCGGATACTCCACCTGTGAGCATCGCCCCACTTGTTGTACAAATCAGTGTCAGAGGTTCGTAGTTTGATGCCAGCGGCCGCTCTGGTTAATACCGTGGTTGTTTTACACACTAACTGAATTGTAGTGCTCGCAGTATTACCATCAAGGAGCACCAGCCGGCGTATACTCATCGCTAAACCCGAGCTCCCCCGCGCGCCCGTCTTTGTCTCCCTCTGCCTGGGCGCCAGGTTACTACGCAAGGTGCGAGTGCGTGAACGGCCTCTTCAAGGACAGTGTCAATCCCAGGTCGGTGCACAGGGCGAGGCTGGTGGAGAGGAGCTTCAGCTGCAGCCAGGAGGAGGTCGTGTGAGTGGCCACGTGCACCCGTGACGTCGTGTGCCCTTGTGTGACGGGTCCCCATATCGCCACCTGTTCCATCTGTGTGGGATAGAGTGTTTCCCCCTCGCGTGTTAGAGGGTTTTTTTTTAAATCCTTTATTAAATCCTTTATATTAAGTTCGCTTGCTTGCTTGCTTGCGTGCTTGCGTGCTTGCGTGCTTGCTTGCTTGCTTACGACCGTGCAAATCTTTCGGTCGTATTTTAACCCACTTCCCGTGATCCAATCGAGCTGACATTTTCCACACAGACTCGTTGTGCGTGACAATTAATTTTCGTGAAAAATTTTTTCCAAAATTTTACACTGTTTAGGGAAAAAAATATTAATTACCAATTGCTTAATGCTGGCAGACAATCATCTGACCCATAGGTGGCAGCCATCTTGGGCCAGAGGACGAGAGGACTCTAGCCGCCACGCATATAAAGGATTTATAGTGAAAAACTTTGTTTTTACGGGTGAATTTTTTCCCTTTCTGGGTGCTCCAGTTTCCTCCCACCTGCAAACACTCATTAATTGGCCGGAGGCAGAGCTTAGGCAATCATCATCATCAACCACCAGTGGATTTGACAAGGGACTGAAGAACGATACGTATTGCTGCAATATGAACACAGTTGTTGTGTTTGCTCTGCCTTGCAGAATCGGCATACGACAGAAGAAGAGAGTCGTCGATCTGTGCCTCGACACGAGCGTGTCTTGGGTGGTCAGCGCTGTGGACTGCATGCGGGCAAGGTGCGAGAGCGTGACCCGATCCACCACCAGCACCACACCGCGTGCCCACCACTCGTCAACAAAGACAAAGTTCCCCCGTATAGCATTAACAGGCTGTCGGGGCAAGTGCTGTTATCGAGCACCTATAAAAGCCTGCACGGCACACGATGTGGTGGATGTCCAACACCACGCCCGCCCGGCCGCCTTTGTCTCTCCAGTGCAGATGTTTACACGCCGCAACTGGGTACTCATTTAATGCTGAGTTGACCTAGGGGCATCCTCTCGATTTGCGGCGGTTGACGTTCGCGTGGGTGCGTGGTCCTCAGCGGCTCTGTGGGCCACGTGGCGTGCGTGCAGAGGGCGCTGCGGCGACACCACCGCAGGAAGGGCCCTGCGCCGACGAACGCGCCGGGGAGACGCCGTGGGAGGAAGCCCGCGGCCGGGATTCAGCGCCGGAAACCACGAAGGAACGAAAACCGCTAAACCGGATGTGGGTTACCGGTTTTCACCGGCTACATGGAACTTCACATCCGATGTTTTTCTCTCTTGCCCTGATAGCGTCGGCCTTAGCCTGGCCAGCGAAACCTTAACCGCTGGAGCAAAACTTCTGACCACATAACCGTGATGGGCCCGTCGGGTTTCCAGGCAAATGTTGTCCCTCAGCCATTGTTTAAGCAAGCAAGCCTGGACTGGTTTCAGCCATGCAAGTCTCATCAGCAGAAACGGGCTTGTTCAATGCTGCTGGGTTGCCAGAGGCGATCGGAAGACGTGTTCAACGCTAAGCGACGATTACGCTCACAATACGTGCAACGAGTCGTGTGTGTGTGAAAAAGGTCCGTGCATATGTTATGCTAGTGAGATGCGATGTTACATTTCGGCAGACGGATAAATATTTGCATACCGGTCAACCCCTTATCAGTGCCCGAGCTTATTACAGACCAACTCAGACCTTATCGGTCACCGCGTGCCCCTCATACAGCTCAACGTTCATCCTACAAAGCCCGTATTTAGACGGCTGTACACCGCTTGGACCTGAAAACGCTATTTCCCTGTACAAGAATGCGGTTAAAACGTATGCGTTGCCAGGTGTCTATTGGTTAATGTACTCCATGTATATTTTGTCGATGTTTTACAACCAATGCTAAAAGTGAAAATTCATCAGCGACGTCTTCCGATCTGTAACCGCGGCGCGACGAGACACCATTTGAGAATACGATCCGATATGTAACAAAAAAAAATTGCCACGGTAAGTCACGCAGCCTTTCTTGGTTGTGGACTTTACCTCGCGTGACAAGAGGCCACATTGCTCAGAGCGTCGCCCCAAAAGTGGGAGCTGCGTCTTGCGCGGTATAGCCGGCGCGTCGGCCTCTGCAGCCGTGAACGCGACACTTTGGGGGAAAATAAAAAGCTATACAGTATTTAAAAAAAACTTTTTTTTAAACACGCTTTTATGAGATGTACTAGTAATGGCAAAACTCCAGGAAGTGGCCCCGAAGCTTGCCATAACGTAAGGGACTTTGGCCAATTATAGCCAACGTCAGTTGGGCGTGGACAAGCCGAAACATAACATATATAAAGGAATGTTTAAAAATATATATTTTTTATGATACAATTTAGTATTATCATCAGTATGACATAAGTATACCAAGTTTGCAGTCGATACCACATTGGAAAGTGGGTTAAAATTGAGTTACACGATTTGAGGATACGACAACGACAACAACAACAGACAGAGTGAGTTAATAAAAATGGTGTAAATAAAAAGACGCGTGTTGGAAAACGAAACGCAAGACAACGTGTGTGTTACGTGGGAGGGGGGGGGGGGGTTCCCACTTCCAGACTTCTGTTACCCATCAGCGCGTGTTGAATAAATGACAAATTCTGGGCTGGTTTCTCCCGTCGTGTTGTTTGTGAACTTTGCGCCGCTGTTAAGTCTCCGCGCGTGTTTGTTATCACACTTCCCACGTGTGTTGCCACCTCCCGCGTCCGGCGCGCTGGTTATCGCGCACTGCCCCCTGAAGCCCAGTCACCCACGAAGTTCAATGTCCGCAACGGTGGCGAGTGACATACGAACAGCGCTTGGGCTCCGCCTTTTTTCGCGGCGCTGTATGCTCAAACAACCCCGATGACTGACACCGTGTGTGGCAGCCTTCATCTCGCAGTGGATTGACACAGGGGGTTATTCACAGTGAATACAGTCCGGTGTTTAATCTACACTCTTCTTCCTTCTAGCGAATGGGAAGTGCGTGCGAGCCACGCGTCCAGGTTTAAGTCCGCGAGCCACGCGACACATTCGGGAGTAGCCGCGAATTCAGTTTCATTTATTAGGTATAGCCCTGTGAGCAATTCGGCTCTTGAATCGGGTGCAGCCGCAACAAACAAAAAACATGAACAAGAAAACATCTTAAAGTGAAAAAAAAGGTGTCAGTTTTGTTGCCAGATGAAAGGGTAAAAAACAAATTATCATCTTAAAGTGACTATGCGCAAACAGAAACATCCAGGAAAAATCCAGCAAAAAACAGCAAAATCTTCCAGAAAAAGCACCGTACACCAACGCTGTGTGCAAAAATTCCAGTGGGATACAAGTCAAACAACAACAATCACAAGACAACTTAGATTAAAGCCATCAGTCTAACTCCGTACTACAACAACACAAACATGGCCCAACCACCGCTGACACCGCTCAGTCCGCCGGAGAAAGCGGCCACGCAGGATGATGCAGTTGTTCGCGCGAACGGCGGTGCCATCGTCTGGTTCGGGCGCTCCGCCGTCACACCGTGGGCTGTCCGTCATCCTCCACTCGTGGTGACGGTGAGTCGCAAGCGACCGGTCGCTGTTCTGAAGCGGTTGATGGAGAAGCCGCCGTAGTTTGCTTGGCAGATCTTCGCCCTGAATGCAGGCGACGGCGTGTTCGGTGAATGCTCCGGGGAGCGGTTACGCAGCAGATAGCGCGCTGCGCTACGAATCCCGCGGACCGGTACCCGCTCACGGCCAACACGAGTGACGATTATCTGAGCCGGCCGTGGGCCTCCCCTAGGTCGACTCAGCCTCAAATGAGTACCTGGTCCGGTGTGTGAACATCGCCACTGGGGAGACAAAGGCGACGACTGGACGTGGTGCTGGCCGCCCACCCTCTCGTGCGCCGTACTGGCCTTTACAGACGCTCGCTAACAGCACCTGCCCAAACAGTCTGTTACAGGCTATAGGGAGATCTTTGTGTTTTTGGTGAATCCGTGCGGTTCACACCACGCTTTTCTCTGAGTTGTCTGTCCCGAGGGCGTCATGTAAAAGGTTGTTTCGTGGCGTTTTAGTGGCACGCATGAACGGGTTGCTGAGCGGACGTTGGTGGATGGATGTGAATGATGAGTGACGCTGAGTGGGTCTCGTTGGGTGGGCGATTGCTAATGAATACGTTTACACGCGTGTTGTCGAGTGAATGATGCTGAGCGGATGTTGGTTTATAAAAAAAAATAAGAATAGGTTTTCCCCTTTCTGTAAATCAAACAGGAGGTGTTATAATGTTCGATCACCAAATAGAAACCTTTTGCAAGGGTTCAAGTGTGCATTAACCACGCACAGTCCCTGTAGTGCACATGCAAACAGACGGACGTTTGGTCAATGCAGACTTGACTCCTTGTGTAGTGGGTTCAATTCAGGCGCACACAGGAACTTTGGGAGGCAACACTATGTATTATTAATAACACAACGGGTAACTCTTAACATAGTGTGGTGGCCACCGACCTATCCTCGCTAACACACACAACATCACGCGCTAACACTGACGCCCTGATTCGATGGCGTGGCCCAGCCAGGAGGGCTGCTGCTTGGCCACGCTGACTTGAGGCTTGACTCTTCTTCTTCACGAGGAGTCTGGGCCATACCCCGGCCACCTTCTTTAACTCTCGAGAAGGCTCTTCTCCTGTCCACGTGGCCCCCAAGGTCCTTGATCCGGTCACGTGTCCAGCCGGGTTCATCCAGAGTGCCACGCCCCAGAGGTGTAGACTCGAGTCATGTGACTTGGACTCGAGTCAGACTCGAGTCATGAATTTGATGACTTCAGACTCGACTTGGACTTGCATAACAATGACTTTGTCCCACCTCTGAGGTGTGGACTCGAGTCATGTGACTTGGACTCGAGTCAGACTCGAGTCATGAATTTGATGACTTCAGACTCGACTTGGACTTGCATAACAATGACTTTGTCCCACCTCTGCCACGGCTTCACACAACCCCGCGGTACTGACCCACGGCCTCCAGACCCCCCCGAACCGGCCGTGACGTCATTCCCGCAACCAGCCGTGATGACGTCATGTGTGTGTGTGTGGACCCGCGTGGTAGTGACGCTCCCCCGCGTAGTGACGTCACGCGTGTGTGTGTGTGTAGGCTCACACGATAGTGACGCTCCAAGTCACTACATTTGCAAAAGGTTTCTATTTGGTGTTTGAACATCTTAACACCTCCTGTGTTATTGCCAGAAAGGGTAAAACCCTATTTTGTACATGTGTAGTGTGATAGCGCCGGCTGGTGGACAGCAGCGGAAACTGCGGTGGACAAACAGCGCACACGCCGGTGAGGGCGCGAGCACGGTGTTGGCAGGGTGGAGGAACTGGGGCAAGGGTCACGGAGGACCCCATCTGGAGGCCCCTGGAGCCTGCTGGGAGGTTCGAGAAGGGAGACGCGGTCAGGGCGGAGCCAGGCCGCGCTGGGAGCATAAAAGGAGGCGAAAGTGGGAGCTCGAGGCTGCCGGTTCTGGGATTGGACTCGTCTCGTCGTCGCTGCCGTGTCCGCTAGATGTTGCGCTACAAGACAGCAGTTGGCTGTCTCAGTGCCGTCAGTGTCAGACTGCCGGTGTTGTGTACAGGCCAGGCTGAGCTACTGTGGAGAGTGTGTGGACGAGTCCGTGGAAGTTGTGGTGAATAAAGAAGGTGCCTCCTATAAACTCTGTCTCCGAATCGTTGACACCACATGTATATACTTCGATACTGCCAAAAAAGTCCCATTTCGGATGTCGGTTGTTGCAGTGAGTGTTTTAAAGTGCGCGATGTCGCTGACCGCGTAAGTGGCTGTTTACCGGGCGATGTTTTTAGTAGGCTGGCGTTGTTGTGTCCGTGAGTAGGTGTGACGTGCTTGTTGTTGTTGTTGTTGAATGTGCGGCCGTGGGCTGTCCCAGGACACGCGTTGCAACAAGGGCACTGCACGCCACGGCCAAGCGAGGCGGGCTTACGGAAGCAAGCACAGTCGCTCTGCAAACCATCGCGCCCGTCACCCACGGGGTATACACAGTGGCAGCCTTTGTGCAAGAGCCGCTACGAACCAAGAGACACACCACTGCATACCTGTCAACCCCTTATCAGTGCCTACCTTATTACCAACCAATTCTCACCTTATTAATCACCCCATGCCCTTATACATTTCAACGTTCATCCTAGAAAGTCCCATCACAAGGGAGAGACACAAACAAACAGACCATTGTTTTCGTTTCCTATAATGAAACGGCTGTACGCCGTATGGACCTGAAAACTCAATTCCCCTGCACAGGAATACTACGGGGTAAACCGTTTGGGTTGACAGCTACGCAACACAGCACTTCCATACCCAACCTCCCACCCACGAAGAGTGCGCGACACTTGAATTGTTCTGTGTCAACATTTTAGGTGCTCGGGTCGTGTGAGCAGAATAAAAACAACGAACCTTGTTGCTCGATCTCCACTCAGAAGCAACACGTAAACATTGCGAGGACATCCCAGTGGCCTTACGCGTTTGTGGTAGCCAACGGCGTCTCTGTTCACAGCCTAACCCCTCCGTGGTCTCAACAGGGCTCCTTTACGCAGACGATGCTCACCTGAACGACGATTCGTGAAGCGGCGATATTGAAGGATAGGTATTGAAAGGGTAGTCAGGCAATGCGATGCGCTTCGACAAAAGTTATTCACGGTGACAAAATATGTTCTCCCCCGAAAGAAATTGGAGCGTAGAGGGAAAGGCATAAAATATTAATTGAGAAAATATTCGTTCTCGCATTTGCCGATGGGAAATCTTTACAGTGTCCAATGGGAACGAGCTGCTGGGCACGTGATCATGTGTGAATAACGAAGGCTGCGGAGTGGTGCTCAGGATGGATGTGAGCAAAACAAAGGTGGCACGCAACAATGCTTCTCAATGATCATGCTCCCTCTGTCATGGGAGCACAACCGGACAGCCCAGCAGGGTTTGTATAATACTTAAACACGCGAACATAAGTACGTGCATTTGTTTGGTAAAGCTGAATTGGAAATGGTGCACAATTGCAATTCACACGAAAAAAAACGAAAGAAACATTCGTCGACAGCACTGTGGCCCTTAAAGCCAAAAAAATAATAATCGACGACAATTCGGCCAATGGCCCTTTCTTCACAGCACATAGAGAAGCCAGAGAGACAGAGATACATGGCGTTGGGGGCTATACAGTTCTCAAACAGGCATGCATAGTTATGCATAGTTAGACGAATCGTCGATACTTAGTCAGAGACAGCCCCTTCAATAATCAAATCTATCACGAATTAAACTCATTTATGTGAATAATACAATTATAAAATGTTGCCGGAACAATGCATCATGGGAAGTGTTGATCTTGCCAGGATGAAGGCGTACCCCCTCTGGCAATGCATTCTAGGCCAAATCACCATTGCTCAGTGGAAGTAATTCAACTGCCCTGCATTCATGCGGCAGAGAAGTCCGTGAAATGACACGCGAGGTACACACACACACAAATATGAAACCAAACGTAAATAAAATGAAACTAAAAAGCCATAAGCTTAACAAACAAAAAAATACATTCTTGGTTGTTTCAGTAAAGTCACGTAGAAGGGAAATAATAAAATAATATTAATATAAAACAATAAAAAAATTCTCACGACGTTTCGACTGCAACACAAGCAATCATCATCAGGTGTGAAATCCACAGCAAGAACATTTTAAAAAAAGTGATTGCGTGTGTTGCAGTCGAAACGTCGTGAGATTTTTTTATTGTTTTATATTCATATTATTTTATTATTTCCCTTCTACGTGACTTTACCGAAAGAACCAAGAATATGAATCCCTGCAGTCACGAAAGCTTTAAAAAGAATAAAGATATATGTTACAAGTGAAGGCGAGGTGTACACTCAGTGCCTGCCAGCTGCGCCGTATTCAATGGAAGATTGAGGCGACCTCCTGCCCTCGTTCTGACCTCACCTGACCTCGCCGGAGAGGTCAGGACGAGGTCACGGAACGGCTCGGCACTGGGGCTGTGGTCCCCGCTGGTCAAGCGACGAGCTACCGGTGTGGACGTCTGCACGGCGAGCTGACGGGAAAATGAAGCATTTTTTTCAAACTCCTTTTTGTATTTAGTTTTCTATCCTTCCTCCCCCATCAAGCTAACTCCGGTCATCCTCGCAGTGGCTTTTGGTGGACCATCGAATAAAGACGATCACCGCATCACGCACTTTCAGATGCGCTTCTGCGGCCGTCTGGAACGTTCTTCCTTCTGATATTAGGAAGCCACTGGAGCTCTGCACTTTTAAATCTCGACTGAAAACACATTTATTTAGAAACTTCTTTTTGCGTTAAGTTTGTTGTCCTTCCCCCACGGCTCCGATTTTAGCAAAGTTGGTGCGTAAGAAGTTCAACATACATACAGTACATACAAATCCATCGCGAAGGCGTTTACCAGTTTCCCCCAATGTTGAGGGAGGCCACAGCGTCTGCACGAGACGCAATACACCAGCTCGGTGGAGGAGCCTCCTGACCCGATGGTGCATCACAAAGTGATGCTCTGGGTGTGTTCCATCCGCGTGTCGATCGATCCATGTGGACATACACGCGTTGGGCAAGTGCCTGGCACGGTGTTGTTGGTGACCACGTGGGCAGGTGCCTGGCACGCTGTTGGTGGTGACCACGTGGGCAGGTACCTGGCAGGCTGTTGCTGGTGACCACGTGGGCAGGTGCCTGGCACGCTGTTGCCAGTGACCACGTGGGCAGGTGTCTGGCACGCTATTGCCGGTGACCACGTGGGCAGGTGTCTGGCACGCTGTTGGTGGTGACCACGTGGGCTGGTGCCTGGCACGCTGTTGCCAGTGACCACGTGGGCAGCAAATAAAAACTGCTGAAGTAGGTCACTTCAAGGAGTATCTCTCCTGAAGTCCTGTCCCCGTGGCGAGCACATTGGCATCTCGCTCCTCATCATATCGCCACGGGCAAGAACGGACTAGAATGGCCCCGCCAACCAACGAGTGGCGCGCTAGCCTTAATAGGTGCTCGCTAACAACACTTTCTGCGCGGTGTGCAATATGGCTAGAGGGGGGGGGGTGGTCTTTATCTGAAGACAGGCAGCTCTGACGCCGAAGTTCTTCCCCCGCTCGCCTTGATCTTATCGGCGGCGCCTCGTCTATCAGAGTTGTCGCAATGGAGGGACCTTGACGTTCAATGGAATGAGAGGACAACTCCGTGGCATTGAATGTGGGCACACTCTCCCCTCCCCTCCCCTCTACCCCCGCCCCTCCCCACCCTTTCTACCAAAACCCACTCACCTCCATTATGAGTGAAACATTTGAGGGAAGAGTCCCAGCGGTGTAAATGGGTAAACGCCGCGGTGAAGTCAAGTGCGGCTTGCTCGCGCCTCGTCCAACACGTCTGGCCAAATGCCCTCTCGAGGGGCTACCCAGCGAGTCATCTCCAGCGGAGGCCCCTTGCGGCGGCAGTGGCGAGAGCGAGCACTTGCAGGGCTGCGCCTCTACCTTGCGTGTGATGGAGGGCAGCAGTAGAATACCGTCCAATTTCCCCCCCCCCCTCCACCACCTTTGTTCTATTCGCTGCTGGATGAGGCCTGTCAGTAATAGAGGTTTTTGGGCTATATCGCGTCAATATAAATGTGTCGCTAAACGCAGGCAATTAGTAAGGTTTGTTCACGTAAACAAAGCGTGCCGATTCGTTACGAGGGCAGCACACCGGCGTGGTGGAGAGTAAACACACGACATCTACAATGTGTAACCCCACAATGGGTTTACTCTCCGACGCACAAGTGTGCTGCACTCGTAACGAATCGGCAGCGCTTTGTTTACGCGACAAACTTGACTAATTGCCTGTGTTTAACGACACACAACATCTACAATGTGTAACCCCACAATGGGTTTACTCTCCGACGCACCGGCTGTGCTGAACTAGTAACGAATTGCCATGTTTTGTTTCCGTGAGAAATCCTTACTAATTGGGTGGTGGCGGGTTTAACGACGCATTTATATTTACGCGATTTAACCCAAAAACACCTCTGTTAATGTCAAATATTGATTGCGAAAGTCTACCACGTGCTAAAACTGAGGCCTATCTTTGTTGATCATGTGGGTTGTTTGGCCACACGTCACCACGTGTGTCAACGAGGGGGGTGCATGCCTCTGGGGTGGCCCAGGATCCGTTCAGATGTCACGCGCCGCTGATTTTAGCCGCGGCCGGGAGTCAAACTCAGATGGTTGAGGTTGTAGTTGCATGGCGCGATTCAGTTTGCAGGAATCCCAGTTCTGAGATTTGAAATTTCTCTGCGATATCTTCTCAGTACAGTGGGCGGGGGGGGGGTCGCCTTTCAAGGTATAAACAAAAGTGACGGACGCTTCACGAATCATGGATGTTTTGGTTAATTTCTTTATTGTTGAATAGAGGCAGTCATATTTTTTTGCTCGAACGTAAATAAAAACACCCCCTGAACTTAATTTTGAAACAAAACATCAAACATATGAGCGCATCAAATATCAGCTGAAATTAAAATCCACGTAACCATAAATGTAAACAAACATCTGATTCAAGCATGTCATCTCCATGTCTCTCTGCATCTCTTCGTCTCGTTCACAGTTATCTTCTTTCACGGCATCTGCATATCTTGCCTCGATGTTTTCCGTCGTCGCACGAGGATTGTGTCCACTGAGAGTGGGCCGAAGCTGTATGTCTGTCTCGGGCCACGTAATGGGCCTTGAGTTGGTGTTAGAAATTCCGCATTCACGTGACGAGCTGTGTGCAATTGTGCTGCTGTACCTCGTGTGCACATCGTGTGTCGTTGTCCAGAGGAGCGGGGAAACAAAGTACCATTTGTTTAATTTGCGCAATTTTTTTACATTACTTCTTATATATATCAGATTTTAATATGTAATATATTATTCAGATTAGAGGTTTTTTGGGGGTTAGATCGCGTAAATATAAAGATGTGTCGTTAAACCCGCCACCACCCGACACAGCCAACTAGTAAGGGTTGTCACGTAAACGGAACGTGCCAATTCGTCACTAGTACAGCACTAGTGCATAGTGTAGTAGCGTAGCATATAGTAGTGTATAGTGTAGTGTATAGTGTAGTGTATAGTGTAGTGTATAGTGTAGTAGTGTAGTGTATAGTGGTGTATAGTGTAGTATATAGTGTAGTGTATAGTAGTGTATAGTGTAGTGTATAGTGTAGTGTATAGTGTAGTGTATAGTAATGTAGTAGTGTATAGTGTAGTAGTATATAGTGTAGTGTAATATTATTTTATTAGGTTTTTGTTGTACGCAAGCACGTAGGCCCGCAGCAAAACGCCGGGTGATAACAAACAAAACAACAAACATAACAACAAACAACAAACAAATAAACAACAAACAAAACAACAAACAACGCTACGCGAATATCCGCCAGGCCTATGCACCCGACGTGCTCCGACCGATAGTGGAAGATAATGGGGGTGGATCATAAGATATCACAGATTGGGTAATCCAAAACTTCCGACCACCAACATCTGTGACACGGACATCTGTGTCCGTGTCACGGGACACAGCAAGCGGCCCTTCTGACCCTGCGTCGTGCCTGCGATGTTTGCAGGCTTCGCTTGTGTCAACGAGGCCGGTGTCTCTGGGGGCGATTGTCTGCCAGGGACACCACTCTACGCCTCTGGACGTTGGCTCCCCTTGGGGCGATGCCAGCCACCGCTACCCCCCCCCGACCCCCTTACAGAGGGACTACAGCCGCACGCACGAAACGCTTTTTAACCTTTAGGTGGAAAGTGTGACATACAAATATATTCACTTTTTGATGGGTCTGATCGGCCTTGCGTGCGTGCGATGCCGTTCAAGGCTTCGCGTGTCGCGGGCTCACGCAAGGACTGCTGGGGCGGAGTGATGGGTCTGACCGTGAGATGTTCCACGTGGCCTTGCGCTCATCTCCTCCTGCCGACCAATAACCTCCCCCCCCCTCCGCATGCCGTGCCAAGAAAGTGAACGTACGCACGCGCGAATCGACAAAGTAAATAAAATAATAAGGGCAACCGTCTGACGAGGCGTCTCTATAAAGAGCGAGAGCTGAGAAGGGACGCGCAGAGGCGCTGCGAGCGGCATCAGGAGTGAGCACGAGTCGACGCGCGGGTACCATGCTCCCTGCTACATTCAAGCTGTGCTGCGGAACCTCCTACCAGCACTGCCGCACGCTCACAGGTGACGTGGTGCGCGCGCCTGTCACTGTGGTCCAGCGCCTGTCACTGTGGTCCAGCGCCTGTGTGTGCGTGTGTGAGAGAGAGAGACAAAGGCGGCCGGGCATGGAGCTTGTCACCCACCCCCTCGTGTAACGTGCCGGCCTTCGTGGGTGTTCGCTACTCGCTCACAGCAATTGCTCTGACAGTCTGTTGGACTTTTAGATTTGAAGTTTTCGTGACTGCAGGGATCCATACTCTTTGGTTCTTTCGGTAAAGTCACGTAGATATAAAACGCTACTACTGGGGGATTTTTGTCTTGTGTATATTCCTGTATGTGTGCATGAGCATGTGTTTGTGTATCCAGGGATGGCTCCCTATTGATCAACCGCGTTGTGTATACTGACGATCTGCTCATGGCTGCACCTGGAGCGTGCCACTAATAGCCCCAACCTAAACAAAGCACCTGTCTGGGGCATCAAATACTCCACCCCCTCAGCTCTCCACGAGTGATGGGGCAGTTGTGGCCAGCTCTGGTTTGGCAGCGGAGGTCTCACTTCAAATCAGTGAACCAGTAATGTTGTGTGGAAGATACCAGCCCTATGGCTCCATATAAAGTTCCAAGTCTTAGTAGTAGGTTTTTACCCTTTTAAACTGGTACAAAACAGTTATTCCCACCCTTCTCTATGCTTTAGAAGCAGACACCCCTCTAATGGAACATCTGCGCCGGGTATAAACGTTCAGGCTGGCCTGCCTACGATTCATCCTGGGTTTCACAGGTTTCACTAGACTGGATTGTGTGAGGAGCTTACAAACCATTGAAAGATATGGACGCGGTCCTATCGTGTGAGCTAGCTGCTCCAGCAGACGAGACTGCGTTGTATTTGACCACGTAGCCCGCATACCCAGCCACCGCATGACCAAGCAGCTAATGTTTGGCCGGATAGACGGGGCTAAACGGACGCGGCACGGGCCAGAGAAGGGATCGGCTGATGTGGCACAGGATGTGGAGCTGATCGGACTTGCTGATGATTGGTACCAGCAGTGTCAAGGTCGGCCTCTGTGGAGGCGGGGTGGAGTTTGTGCTATTGGGGCAGTCGGAGGCAATCGCCATCCAACAACAGCGGAGGGCAAGAGTGGCGTGGGCGAGTGGGCGTGGCTATGCGAGAGTAGGCGGGGCTAGTGGATGAGTGGGCGTGGTTATGCGAGGGTAGGCGGGGCTAGTGGATGAGTGGGCGTGGTTATGTGAGAGTGGGCGGGGCTAGTGGCCGAGTGGGCGTGGTTATGTGAGAGTGGGCGGGGCTAGTGGCCGAGTGGGCGTGGTTATGCGAGGGTGGGCGGGGCTAGTGGAGGTGAGGGATTAACCGGCTCACCTTGAGTCCCCATTTGAGCCTCTTGAAAATGCGGGGTCGCTCTCTCGCGCCTGTCGGTCTCATGCCCCTCCGTTAACTCGCGCGGCAGCCGAATACGCCTTTAACTCTTCGGAATTAAACATTGGTGATTAGGAGCACGCAATGGCATTTACCACAAATAGCCAATCAATTAATTGGTGAATATTTTAATGCAATGTGTTAAGGGTCAATGATCTTGTTGAGTCTTCGTCAGTGATTTGCAGTCTCTGATGACTGTGACGCAATCATCTCAATCCGCATCTTCATACAAACTCGTTCAGTCGCTTCGGTCTTCGGTGGCCGCTGCGTTCACCGTCAAACTTCGACGGTTTTCGTCTCCTGGCATTGTTTTGGTGATGCTGCCGCTTTGACCGGCGGCGCCTGTCATCCGTGTTCACTCAATGAAGCCACCTTCCCCCCCCTCTCTGTGCGCGTGCACCGCAGGCGTGGGCACGCGCCGCCTCGTGCGCACCGCCATCCAGCACGACGCGCTCGGCTCGCTGGCTCGGCACGCATCCTCCGCCCTCGGCTCCCTGCGCGCGCCCGGCGGCGGCGGGGGGCTGCATCGCTTCCTGCCGGGTGAGGACGCGGCTCGGGGCGCGGCGTCGATGGTGCGGGGCCCTCGGGCAGGGAGTGCAGTGGACACCTTCCCCGTCCAGGTTCTCCCCCTGGGGCCTCATCCGACCCCTTCGGGGGCCCTGATCCACGCCGAGGCAATTGCCCACGGAGTAGTGCCGGATTATCCCAGTAGCACAAGTAGCTACACATATGTTGTAGCTACATATGTAGTAGCGACACATGCTACGTAGCTACATATGTAGTAGCGACACATGCTACGAGCCCCGCACTTTCAAGGGCCCCGCGCTAAATGCTTTCAAGCTGTCAATTCCGGTGCAGTGATTCAGCACTTGCTCTATTACTATAGTACTATACCGCCTTCAACTTTTATTAACGATTTGGTGTTTAAGGTTAGCGATTTGTCATATAGTATCTGGCCGTATAGCAAATGAAAAAAGTACAATTACTTTACTATGCAAGTAAAACAATTATGTGTTTTAATATTTACGTGTTATCTTTTAATTTAGGGCCCCTTTATAACATATGCTACAGGCCCCGCACTAGCTTAATCGGCACGGACCATAGAAACGTGGAATGTCCACGGCCAACGGAGATGAGTGCCATTCCCATCGCTCAATCTCCTCCCCTCGATGGGCCCTGTGCCCGGCCAAAGATGATCGCAAACTTTGATGAACATCTCAGACGGGTGACGACGGTTACCATCTCCTCGCTCGGTTCCCAAGACGTCTAGACGCCCATGAAATGTAGGGCAGAAGCGTGGGGATCGATTAGTCCACTCCAATGTCCTCTGAAGCCAGGAGCTGGACCGACAACTTTTACGACATCGATATATCGTGTGCCACTCAACCCGTATCCATACGACGCGCGTAATCGGACCGACAATGATCATCATAATTATTGAATATCCCAGATATCCCAGCTCTGTCATGATTGTCATCACGTGACCCCCCCTCCGTCCTCCTGCCCCGCCGGGCAGCACTGGGACAGAGCGCGAGCCGCGGAGGCGTTGACGCCGCGGTGTCCGACGCGGAGCTGCGCTACCTCAGCCAGGGCCGCGAGGCGCTGCAGCGCGTGCTCTCCATCCTGGACGGGGGGGACGGCGGCGCGTGGCACAGCGAGGGCGGAGAGGTGAGGGGCCCCCCACCCACCGGGCACTGGAGCCCCCCCCCCCCACCCACTCACCACCACCCCCCCCAACTCTCACCTCATAGCGAAGAGACGACTGGATAATCACGCGAGAGATACTCGCCACGCAATTGTTGATGATTGTGGTTGTCTCCTTGCCCGCGTCTCTCCCTCTGTCTGTACCCATGTCATCCGTTGTCCGTCTCACCTTTGTCTCTCTGCATCTGTCTCTCTCGCTCTCTCTATCATTGTGTTTGTCTCTGCGTCTTTGTCTCTGTGCTTCTATTTGCGTAGAGATAGCAGCCTGTAAACAAACACCTCTCCTCCCTTTAAAATGATTTCGTTCCGCCACCTGTGATCAACGTCACGTGACATCATGATGCTCCAGCACGTGGTTATGTTACTGGAGTGCTTTAAAGACAGCATGCCAGTGGCCGTCAAGTATCGGTTTCTCACAATTTAAAACTGTCATCTTCTCGTGGGATAGCCCACGGCACGGCCTGTGTGTACAGCTGGGGAATAGGAATCTCTACATGGGACGGACGGGCAACCACACATGAGCACACGACAAAGATCCCCCGTATAGCTTTAACAGTCTGTTGGGGCAAGTGCTGTTAGCGAGCACCTATGAAGGCCGGCACGGCACACGAGGAGGTGGGTGGCCAACACCACGCCCGGCCGCCTTTGTCTCCCGAGTGGAGATGTTTACACATCGCACCAAGTACTCGCTTGAGACTGAGTAGACCTAGGGGAGGCCCAGGGCCTGTTCAGATAATCGTCAATGGGTGTTGGCCGTTAGCGGAAATCGAACCCGGGTCGCCAGGTTCGTACCGCTACACCACCGCTCCCCACACACGGGAGCACACACAACATTCGCGTTGTTCAATATTCACGACAAAAACCAGCAATAAAGAGGCCCTCTCCGTGACAGAAGTGTCTGTGCGTGCGACAATTAGAAACAGTGGTTAGTGGCCGATAAGTGGTCGGCCTCGTGTGACCCGTTGTGCCTGGGTTCCGTACTCCTGAGCCATAATAACGTACCTATTTATCCAGGAAAGTCACACTGAGGGTCCTGCTTTGTTTTTTTAAAGATGTGTTCAGTCAATCAACGGCGTTTATTGCACCGCGTGAGAGGAAACCGGAACAACCGGAGAAAACCCCCATACGTGCGGAGGGGACAACACTCTATCCCCCTATAGATGGAAACAGATGGCAATTAGTCATCGAACTGTACCGCTTTGGGAAGGGAGCTTACCAACATTTGTGTGATCCACCAAACCTGGAAGACAAGCGCTGCTTGTGTTGTCGTCTGACGTCTTTGCAGCGCTCACTGAGACACCTGGCGGATGCTTCTGTCTCTTTCAGGGACAAGGAGACAGCGTGTCCAGCAAGGTGCTGCCGGACATTGGCAAGGTCTTCAAGCTCGAGGTTTGTCTACGTGTGTCAGTTAAACCTCTTTCGCACCGCACATAGCCAACCGTGTTCATCGGAGGTGCGGTGGAAGGACAACAGACACAAGAAAGGAGTTGCTAAATAAATGTGAGTTTTAAAAGTGCACAGCTCCAGTGGCTCCCTAACATCACTTTGTCATTGTCTTGTTGCTGTGCAGGCCGATGTCCCGGGCAGTGTGGACCAGCTGCACGCTCAGCTGTTCGAGCAGGTGGAGCGCATGTGCGAGTGGAACCCCAACGTGCAGCAGGTGAAGGTGAGTCCTGCACGAGGGACACGGCGGGGTGGGGGCATTGCGTTACCGGCGTCGCGTCACGAGACGGGGAAAAAAACATTATCATCATACACGTAGGTAAAAGATAAAATAAAACAAAATAAATTAAAATTGTATTAAATCACGACGTTTCGGAAGCAACACAAGCATCCGTCATCAGGTATGACCGCCCCAGCAAAACCACTGCAGCGTACGCTACGTGACTTCACCGGAAAAAAACAAAGAGTATGAATCCTTGCTGTCACGAAAGCCTCAAATCTAGAATTCACATTATCATCGCCATCAAAAGCTATTGTATATTCACCATTGGACGAAGTCTTCTCATCGTCATCGTCACCATCATCAAGCATTTTTCGCAGTGCTCATCTCCACTGGCCGTCATGCTCCGATGATGGAAATTGCACTTTCTAGTTTCTATAAGAATGATGGCGACAGGATGAACTTCGCTCCGTCGAGGTTCGCTCCGTCCCTTCATCGGAAACTCCATACGATGATTGATGTCTATGGGGGTGGGGGGGGGCTACCGGCCCACGCGCGAGACAACCACCGTCACAACGTGGCACCAACGGGGCAGAGTCGTGGGGGGCCCTCCTCGTGACCCGTCATCATGAAAATAAATTCCACATTTGCACGAACGGCGTTCGCTCCTCTGCAGGTGCTGCAGAGGATCGGGCAGCGCACGCTGGTGACCCACGACGTGGCGGCCGACGCGGCCGGCAACCTGGTGAAGGCGCGCGACTTCGTGAACCTCCGCCACTCGATCCGCCGCGGCTCCACCTGCTACCTGGTGGGGGTCTCCACGCACAGCGACTCGGCCCCGCCGCAGGACGCCTACATCCGGTACGCGGAGACCCCGCAGCACGACGGTTGGGGAGGGGGGGGGGCGTCACCCCCCCCCCCCCGTCATGGGGGAGGGGGGGGGGGTGATGTTCGCGTTTTGGGGTTTGCGTTTTGATGTTCGCGTTTTGGGGTTCGCGTTTTGAGCCCAGCGGGACTACCGCCACCCCCGGTTCGCGGTGCACGCGCACCACCAGCGACGCAATGGAACCCCTCCTGACGAGCACCCCCTGTTAGCGAGAAATCCATAGAGCCCAATGCGTAGTGTATAGTGTAGTGTATAGTAGTGTAGTGTATAGTAGTGTAGTGTATAGTGTAGTGTATAGTAGTGTATAGTAGTGTAGTGTATAGTAGTGTAGTGTATAGTAGTGTAGTGTATAGTAGTGTAGTGTATAGTGTAGTGCCTAGTAGTGTATAGTAGTGTAGTGTATAGTAGTGTAGTGTATAGTAGTGTAGGGTATAGTAGTGTACAGTAGGTTATAGTGTAGTGTATAGTGTAGTGTATAGTGTAGTGTATAGTGTAGTGTATATTAGTGTAGAGTAGAAACCCTCTTCACGACCACCCCTGTTAACGACTAATCGCTTAACGATGGGTCTCCATAGAGCCCAATGTGTAGTGTATAGTAGGGTAGTGTATAGTGTAGTGTATAGTAGGGTAGTGTATAGTGTATAGTAGTGTAGTGCCTCCATAGAGCCCAATGTGTAGTGTATAGTAGGGTAGTGTAGAGCATAGTGTATAGTGTAGTGTATAGTAGTTTAGTGTATAGTAGTGTAGTCTGCAGTAGTGCATAGTGTATAGTAGGGTGGTGTAGAGCATAATGTATAGTGTAGTGTATAGTGTAGTGTATAGTGTAGTGTAGTGCCTCCACAGAGCCCAATGTGTTCGCTTAACGACCATTTCCCTGTTGACGACGGGCTGTTGTAGGTAAAGTAAATGTTAATGAATGCTTTGATTAACCACGTTTCTTCTAATAGTATTTGTTTATAATGTTGTCAGTATCTTTATGTATTCATATCCATTGTTTAAATGTTATCAAGTACGTTTTTGGGGTGAATATAGGTAACTTTCGATGCTATCGGAACGAACGAAACCTTTATCGTCTATTTCCTATTCTCACTTAACGACCAAATCCATGGCTGTCAACCCACACGATTTTCCCCGTAACCTTGTACAGAGAAATTGAGTTTTCAGGGTCCATACGGCATACAGCCGCTTCAATACGGGCAACAAAATGTGCCTATTTGTTTGCATTTCTCCCTTGTGATGGGACCTTGTAGGATGAACGTTGAGATCTATAAGGGGCACGGGGTGACACCAATAATGTCTGAATTTGTCTATACTGAGGTCGAGCACTGATAAGGGGTTGACAGGTATTCTGATAACGAACGGTTTCGTGGACCCAATCCCCGTCGTTGAGAGGAGGAGGAGGAGGATGTCCCACTGCGTGCCGTGTGCCGTCTGCCCCACGGTCCAAGTTCAAGATCCCGTGGCGCGATGTGGCCACTGCCGCCCGCTGCCGTCACGGTGCAAACGGATAACTTGCTCGAAAATCGCTCGATTGGGGAAAATCCATTCCACCAAAACGCGACATCCCGCCCATTGATAAGACAATCGCCGCTTGCAGGAGAGTGCCGCATTAATCATCGCGCTGCACAGGGGCAGCTGCCACTGGGGAGTTGGCCACAGTAGGGCGCTGGAACGGCTGAGATGCGATGTCGCGCTCGTGATGACTTCATCTTGCACTCGAACGGGCACTCTGATAAAGTCTGAAAGACGTTCCCAGCACACGGTCGGTGTTGTGATTCGATCGCGGTCTGTTGGGTGTGTCTGTGTGCGTGGTAGGGGTGAGACGGGTCCTTCACTCATCATGCTGAGACCCTCAGCCAAGGACCCCAACAAGACACACATCATTTGGCTTCTCAACATCGACCTGAAGGTGAGTGCACGGACACGTGCGACCCCTTGTGTCAATCCACGTGTGGAAGGAGGTAGATTACCACGCCGTGCAACTCATGGGGGCTATTTGACCGTACTCCGCCACCCCGGTCAGGGTGGGATGAAGGCAGAGAGCATAGACGTTGGAGCCGAGTACAGTACAACATTAGATTTACCAGTTTAACACGCAGCAGGCTTTCGCGACCAATATTATTCACAATAAAGGTTTTTGGGTTAGATCGCGTAAGTATAAATGTGTCGTGACCCTCCACCACCCAACACAGCCAATTAGTTCACGTGACAAATCCCTTACTAGTATATGTGGTTAATGCAGACATGATTCCTTGCAAAATGCTTCACTTTGGTGTTTTTGCATCTTAACACAACAGTTTTATTGCCAGAATGGGTGAAGCCTATTCTTCACGTAGGGCCGTACATGTCACTGTTCCGTTTACGTGACGACCCTTACTAGTTGGCTGCGTCGGGTGGTGGCTGGTTTAACGACACATTTATACATTTACGGGATCAAACCCCGAAAACAAACACCTGTGTTGTGCATGTCCCCTCTTGCTAGCCGCTGCACTCCACCCCAGCTATGGCGTACTGCCCCCTCGTGGACTGTGCCGGCATTCCACTACACACAGCCAAACCCTCAATTGTCTGTGCCCGTCACTTTAACACGAAGTCGGCACTTCGCGACCAACATTATCCATAAGAGATTGTTGGGTTAGATCGCGTGAACGTGGGTTTACTCTCCAACACGCGGGTGTGCTGTACTAGTCACGAGTTTACATGTTTTGTTTAACGTGACAAACCTTACTACTTGGCTGTGTCGGTTGGTGGAGGGTTTAACGACACATTTATATTCACGCGATCTCACCCAAAAACCTCTATTATGGATAACCCGTGCCCGTGGTGAGCTTTACTCTGGGCTCTTCAATTTCCTCCCACGCAAGTATCAACACGTTTTTGACGGAATCGCCCAAAACTCCCAATTTAGCAAGAACCTCGCCGTGTCTCGAGACAGGGCGAGGCGATTCTGGGTAATTTTAATCATTGCTGGTTTTTTTCTTCCGTGCGCGTCGTGTGTCGTCACCCGACGGTGTGTGCAGGGCTGGCTGCCAAAGTCGCTCATCAACCGCGCTCTCTCACGAATGCAGCTCGACTTCGCCACCAGCCTGCGCGCTCGCATGCTGCAGCCGCCGCACGTGAGCGTGGCCGCGAGCGAGTGCGCGCCCTTCGTTCGCTAAGCTCGGCGCCCAGCTCCTCCGACCTCCACCTCACGTGCTCGTCGTCCAACCAGACCACCCGGCCCTTTGATATTTCACCTACAAGCGAGCCACTCCACCCAACGTCCACCCCACCCACTCGTAATCCACTGAACCAAGTTCCACCCATCGTCCATCCTTCCCAACAATCACGTCACTGACACTGTCCTGCCCCATCACCTAAACATCACCCATCCCATCCCAAAGCATCCTCCATCACCCCTATTGCACACAACACCAACCACAGCCAATTATTACACTTACATTATCGATCCATCATTCACACAATCAATCACCCAAGTATCACCCACCTCACCCCACCGATTAAAAACACCACACACCGCCCACCTATTAACCACTGCACCTGCAGTTCACCGACCACTCGCCCAACATTCATCCACTTATCCACACCCATCACCGAGCCAACCTACTATCACGCACCTACAACACAGCCAATCCACCCGTCAGCAACTCCAGCCATGGCCCACCTATAAATCGTCCAATATACCCCTGGCATGTCAGTCCCTCTTAGGTTTAGAGAATCTGCAGAGTCTGCAGGAATCGTAAGAGCATTCCGAACGAGCGGCGTGCCTGTTGAGTGTGCAGGTGGTGGAGTTGCACTGGGGACTACGATCCAGAGGGGCCCAAGTCTTGGGTTACAAAGGGGAGGGCATTTCATTTTTTTTTGCAGCAGGGCCCATGCCAGCCATACTGTACACACTGTTCCAGACATTATCCACCCAAATGAAGGGAGATTTCGGAGTGCTTAGAGCTCCAAATGTGTTCCAGAAGTTCATGGTATCAATATGCGCGTTGTGTCGCTGAGGTGTGCCGGCTCTTCAGGGTATGGGGAATCCCAAAAGAATTCCAACATCTAACGAGGCAAGTTTGTCTCAATGGAGTTTGATGAATCTTCAGAGTGTGTGGGGTTGTAAATGAGCTCAGTAGGTTGATTTGGCACCGGATTAGTTGTGGTTTGCTAGGTTTTCAGGACTGTACTGTAGCTGTAACAGTAGCATGCAGCCGATTGCACGTGTGTGCAACATTCAGAACGGGAGCATTAATGTAGTGTAGGCTTTAATTAAAACAAACATGGGAACCAAAGTTACGTTTCGCATCATCTGAGGAAGAAGTGAGGAGGCCAACTAATGTGTAACATTAATCAGTTTCTATGCTGGTGACTTCGTGACGTCGTTGATAAACATGAGAATCTTCAACTAGAATTTCCTCAACAGCATGAGACAATATTTTTCGAAATTTTTACATCCAGATCACAAATAGTATATACTTACGACTTGTGAACACAACACATGGCCAGTGATCTCCGTGTTGAAATCGTCCCAGAGTGTGAAGCTGGCTCTAATTCTTAGGTCTTTTCGGTAAAGTCACGTAGGTAAAAATAAATCATAAAAATAAATCATAAAAAGCAATAGAAATAAAATAATAAATCACGACGTTTCGGGCGCAACACAAGCGTCCGTCATCAGGTGAGACAACCACAGTTCAGCATTTGTTTCTTGCTGTGGTTGTCCCACCTGATGACGGACGCTTGTGTTGCGCCCGAAACGTCGTGATTTATTATTTTATTTATAGTATTTCTATTATTTGTATTATTTATTTTTATTATTTATTTTTACCTACGTGACTTTACCGAAAAAACCTAAGAGTATGAATCCTTGCAGTCACGCTTCAAATCTAGAACTGACTCGAATTGTCTTGAGTCACCCGTACGTGTCGTGGGTCACGTGGGGAAGTGAGATTGAGGGCTTGCGACCGATGCGGTGCGGGCTTAGTGAGTTGTTCTGTGACCACCTACACCAGGGGTCGGCAACCAAAATAACAAGAAGAGCCATTTCTTTCCAATTCGGTACAAAATTCAGTATTTCAAGAGCCGCAATGCATCTGAGTACATACGTACTCATCGTCAAGAAGCAGCCCGTAAAGAGCCGCATGCGGCTCCGGAGCCGTAGGTTGCCGACCCCTGACCTACACTGAAAACTTACAAAAGCAGTGGTACAATGTGCCAGAGATGGGATACGGGTTGGGTTAGGTGGAGCACCAGAGTCTGGTTGTCGAGTTGCTGCTAGGGTCTTCTTGTAAAGTGTGATTAGGGTTATGGTTTGGTTGGATAGTGTGGTTATGGTTATGGTCTGGTTGGATATTGCGGTTATGGTTAGGGTCTGGCTGGATAGTGAGGTTATGGTTAGGGTCTAGTTGGATTGTGTGGTTATGCCAGTGTCTGATTGGCTAAGGTGTTCCACGCCTGACAGTTTGCTCCTCCCACAATTTCCAAATAAGGTCTTGGGCCCAAACAAATTGCATTCCCTGCTGTATTTGCCAATGGTGCATTTCCACCTAGAATCCAAACAAAACGTGAAGCAGGTCCCCGGTGTTCATACCACTGTGAACCTCCGTGTTCAAATCTGACCTTTAACCTTTAGATAATGTAAATATTCATTTAAACAATATAAACATACGACTTGTAACGCATTTTTCAACAAGGGAAGTTGTCAGGCTAAGAACTACGTTTTAAAACATGTGCAGGGATATATTAAGTATTTAAATGAAACATGGCCAATGGTTTGCTATTGTGTGCAAGTCATTGCATTTTCTAAAGCATGGTTTGTGTGTCTTAAGTTATTAACTGAAG
The DNA here is from genome assembly GCF_015708825.2 of Lethenteron reissneri. NCBI lineage: Eukaryota > Metazoa > Chordata > Hyperoartia > Petromyzontiformes > Petromyzontidae > Lethenteron > Lethenteron reissneri. Next base: position 9,848,381 of record NC_083825.1, on the reverse strand, counting down.
TATACATGTGATGTAATATGATATGTGTAACCCATTATTTATGCGGTGATGTGTCGTGTGGGCTGTCGGCCGGTATAGTTTGTAACACTGGACTTTCTCTGCAAGGAAACCGCTGTTAGGAATCACAACAGGCGTGACATACGCTACGATGATTATAACATAAAGTGATGTTAACGTCACCATTCACATCTTATATACTAGAGAAGAGCTGTTTTGGGTTGCATTCTGATTAAACGGGAATGCATTGAACTCGTAAACCTTACAGCTTTTAGGATAAAAAAAATATATACAACCTTAGAAAGCTACCTAATATGTCCTGCTCTGGTAGGGATTGGTTAAACGTTGTTGGTGAGTCACTAAGGACTTGGCTAAACCCACAGTTGGGACGAGGCTATAAGTTACAGTCCACGCAGAGGATTGACACATCCATTATAGCATATCCAGCGTCAGGTAACAAACTCAGATTTATTAAATTCAGGAAATCTCCACCGAGTCTCAAGACACGTTTTTTTCAGGACGACTGTGCATTTGGAGGTTTAGAGTTTGGCTTCATGTGGAAGCCCGAGTTCCCGGAGAGAACGCACGTTGAGCTATGAGGGAACAACAACCAACGTGCCATGGATACATGGGTTCACAAACACACTCGCTGTACTGCTGCCATATCCTGGATATTTTTTGATTTTTTGTTACAAATCTCTGCACGTTATTTCGAGAACAGTCTGGATTAAACGTCGCCTCCGTATTTTCCGATAATCATCAGGAGCTACCAAGAGCTGGCAGGATCGTTTGAGGGTGGGACATTGACTTCTATTTTCTTGTCCGAAGTGGCATGACGTTTTGAATGATGGCTCTTCAGAAAAGAAATAATTAAGTTAGTACAAAAATCTAAAAAATTATAAGATTAAAAGTTATATATTAAAAAATATATATAAAGATATAAGTAGAAAAATGTACTATGTATTTAAGAATGAGAACTTCACAAGTTATCCCTTGGTATGACAGGTGGTCAGAAAGCAATGATAACCGAATGTTGAACAAATTGACATTCGCTAAACTTGTAATTATTATTGCAAAGAGTGGCAATGGCGTGGGGAAACCTTCATCCAGCAGTGGATAGAAAATGGCTGACGATGACGATGGCAAAGCATTCAGCAATTCATATCCAATTACTGCCGATGATGATGAACATTCGAAAATGTATCAAACACTTTTGTGGCCCACATTCCATCGGGACGAAGACGCAAACAATTCCTTCCATTTCAGGCCACGGACTATTCGATCACCCCTTATGCTGCGAATGTCCACGCCGCAATTTATTTGTGACAGCCGCCGGTTTGCGCCAAAGCTAATCACAACGTGGGCGGTGCAAACCTGGGCGGTGCACATGGCCCAGCGGTCGTGCGTTCGCCACTATTTGCAGAGGTTCGCATCTCGCGGCCGCCCTGTTTATGATTGCAGGTGTATTCACCATAACAAATATATACATGTATGCGCGTGCCGTCTGCTTCACGGTAGGCTTTAAAGATCCCACGATGGCATTCGCAAGAGCTAGGCCATTGTGTAGCAATGTCATGGTCCAAATTTGCCCAATTTGAAAATAGATTACAAAGCGACGAGTAATCGTCGCCACTGTCCTGCGAAAAGCTAGCCAGGACCCTCCTGCAAAGGGGGACTCAGTGAGGCTCTCCTTGGGTAGACAAGTGACATTATAGCTCCGTGTTGTACTCTGCCCAAACTATGCGTCCAGTAAGTAATTAATGCTTTGTGCTTAATTAGTGCTGTTATTAGTAACAGATTAGTAAATTGGCTGGTTGAAGTGAAGTCATAGAGCGCGCACATGGGTTATATATTTATTTATCTCTCTTGCATAATTCATATATCCGACAGATTGTGTTGAGCATTACCATAAAAACTGGAACGTGAGAGTACTTTGGCCTAGCATTGACAATCTCACGATATCTTTGTGAACTGTGGCTTTTGTGGTATGTTTACGCGGTGCCGCATTGGGATGGTTGCCACTGATGCCCTTGTATTAAGCGTAGTAAGCTGGGTGTAATGTGTACCGAGATGTGTGGGAGACGTGCGGAGAGAGCGACTTTAAAATTACAATGCTCTTTCCTGATTTATATTCTTTTAGTGGGGTAGTTAAACAGTCCACGGATCACGATATATCTTGATGTTTAGAGTCATTTATTTTCGGGGCGCATTCACGGTTCCACTTCATCGAACAACCACGAAGATCAACGGTCGCACTCGAAGTCAGAAACGCCCGGTCCGTTCAGCAGTTGAAGCGCTTCGTTCTCAGATTTGCTCCGTCGCATCGCGCTGCTCCAATAAACGAGAGGCCCTATCCATGCCCGTGACTCGAGTCCGCTTTCTTTCACAGCGTGCCACGCTGCGCTGTGCTGACGACGGCGTAATCGTGAGCGTTAGACATCATAGATATGAATCGAAACATCCTTATGCTTCTCTTTTAATTACACGCTAATCCGGTGACATCACTAACGCTGCTACTTGTTGCAACTTAAGGTGTTTTACTCTTGAAATCAAACACAAATCTCAGCACCTTCGTCGCTGGTAGACTTCACAGCTGTACGTGGCACGTGACGAGGAGCCGCAGCGAGAGCGATACGGCACTGGATGCGGTCTTTGAGGATCACCGATCCATGCTCGGGACACAGCCCACCGACTCGGTGTGCACGTCTTTGACCGCTGCGTCCTTTAATAAACATGTTCAATTTAAAAAAAAAAACTCAGTTGTACAATTGTTTCTGCAAAAGTCGACTCCCATCGGGACTTTGCTGGGCCGGGAAAACGAGCGCGGTTGATCCGGCTGGCCATGCAGACCCGTGCAGGGTGGGGGGCTCTGTCGAGCCGTGCCCTGCGAGTGATAATAACTGAACTCGAGTTCAGGGCAACGATTGTTTGTGGGGGATGCGAGGCAGAGTCATATAGAGCGTCGAGGGTTTTTTCGACGTTCGGTTGGAGGGGTCTTGAGTGACTTTTCAGAAGGACCCCCTCCCCCGGTCGACAGCGTACCGACCCGGCAGACCTGGCACGGCCGGGAAACGAGCGATGTTGGTCGGCTAACTCGGCGGACCGCGAGAGGTTAGGGCATTGTTGGGGGTTTCCCCCATCCATAATAGAGGGGTTTTTTTGGCGAAACGTCGTACTCAGATTGTAAATGTTGTGGCTTGGCTCTCCAACACACAACCGGTGTGCTGTACTAGTCTATTACACTATACACTACTATACACTACACTATACACTATTATACACTACACTATACACTACATTATACACTACACTATACACTACTATACACTACACTATACACTATACACGACTATACACTACACTATACACTACACTATACACTACACTATACACTACTATACACTACACTATACACTACACTATACACTACACTATGCACTAGTGCTGTACTAGTGACGAATTGGCCACGTTCTGTCTACGTGACAACGGTTCTAACCCCCAAAAAAACCTCTATTAGGGGGTTGAGGCAGGATTATCGGTGGGTATGTTAACTGGCACAGACACGGAGGATAACCCACCCGACGTACCGCCAAAGCACGCACAGGGTGAAAGAGGTCCCCGAATGGTGCCGATAAACCAGTGACGAGTCAGGCGACTCGAAATCCAACACCGGCTGTCAATGGGTCAGAGCGCTCTGCACTGGTGCTACGATTTCGCAAGTCTCCTCTCATTGAACGATGTGTTAGGAGAGCGCTTTTTTTAAATGGCAGAAACAATTGCACAAAGGAGTTTTTTTCCTTTAAATTGAAAATGTTTGTTAAAGGACGCAGCGGTCAAAGACGCGCACATCGAGTATAGGTCGGTTGTGTCCCGACCATGGATCAGTGATCCTCAAAGACCGCATCCAATGCCGTATCGCTCTCGCTGTGGCTCCTCGTCACGTGCCACGTACAGCTGTGAAGTCTACCAGCGACGAAGATGCATCTTCAGTGGGAAATTAGGTCTGGCCCAGGCTGAGATTTGTGTTTGATTTCAAGAGTAAAACACATTAAGTTGCAACAAATAACAGCGTTAGTGATGTCACCGGATTAGCGTGTAATTAAAAGAGAAGCATAAGGATTTTTCGATTCATATCTATGATGTCTAACGCTCATGATTACGTGCGTATATTGGTGCATATGCCAGTGATATGCATCGTGTTCATGTTGCATTTTGGCTAATGGAGCAAACAAAACATCGAATTAGGAACCATAACATCGAGACGATAGCAGGTGAATCATTGCACGTCTACGTAAACAATGTTGAGTGAACCCACAATAGTTGTCATAACGACATAGCCGACGGAACTGCAGTGTTTGCACTCATCAATGACGCTTCAAGCTCGTGCCAGATTCGGCAGCACACTGTTACGGTGCATGTAAAAAGAGCTGCGTGCGTCTTTGATGAAAACTTCTGGGTTTACATCTGAAAACTGAACCCAACGATAACAATGTCACTTGCGTGAAAATACTTTTACACGTTTTGTTATTTTACATCGGTTACTGTTCTGGTCAAAGGTTTGTGTATTTGTTTCAACGTAAAACGAAACTAAAACGTTTTATTTTATTTTACCAGCCATATAGCTCTTTTTCAGAAGCGACCTGGCCACAAATGATAACTCAACGAAGTGGATTATCACCAAGTGGAAATTTATAGCAGCCAAATACTACAAAGGTCAAGTTCCTAAACGTGGAGGAGAAAACCGGAGGACCCAGAAAAAAAGAAAGAAAAAAACTCCAAATATTCAGGGAAAGTAGTCGGGATCGAACTCATCGATCCCACGACCTCCATGGATACGAGGCGAGGGAGTTAACATCTCGCCACGGTGGCCACGTGGCTGCTAACGCTGCCTGTGATCGTTCTTAGTCGTCTGTGGCAACGTCTCAAAACCCGACGTGGGTCACCTGGACGTGACAGATTGAGACAAACGGGGAGCGGATTTAGCGAGAGTGGGGGGCAATCAGGTCAAGCGGCGTATTGGTTTCGCAGCCCAGGGAGCTATGGGATAAAAAAAACAATGTATGTACAGTATGTTGAAACTTCTTTCGCACCGTACGTAGCCAACCGTGTTCATCGGAGGTGCGGGGGAAGGCCAACAAAGAGACAAGAACGCTAAGTTTGAGGGTCGAGTATTCGAACGCGGTAATTGAAGGAGGGCGATCTGTCATGCTGCATGGCTCAGAGGTGGACGCCAGGCGGTTCGAAAATAAAGTTGCATTTTGCACATAACCGTCTGCGTGGTCACATTGCGTCACAGTATTGCGTCGTGACAATTGGCGCTCCACGTGGCAGTCAACTACAGTATCTAGAAAAGGAGTATTGTAATGTGTTGCCAACAGGGCTACATAGGGGCCGTCCATAAATGACGTCACGCGATTTTAGACGACTTTTGACCCCCGCCCCCCTTCGTCACACGGCGTCACAAAAAGTCAGACCCCCCTCAAATATGACGTCACAAAGCTCTGCCCCCCCCCCCAAATCGCTTTAAACTATTTTCATTGTAGTGGCGCTGTACTCTGATGTTGTAGGAGAAAACATTTATTTAAAAGTCTATTTAATTAAGTAGAACGTGTTGTCTATATTTATTCAAAGTTACGCATTTTGATGTGACGTCACATTTCTCAAACCCCCCCTCGTCACACATCGTCACAAATGTCTGACGTCATTTATGGACGGCCCCTAAAAGGAACGCAGAGCTTGGGCAATTGTCTCCGCGCCGCGTGTGGCCGCTGTCGCCTCTGGCGCCTCGTGACAACTCCCCTCTGAACTAATTCTAGATTTGAAGCTTTCGTGACTGCAAAGATTCATATTCTTAGGTTTTTTCGGTAAAGTCACGTAGGTAAAACATCAAAATTATTTTTATTAATTTTGATGTTTTACCTACGTGACTTTACCGAAAAAACCTAAGAATATCCCCTCTGAACCCCGAGGAGAGGACCAACCGCGTGCGCTTTCTTAGAGAGTTTAAAGTTAAAACAACCCGAGTATCGTAGCTGCAATGAGGCAGGACGGACAGGGTTGAGGAGGGGCGCGATTGGGCGAGGCAGGCATTACAGTGGGGAAGAGAAGACCAAAGGAGAGGAACACGAGACGCTGCTGGCAGGGAGAGATTTGGCGGTGGTCAATGCGCGCGGCTGCGGGGTCTGGCGGAGTGCAGAGCGCTCTGAGCAACAGCGCGCCATCTCGCGTTAGAAACATTAACATACGTTATGATAATTTATGATCGTGTAGTTTCTTAAATTATGTTAATCTATGGGGGATAGCCAATCAGCGTCAAGGGGCGGTGGAACGTGGGCTTTGTCGATCTTCAAATTGTCTCTTTCGAAATGAACACACGTGCGTGGCTGTGTTCGAGATTGGTGTCGTTTAAACATCTCTCTATTCCCGTGTAATCTTGCTGTGGGATCGTAAAAAAAGACTTCGCGTTCCGGTATTCCTTATATGGCCAAAGCCACACCCAATTACTCTACATTTGAGTCTAAATCGTTAACAAAATGTGTCATTCATTCAGTCGGCATCCTGAATAGAGGTTTTTGGGTTAGATCTCGTACGTATACATATGTAAATATGCACGTGTCGTTGAACCCGCCACCACCCGACAGGTTTGTCACGTAAACAAAACGTGGCCTCTTCTTGGTTCTTTCGGTAAAGTCACGTAGAAGGGAAATAATAGAATAATAAAAATAAAACATAATAAAATAATTCTCACGACGTTTCGGCCACAACGCAAGCAGCCGTCATTCTTCACCTGAGGACGGCTGCTTGCGTTGTGGCCGAAACGTCGTGAGAATTATTTTTTTTATTGTTTTATTTTTAATATTTTATTATTTCCCTTCTACGTGACTTTACCGAAAGAACCAAGAAGATGAATCCCTGCACCTGAAGACGGAAGCTTGTGTTGCCTCCGAAACGTCGTGATTTTTATTTTATTTTTATTTTACTTGTATTAATTGTTTACCTACGTGACTTTACCGAAAAAACTAAGAATATGAATCCCTGCAGTCACGAAAGCTTCAAATCTAGAAATAAGAACATGAATCCCTGCAGTCACGAAAGCTTCAAATCTAGAAATAAGAACATGAATCCCTGCAGTCACGAAAGCTTCAAATCTAGAAATAAGAATATGAATCCCTGCAGTCACGAAAGCTTCAAATCTAGAAATAAGAATATGAATCCCTGCAGTCACGAAAGCTTCAAATCTAGAAATATGAATCCCTGCAGTCACGAAAGCTTCAAATCTAGAAATAAGAATATGAATCCCTGCAGTCACGAAAGCTTCAAATCTATAAATAGAATATGAATCTCTGCAGTCACGAAAGCTTCAAATCTATAAATAGAATATGAATCTCTGCAGTCACGAAAGCTTCAAATCTATAAATAGAATATGAATCTCTGCAGTCACGAAAACTTCAAATCTATAAATAAGAATATTAATCTCTGCAGTCACGAAAACTTCAAATCTAGAAATAAGAATATGAATCCCTGCAGTCACGAAAGCTTCAAATCTAGAAATAAGAATATGAATCTCTGCAGTCACGAAAGCTTCAAATCTAGAAATAAGAATATGAATCCCTGCAGTCACGAAAGCTTCAAATCTAGAAATAAGAATATGAATCTCTGCAGTCACGAAAGCTTCAAATCTAGAAATAAGAATATGAATCTCTGCAGTCACGAAAGCTTCAAATCTAGAAATAAGAATATGAATCTCTGCAGTCACGAAAACGGGGCCTCTCTCCGAGGGGGCGGGGCTTCTCTCAGTGGGGGGCGGGGCGAGGGTGGACCGGGAGGTGTGGCGGCGTCGTCCACAATGCACCGCTGCGCGTGACGTCATAACCCGTGTTCGGCCCCTTCTTCCGGTCTTTTCGCGCGAGGACGCCATTGAGGCAGTAGAGCGGGCGCCGAGCGCTCACGCAGCAATCCGCATCCATCCGCGCGCTCCGAGCCGCCACCGCGCTTCATCATGACGGAGCAGATGACCCTGCGCGGGACCCTCAAGGGCCACAACGGCTGGGTCACGCAAATCGCCACAACCCCGCAATTCCCCGACATGATCCTGTCCGCGTCGCGAGGTGAGAGAGAAGGAGGGATGGTGCGGCCATGGCCGCCGTTACTCTCGTTACGCCTCCGCGCTCCTCTCGCTTAAGTCCGCGTCGATTAACGCTGTTACGTTACTTGCGCAAGGCGTCTGAGCTAGTTTTTAAATAATTGTAAGAAAAGAAACTGTCCAGCTGTGAAACTTTTATGATATTCTTGAGCGTGCCGTTAAGCCTGGGCCTGACCCAAGTTTGGAGTGCGCGGGGCCAGGTGGTGATGGTGGTGGTGAGTGTGGTGGTGGTGGTGAGCGTGGTGGTGGTGGTGAGCGTGGTGGTGGTGAGTGGTGGTGATTTGGGTGAATTGTTGTTGGCAGTGGGTCTCGCCGGGCTTCCCACACGCGTTAACGAAAGACATTGAATTGATGTTTGAACCCGGAGATGTCCCAAGCGTGTAACTTGTAAAACACCGGCAGTGTCTGTTCAAAGCTTTCTGTTTAGCAACGCGTTACATTACACAACTTATGCAAGTGAATTCCAGTATAATTCCGAAGTACCGTAGATGCATGGCAGACTTGCACCCAACCCATCACAGCTTGACTTGTTGAGTCTCGGTGCCTAATCGTATTTACTTTAAACCCCGAAGCCCTCAATGTAAACTAACCACTGTATGGGAACACTAAATGAGTGGCGTTCCTTCATATTCCTTCAACTTGGGCGAGGCCGAGGAACGTCTGCGATGCAATATCCGCGAGGCCTTGTTAGCGAGGCGTTGTGCCCCGTGGTCAATCCCGACAATGAGGGCCCGGGTTTCATGGCTGCCGCATTTGGCGTACAATCAATCAGACCCCCAAGTTCCGTATGGAGAACAGTCCAGCCGGCTTCCATCAACAGATAACTCCGTCAAACGTGTCCCACTTAAAGCACGAACCTGCCCTCCCCAACGTTCACCAACAATCCACACACACACCTGTTGGACTTTGCAGACAAGACGCTGATCATGTGGAAGCTGACCAGAGACGAGACCAACTACGGCATCCCACAGCGATCTCTGCACGGCCATGGGCATTTCGTGAGCGACGTCGTCATTTCCTCCGACGGCCAGTTCGCTCTCTCTGGCTCGTGGGATGGGACCCTGCGTCTGTGGGATCTCACCACGTGAGTCGTAGCCCCCAATGTCTCATTCACGAGCGAGTGCGTGACTTTCACGGCTTTTGTTAGTGCCACCCGCGTGCACGTTTCATTTTGGGTACAATTTTTGTGAACGAAAAATCTCTCCTGAGCGCACGTGCTGTGCTGTTGCCTTCTCACTTTTTTAAATATTTGCTGGTACTTTAAATGCTGTTAACGCAACTAGCAATCTTTATTTGATAGTTGCATTTGAAGTGTGTGTGTGTATATCATTCAAGCTACGTTGGCATTGTTCGATGAACGTGAACTTGTTGTGGTTTTTTGGGGAGTTGTTGCTGGTGGTAACATTGTGCTCTGATGGCGCAGGGGCACGACCACACGCCGATTCGTGGGCCACACCAAAGACGTGCTGAGCGTGGCGTTCTCCGCTGACAACCGTCAGATTGTGTCCGGCTCGCGTGACAAGACCATTAAGCTGTGGAACACCTTGGGTGTCTGCAAGTACACCATCCAGGTCTGTTGTTGCGCGCCCGGCATGTTGCTGGTTAATGCTGCGGATTGTTAAGATTACTTTTAAGTTTCAGAAGCAACTTAAAACATCACATTTATGGCCCAGTATAACAGTGTTATGCTTGACCAATTCTCTTGCTATTTTTTCAGTCCAAAACTGGCAAATTCCATAAACTTAAGTGTATATTTTGCATATAATTGATATAAATTGTAAATTTAATATATTTTCTCATTCCCAGAATAATAATGTATGGTTCGTTACATGCCTGTTACGTGCACATCATTTCAGTGGCATGGCACTGCATTTGCAACATTCCGTTTGTGGACAAGCGAGCTCTGTGCAATCCTGCTTCAATTCATTGAAAAGGAGTGTATGTCATGTCAAATACGGTACTCGTATTGAGACTAATAGTTCTACGATTACATTTAAGTTTTAAAAGTTTAAGTAACATGTGTTGCGAGGTTGTAATTGGCCAGGAGCCTGAAATAAACTCGTTGATCGTTGACAGCAGCTCATATGACTGTTTTCACAGGAGGATGGCCACACCGAGTGGGTGTCATGTGTGCGCTTCTCGCCCAACAATAACAATCCCATCATTGTCTCTTGTGGCTGGGACAAGCTGGTCAAGGTATGTCGTTCATAATCGTCAGAACTCGTATCTCCTTTATCCATGACCAGATAAACGTTCCCCCCATGTATGCTGGCATCTGTTGCATGATAGCACACACTACTAGCTAGCTTCTGAACACGAGCCGATCTTGTCATGCCATCTCTGGTTGTTTTCCTTCGGCCGTCGATCAGCCTCAACCCCTCGCCCCTTGCTCTCTCCCAAAATGTCCCGCCCCAAACCTTTGCTTTGATGGTCCTTGATGTTTCTAATTTGCATTTGCTCTCAGATGCATGCGTTGTTTCTGTCAGTGTGCACTTATCAACTCTTTTTCCATTTGTATTGCCCAAGACCATGTTTTTGATCCATAATTCATAGGTGATAACTTTAAATCTGTAACTTTCTTGTTTAGGCACATTGATATGTCTTTATCAGAATCTTTATACTAGAGGAAGCTGATGAGCTATACAAATCTTTCACAGATGTCCAAATTATCAAGTTTTCTCAAAATCACTCCAACCTGTTGTCTCGCTTATTCATTTAATCATTTTAATCTGGTTCACCTTCAAAAATAGCCCCTTCAATGTTTTGTTTAAGCTTAATCTATTTTGAGCCCAACTATTATTTTATTCAGTTTAAATTATGTTACATTTGTAATGGTTTCTGCCAGTATCTTTGCTCAAATGGTATCTCCTTGCCGGCTCTTCTGTCCAGTCATCCAAGAAAATCTGCTTTGAGGCTTGTGGGATTGCGATGTTTCTTTGCAGTTTTGTTTCCATTTTTAAATTCAGGAATGAATGTTGCATCAGTCCATGATTGGAAGTATTACATTTATATGTAAACATTTAATAAATAGGTTCAAACATTTGGCTCTGCTTGTTTGATGTTGTCCCACCCTTTTCAAGCTTTCATTTTTTTCATACTGAGGGTCAATGTTTCAAAGTAATTTGCTAAATTGTTAACTCTCTTGTTATGGAGTTGTATATTAGATTTGTAAATCCAAAAAGTCCAAGTTGAGCTGTATTTTACACGTACTTTTATACCCCGTGATGTCATAGTTAACAGTTGTATGTTTTGTGATCTGAATGAAGGTGTGGAATTTGACCAACTGCAAGCTAAAGACCAACCACATTGGCCACACGGGCTACTTGAATACAGTGACCGTGTCTCCTGATGGTTCCCTGTGTGCCTCTGGTGGGAAGGTATAGTAGATGCTGGCATTGTTGACACCATTTGTGCTTCACCCAAATTTTGTGACGACATTCACTCACGCACCCAGCATGCCGAAAGAAACCACCACACAAACACATTTTCAGAGGCACATCGGAATGAATAACCATGATATTTTATTGAAAAGAACATTTGCTTATCTTAAGAACTTCCTATCAAATGTAAATTGCGTGTGTTCCTGTAGGATGGGCAAGCCATGCTGTGGGACCTGAATGAGGGCAAGCATCTCTATACACTAGATGGAGGTGACACCATCAATGCGCTCTGCTTCTCACCAAACCGCTACTGGCTGTGTGCAGCCACGGGGCCCAGCATCAAGATCTGGGTAAAATGCGAGCTTCTGCACTCTCCTCTCTTGCTTTCATTAAAACCTTGTCATAGATTGAGAGACACCCAATGATTATTCCCAATCACTACCCATCTGACCTCTTTTGGAGGAAGGATTACAAGTCCTGCAATTATGAGGGTGATCTGAATAAGTTGAGTGTGCATAACACATGTTTCTTTGTAATGTGAGAATGCAATATTGTATTTGAAATAAATAAAAATGTACCTGAAATGCCGTGCATAGCGATGGAGGAATACCCATTAGTTCACGCTAAAAAATGTGTTGGTTTATTTAAAGATAACAAGTTGAGACTGACCATCAATATCCTTCATCGCTAACGTTAGGAGACACGGCAAGTTCCCATTGTGCGAACCCGATGTCTGCTGTGTGTGATGGTGTTAATTGATTTGCTGCTCCTAACTCTGTGGCCGTGCAGGATCTTGAAGGCAAAGTGATTGTGGATGAGCTGCGGCAAGAAGTGATCAGCACAAGCAGCAAGGCTGAGCCACCCCAGTGCATTTCCCTGGCCTGGTCTGCTGATGGACAGGTAAACACTGCATTCCTTACACTCTTCTCCAGTAGGTCTTGTTATACGCATAGTCTGGACTACATCTGTACAAAACTAATTTTCTTAACCCTTCTAGAATATTTATATGCATCGGTCACACCACGATCATCTATATCATACTACTATTTATGGAAAGTTGTTTGTCATTCCGCTTGCATTTCAAGAACCATACTTAGTATGAGGACCAGCAGATTATACAAACTCCCCTTTCCACACTGTACATTTGCTTTTTCATGTTTTATGGTTTGGCTTGAGTGGGTCAAACATCAACCACAGTGATTGGTTTGTCTGCTAGACATCTGATTGTAGATGGTTGTATCACAACATTATAAACTTGTTCTACTTGTGGATTGGAAGTTTTCCATAATTCTCGTTTTAAGGTATAATTCAAACCAAAAGTAGTACGAGGCTTTGAATGGCCACAGTTTTCAGCATTGGCCTAGCTTTACAGACTGCTCGTCCGATCTTCCATTGAAACGTCCTACAGTGAAGACACCCAATGATTATTCCCAATCACTACCCATCTGACCTCTTGATAGAGGAAGGGATGACAAGTCCTGCAAATATGAGGGTGATCTGAACTGAAGCAACTGCATAACTTGTGTGCATAAGTCCTGAATTTACTGCAGCCTTTTGAGGTGTGATTAGACATTGCACAAAAGGAGTCACTGAAAGGCTAATGTATTAGATTTTCAAAAGTTACAATTTTGTTGTATTTTTATGTTTTCAGACTCTGTTTGCTGGTTACACTGACAACTTCATCCGAGTTTGGCAGGTGACCATTGGCACTCGCTAAGACCTGTCAAAGGGATGTGCTGCGACATGGGTGCAAGCACGCGATGCGGCTCATGCGTGTGAGACTATCACATGACATTGGCCATTATCATCATTGGTGTGCTTGCACTCGCTTTTTCAGTGCTCAATAAACAATTGAAAACATTTGTTACCTGTCCCTTTATTTTTTTTAATCGCTACGTGCAGTGTCCATGGTGCTTCAAAATCTCAAATCTAGTCCCCACATCAGCTTATTTAACCAACTCGGAATGAATGTGTTTTGGCGGTGACCCTGAACTATTACAGTTTGCAGCCCCCCCCCCATTCCACGACTGGTGGTAGAACAGCCAAGTCTCCACTTCCCAAGAAGCAAGACCAACGGTGCTGTAAAGCCTCGCACAGCAGCAGCACGCTCGTGTGGTGATGGCGGCTATGCACGTGGCCTGTAGTCCGGCGCACTGGAGGCGAGGGTTGGGTGGATCGCATTGCAAAAATTACTTGCCGTGGGCGTTGAGGTCCCATACCATGGCTTGCCAGAAGAGGGCAGTACTGTACAGCTAGTGGACTAATCTATTTCCATCTTCAGGGATGGTGTTACCAGTTACCCCCTCGCACACGTATCACTGGAACCCTCAAGTCGCGACCTCAACGCCCTGGCTGTATGCTTTCACAAATTTCTCTTTCCACCCATCTGCCACAACAACGGTAACCCTCCGGATAGTTGCAGGACTTAGCGGAGTGTTACAGGGCCTTAACATCCCTCGTCATTGCTTGAAGTCACGCGAGGCCTTTAGGAGCCATGCGCTTAACCTTCAACAATGTGCGTTCAATGGAGCTAAAATGAACTTGCAAACGCCTTGTAAAATACCTAACGCAGATGATAGCTGGTTTTGATCTTCCCTGAAAATCATGGTCCACGCTAAACTGCATCCGTACAAACCATCGCAAATGTGGATACCTCGTGGACAAATGGAAAATTTTACGCTGCAATGTGTGAATGGTCATCCAGAACAGACCAAAGATTCAATGCCCGATCCACAAATACAAAGTGGACGTTGCAGTGATGCACTCTGCTGCTCCGACAAGGTTATCTGGTTTGACCCCCTGAATGTGAAATTCTAGTTGCTCTGCATCTACATTAGCCGTATGAAGGAAGCACCGTTCTATGAAGTCCCATTAAAGAGGCTTCAAAGGAACATGACACTGGATGGAGGTGAGACCTACCCACTTACGAACTCTCCCTGACTCGCTATCCTACTTTTACCCACTTACCTACCTACTTTACCTCGCCTCTCAACCTGTCTCGGTGCCTGCAAAATGAACGAATCCACACTGACGTTCCTGGCAGACCCCCAGGGGGTTTTTTGGTGGGTCTGGGAAGCTTTGGGGGGGAGGGGTGGTCTGGAGTATGGGTGGAGGGGGGTGACATTTGCGGGGTTTGATTACATCAAACTTATTTTAGACCATGTTTCAAGCCGAAAGAGTATTCCAATTTTTGTTTTAACGTACAATTTGAAACAAGTGGTACAAGGCTGTGGATGGCCACATTTTTCAGCATCGGCCCAGCTTTAGAGACGACTCGTCTGATCTTGCTTCCATTGAAGCGTCATACAGTGAGACACCCAATGATTATTCCCAATCACTATCAATCTGACCTCTTATAGAGGAAAGATGACAAGTCCTGCAAATATGAGGGTGATCTTAACTGAAGCGACTGCATAACTTGTGTGCATAACAGTCCTGGATATACTTGCAGCCTTTCGAGGTGTGATGCAGACACTGCACAAAAGGGGTCACTGAAATCTCATGTGTCAGATGTTTAAAAGTTAAAATAATTTATACTGGTAGGAACCTGGTTACACCAGCCCACGGGATTATTGTGTCCGTCGTGCAGGGAGGGGCTGGGTGGGGGGTGGGGAGGGGTTGGTCACCCCGTGGTGCCCTTATAAAATTCAACGTTTAACCTACTCACGCCAGCTTGTGCCCACCCTCACAGTCGAACATATTTGTGGAATACACCACGCCGCCGTTGACCCTGGCCATTGACCGAGCAACCAACGCTCCTACAAGCTCCGCAGGAATGTGTTTTGTATCTTTTCTGACACTTTTCTGATTCCATTCACAATTTCATCCGAGTTTGGCAGGTGACCATTGCCGCTCGCTAAGACCTATCAAAGGGATGTGCTGCGACATGGGTGCAAACACTCATGAACCACATTGTGTGCGAGACTCATGGTATTGGCCATTATCATCATTGGTGTGCTTTCACTCGCTTTTCAGTGCTCAATAAACAAGTGAAAACATGTCTTACCTTCTGTCTCTTTGAGCTTGCTATGTGCAGTGTCCATGGTGCTTAAAAATCTCAAATCTAGTCCCCACACCAGCTCATTCAACTAACTCGGAATAAACGTGTTTTGGCGGTGACCCTGAACTTTTACAGTTTTCAGCCCCCCCCCCCATTCCACGCCTCTGTGGTGGTAGAATAGCCAAGTCTCCACTTCCAAAGAAGCAAGGCCAACGGTGCCGTAAAGCCTCGCGAGCAGCAGCAGCAACACGCTCGTGTGGTGGTGGTGGCTTTGCACGTGGACGAGGGTTTGATGAATCACAAAATATCTTGCCCTGGACGTTCAGCTCCCATACCATGGCTTGCCAGAAGAAGGCAGTGTTGTACAGCTAGTGAACTAATCTATTTCCATCTTCAGGGATCGTCTTACACCCTTGCGCACATTTTTGCGGTCCGGGGTGTGTCTCGGTACATCAAATCTTTTTTTTTATTCCATGTTGCTTTCATTTGCAAGCCTAAAGAGTCTCAAATCCATTGCAGGGAGTTTCAGTTCTAAATCGAGGAGTCTCCATTCAACTTCCAATGCTGTCAGAATCTGAATATTTATAACTGGAGTAATCCGATGAGCTATGATGCTCTTTTTACATATGTCCAATACGGGCAGGTCAGCAACAAACAATACAAACACGACAGAGATCAAAGGTAAGCAAGAAAGTCACTCGAAATAAAAAATAAGTCCTATATAGTCCTATTTTCAACACTGCTTGGGCAAAGCAACAAAACAACAATCCCAGACCACACCAAGACAACACACAGTGCTTTTATAAAATGGCACGTAAAATTAAATTGATATACAGCCCAGGATCTAAGTTACAAATCACATGGGCACATGTGGCTGTATCCAGGGGTTAGGGCTATAGGGTTGTGAATACAGGATATATACACTATAGGTTCTACAGAAGTTGTAAATGTGGGTTTACTCTCCACACCGGTGTGCTGTACTAGTAACAAATTGGGAAGTTTTATTTACGTGACAAACCTTACTTATTGGCTGTGGCGAGTTTAACGACGCTTTTATATGTAGGCGACCTCACGCAAAAACCTCAGATAATATTGGTAGCGAAAGGCCTACGACGTTACACTGAGGTTCGATAGAAGTCTCGTGATGCCCTCTGGTGGACAAACGTGTAACTACAGCTGCTGTTACGCGTTTGACAACGGAGCAGACAGCCCTCCACACAATGCACGAGTGGGTCTACTCATCCCATCAGCCGCACAACATTCTGAGGGTACATCCCCATCAGCAGCATTGATTCAACACAAGCAACACCCTGGAGAGCAACACTCAGGGTCTCGTCAGTACAGGCTCTGCTTGAAACAACACTGGTATCACTGCAGAAGTGTGTACAGAATGAAACACATTTCTGACGGAGTTCGCTCTTGTTTAGAGACAACAGGAAAATCACGTGGGTCAGAAGGTGCCAGTGATGCAAGGTGGAAGGAAAGAGATTAAGTGTAAGGCAGAATGAGAGGTGGGTGGGGTGGGGGCGATGTGGTGCGATGGGAGCGTGGTGGCCCGAGGAGCATCATGGGAGAGGGCGGCGTGGGGAAGGTTGGCAATGACGGCGGAACACGCCACGTGAGTGGGAAAAACGCGTGGAAGAAGAATAAGTGTGTTCATCTTCTTCGTTCTTTCGGTAAAGTCACGTCGAAGGGAAATAATACAATAATACAAATAAAACAATACAATTCTCACGACGTTTCGGCCAGAACGCAAGCAGCCGTCCTCAGGTGAAGAACAGGTCTGTCGGAAAGACAGCGTCTGAATGAACACCACCAAGCTTGGCAGCGTATATTTATAGCTGGGTTAGAGGAGGAAGGGCGCCTTGACAAAGTAATTTGCATATCAACAGAGGAATTTAGCATATTTATGGAATGCGTAGGAGGTGGGGGGGGGGGGGGTCTCAAAGTCATATTATGCCCGTGCATTATGTAGGATTAGCAGCAACAAAGGGAAGATGTAGGGTTAGCAGTAATGAAGGTGACTTTACCGAAAGAACCAAGAAGATGAGTCCCTGCAGTCACGAAAGCTTTAAATCGAAATTTAATTAGTGTGTTGTACATGACTCAGCAGTACACAATGCTGCAAAAGCCTCGCTTGAACCAACGCTGATGAACTGACAGGTATTGTCAGATGTGGGCTCTAGTTCAGCATAGAACTCGATAACGCGATGCTGCAGATGGTTGGGGGGTGAAGCTGCGTTGACAGCGGCGCATGAACAGAGCAAATCAACATCTCAACATATTCCTCAATGACGCTGTGGTCTTAAAATAACAACGCGTGCAGGCGACGTTTCGACAGTGGCCGTTCTGTACAAATCAGCGGGTTGTCACTTCACGAGCGGAGACTGCTATGGACTCCAATGTTAAAGGCTCCCAGACACTTCAATGCTAAAGACTCCCAGACACTTTAATGTTAAATTCTCCCATAGACTTCAATGTCAAAGGCTCCCAGAGACCTCAATGTTAAATTCTCCCGAAGGCTTCAATGTTAAAGGCTCACATCGACTTCAATGTTAAAAGCAACCATATACTTCAATGGAAAATTATCCCATAGACTTTAATGTTAAAGGCACCCAGAGACCTCAATGTTAAATTCTCCCGAAGACTTCAATGTGAAAGGCTCCCATAGACTTTGATGTTAAATGCAACCATAGACTGAATGTTAATGGCTCACCTAGACTTCAATGTTACATACTCCCATAGACTTAATGCTAAAGGGTTCCATAGACTTCAATATTAGATCCTCCCATACACTTAATGTTAAAGGCTCCCATAGACTTCAATGTTAAAGGGTCCCACAGGCTTCAATGTTAAATCCTCCCATAGACTTCAATGTTAAAGAGTCTTTGAAATTTCTGATTTCTCTATAGTTTCACCATTGTATAAATATAAAAAACCTATATACTGTATATATTTTACAAAATACATTCATTAATAACACTGCGGCCTCAAAATAAATCAAACGTAGGCGACGTTTCGATGCAATGGCCCTTCATAGCACATTAAGTAAATTTTGCACGTGCACCACTTCCAACGCAGCATTTACCAAATAATGTGTTCCCTTTCGTTCGAGAGTGGTATCTACCGTATCAATGTATCCGAGTGTGGCTTTAATTGAGGTCGCTTCAAAGGAGTCTAGCCAAAGCGGCTCTGTGGTTGGCACACTGACTCACAGTCCCTTAGTTCCAAGCCAGGATGGGAGTCAAATTATTCCTCTCATCCGTCCGGGCACATTTGAATGAGGACCGCTGCGTGAGAGGTTGCTCTACGGAAACAATGAGCCCTGGCCATGGAAATGTGGAGTTTCCACCACCGCCTCAGGGGCGCATATGTACATGAGTGCAGCTCTTCTGTTCGTTCGCGTGAGCTATGGACGTCACGACTCGATGGCCTTCACGATAGCAATTGCCACTTAGATGTTCGAGTCTTGGCCATGCTCTTGCTTATTAAACACATGGCCACATTTCGCCAGTGGTCTATCCACTGGTGGATGAAGGCCTCCATCCGTCCTTTCTATCCCTCACTGGAATGCGATGCCACAACCATCTCGCTCCTGCACACGAGCTGATCCTTATCGTACGTCAAATCTACAATTGATCTTTATCGCTCCAGCTCTGTGATGGTCATTCCCCTCCGGCGTCTTCTCACCCTCAGCTCGCACTCCATCACCAGGCCCCGTCCATCAGCCGTCAACTCTGCGTGTGACGTGCCCTGCACAAGCCCACGGACTTCCCTCAATGTTGTAGCTCTTTTGTCGCTATTCTCTGACCCACGTGGGCCTCCCTCTGACTCATATGTAATTCCCACCATGCACCTTGTTCGTCTGCATACTTTTCAGCTTTTGTTATATTTTTGTTGGTAGTGTTCACGATTCCGATCCATCGATCATATAGCAAGAAATTTGCACTGATTGAAAGGTTTCTATTCAGGCGGATTGGTATTTTGCTTTTCATATTTATGTTTTCAAGTACACTTTAATCTGCTCTTGCTCGCCACTTTATTTAATTATTAGGATCCCGGACTGCCTTCAAGAATTACCCGAAATAAAACTATAGTCCTGTGTTGAGCAATTACTTTATTCTCTTCGGCAAACTTCTCGTACACGACTTGATTCGCTCACATTTATCTTTGTTCTAACTTTCTTAAGTTTTTTTTAATAATGTCGATTGGTTGTTATAATGACTGTGACATCAGCACATCTGAGACGGGCAATACTTTGCCCCAGTTATGTTTATACAGCTTGTGTTTATTTTAGTTCATGTTTATAAAAACCGAGGACTTAATAATATATATAAAACTTATAAAAGTAATTTATAATGCTGGAAAGGGCACATATACAATACATTAATAATGCGTTAAAAATCATCGTGTGACGTTTACACTTTAGAGGACATAAATCCAAACAGCTGACAAAGGCGAGCCCACCATGTGCGTCCGTCAGTGGGATGGTGGCCACTGGTCCAGACGAGTGGTCGAGTGACATCCAAAGGAATGGAACGACCCTGCGAGGCCGCCAATTGTAGGTAGGGTGAACTTCGTTCGCACCGTACTTAGCCAACCGTGACAATCAGGAGGAGATGGAGCAATGCGGCCAGCTGGCGTGCAGGTGCTAGAATTGTTCCATTACAGAAAACATTCTCAGTCAACCCACGGCACCTGGGTCTGTTGCGTGACCTGCCAGCGGGGCCTTCGACATTTCACGTGGCCTCAAAGTGCACCTAGCCTGGCACAAGCGCCGTGGCGGACGTCACCGCCACTTAGTGGCGAACGGCGGTTGTTGCTGTTGTTGTCACGAAGCCACGAGAGATGGCGACGACTTGCGGAGACCTACATTAAGCAGGGAATGTAACGTGGTTGATGATGACGATGATTATTAAATACGTTCTGTAAGAGCAATTGTTATCAGGAACCCTTCGAACTGAAGGATCCATAATAGAGTTGTTTTGGTGAGATCGCATAAATATATAAATGTGTCGTTAAAACCGGCCACCATCCGACACAGCCAACTAGTAAGGGTTGTCACGTAAACAGAACGTGGCCAATTCGTCACTAGTACAGCAAAGAGCCAAGGGTACTCAGATTATAAATGTTGGTCGCGAAAGCGTACGTGTTAAACAAACTGAAGGATGCATGCAGATGTGGTAGTAACGTTAGGGCAGAAGTAAAAACTAATGTTACGAAATTGTTTTATTTTTCAAATTAAGTCAAATGTTAACAAGTTCCGCAGACAAGGTGAGGAGGAAGAGGCGGAGAGGCAAAGAGGTGGGTGTCAGCATTGCTTTTCATGTCAACGCATTTTAGCTCTTCACTTATGAACTTTACTCACATGTAAAACAAAAATCCGAACACCAATTTAAAAAATGTGTATCCTGTCTCAATGTAGTGCTGGATGAAGATTTCCCATTCCAAGTCGGTTCTTTGAGAGTGACAAAATGGGAACTTTTTTGCCAAGGCCCCATGTTGTAGCTGCTCACCCCGAGCTGTCAATGCCCTGATAGTGGCATTGTCCTTGTCCTGTTCGCCTGTTGGTGTTCTCTGGTCTGACACTGGTGGTGAGACTGGTGTAGGCCAATCACTTTCAAAGACGATGCTTTTTTTAACAAAGTATGTTTTGTTTTCATGTTCACCATAAGGGGCCGTCCATAAATGACGTCACGCACCTAGGGGGGGGGGGTCAGACATTTGTGACGATGTGTGACGAGGGGGTGGGAAATGTGACGTCACATCAAAATGCGCAACTTTAAATAAATATAGACAACACGTTCTACTTAATTAAGTAGACTTTTTAATAAATGTTTTCTCCTACAACATCAAAGTTGCAGCGCCAGATTAAATACGCACTACAATGACAATAGTTTAAAGCGATTTGAAGCATGTTTTATATTTGGGGGAGGGGCAGAGCTTTGTGACGTTATATTTGAGGGGGGGTCTGACTTTTTGTGACGCCGTGTGACGAAGGGGGGGGGGGGTCACAAATCGTCCAAAATCGCGTGACGTCATTTATAGACGGCCCCTAAGTACGTGTGGTTAATGCATATACATGATTTCTTGCAGAAGGTATCCATTTGGTGTTTGAACATCTTAACATCTGGTTCATTTCCAGACAGGGTAAAACCGTTTCTCATTTTTTCATTATTTGAGAGTTGTTGGACCCGACTTCACCGCACTGGTTCGTGTGGATCCGTGAACGGTTTGGGGAGGGGGAGGGCTAGAGACGGGGAGCAGTACCGGTTCAGGTTTCACGAACCGCTGATGTTATCCATGGCTAGGAATCGAACTCAAGTTCCTGGTTCATAACGCAGTGCGCTCACCACTGCACCGCCACTGCGCCTGTGTGTGGTTTTGCAAGTGCTATTAGCGGCCACCTTTCAAGGCCAGCACGTTGCACGAGGGGGTGGCGTAGCCAGCACCTCGGGGGATCTTTGTCTCTGTGGTGTAGTATGTTACCGTAACAAAGATAAAGATCCCCCGTATAGCCTTAACAGACTGTTGGGGCAAGTGCTGTTGGCGAGCAGCTATGAAAGCCGGCACGGCACACGAGGGGGTGGGTGGCCAGCGCCACGTCCGGTCGCACTTTGTCTCCCTCTAGCGGTGATGTTTACACACTGCACCAGGTACTCATTTGAGGCTGAGTCGACCTAGGGGAGGCCCAGGACCGTTTCGAATATTCGCCACAGTTATTGGTCGTGAGCGGGAATCAAACTCGGGTCGGTGGGTGCGTAGCGCTGGGTGCAAACCGCTACACTACCGCTTCCCAATACGATGAAGACAAACATCCCCCGTATAGCCTTTAACTCGTTTGAGGCTGAGTGGACCTAGGAGAGGCCCGCCACCGATTCAGATAATCGCCACTGGTGTTGGCCGTGAGCGGGAATCGAACTCGGATGGCCGGGTTCGTAGTACAGCGTAGCGCTAACCGCCACACTACCGCTCCCCCACTCCCAATACAGCACCACACACACCTGTTTAGCGCATTTTACTTTCGCATTTCTCTACAATAGCAGTATAGTCAGCGGTCCTTTACATCATTGCACCGAGTACTGGACATTGCCGCTATGAAGCGGAGGCAACAGCAGCTTCCTTGATATGAAATTCCGTTCATGTTGTTCATTATAGAGCCTAGGGGGCAGGCACGTTAAACCACGGGTTTTAGACAGTACTTTGTTCAACTCTTGTGTTCACGCATTGGCCAATTGGAACTTAACAAGACCCGTCTGTCAATTGATCAAGATAAGCGTGGAAGAAATGTGCGTGCCTGTGTGCAAGCATCCTATTCCTACAGAAATTGCGCCGGTGTTGACAAATTGGGGTCCCAATGCGGCCAGAGTGGCCATGCGAACATCGTCAACGTTGTTTGGTTGACCTCTGACATTTGAGGAATTAAAATAAAACCGTTTTACACGAACACCCGACGCGAATCAATTTAAAGGGATTACCACTAAGCCCTTTAACATACACGCATGTGTGCCGAAAGGCACTTTACATTGACTTGTGTGACTGACCAATTAAAGCCAATGAATGATTATCAAGAAAATAAACATGACCCCCCTGTCCTTTTTTTACCTGTTGCCCTCCTTTTTGTCTTGACGTCGTGCTTGTATGTCACATTCAGTTTCAGCGCCTTTGCCAACCCGCTGTTGGACGAATGCCTCCCCATGCTGTATTAGTCATTGGGATTGTTTGACCATACTTCACCTCTCCGGTTCGGTGGTGCGGGTGGGTGAAGCGAGGGGGGCACGGGAACGGTTCAGATGTCACTCGCCACTGACGTTAGTGAGTGGCCGGGGATAAAACTTGGGTAGTGCGCTAACCACTGCGCCACTACTCCACCCCTGTCACTTGCAATCAAGTGCAATTATCGATGCAAACGTCTTGATCCTCGTCACTTCTTGCTACACTACACGACGCGTTGTCGAGTCAGCCAGACGTGACATCACAGTCCCTGTGCCTGACGTCCGTCACGGGCAATGTGATTCACGACTGTTCGCCCAGATGGCGCCGTGCTGTGGTTTAGTGGGAAGGATATAGGTTCAGCTCCCAAATCAGGTGTCACCCCCGGCTATCATCCCTCTGGTACGTATTAAAATCAGTCCCCTTTTTTGTGGGATAGAGGTTGTCTCGTGCAGAGAGAATGGCCCCTTCCAGACGAACGTGACATTTGGCTCAGAGCTGCCGACTGCCCTTGGGTGTTTAAGCAGCACAGAGAAGAAACTCTTTGGGCCAAACCGCCACCTTGATGAGAGTTAATTTTCGAGTTTTTTTGACGAAAAATGTTCCCACGAAGTTTTCATCGCCTGCAGTGGGCCGAAATCACCAAAGCGATGCATTTGGGCCATTCCGTCAAGTCTTGAATCTCTCCCTTGAGCTTCTAAAGTGGGCAATTTGCCACCATCCCCTATGGGCGGCAAGCACTTCATACCCGCCGTGCTAACCTGACCACTCTTGAGAAAATATCAGTGGTTTAAATTCTTGTTCTTTTCGGTAAAGTCACGTAGAAGGGAATAATAAAATAATAAAAATAAAACATAATAAAAATTCTCACGACGTTTCGGCCACAACGCAAGCAGCCATCCTCACATTGTGGCCGAAACGTCATGATCATTTTTATTATGTTTTATTTGTATTATTTTATTATTTCTCTTCTACGTGACTTTACCGAAAGAACCACGAATATGAATCTCTGCAGTCACGAAAGCTTGAAATCGAAAAAATATCAGTGGTTTAAATTTTAGAAAAAGCCCTCGACTCTTCTTTCCCGAGTCACGTGGCCCCAGTGAATGCGAAAGGACGCAACTCCAGGGTCCTATTGGCGAGCCAGCAGCAGATGTCCCTCGTGGCGGCCAAAGAAAACAGCACAACATTTTCCAGCTGCTTCAAGCAAAGCCGATCTAATTTTTTCCCACCGAGGTTCAGGAGCCGCAATCAACGTCTTGGGCTGCATGTGGTTAGCCGAATGTTTATGCGCTGATGTATTTTATGCCGCGGGTTTTCACCGCGAGGGAGCGTGCTACATTTCCCTGCCGCCATGTTCGCAATAACAGTTCGTGTTATTTTGTCTCGGTGATTGTTATTTTTATATTGTCTTACCCATTCCGATCAGTGCCGATAATTCACCGAGGGCCCGTTTCGCCGCTGGAGCCATGAACCTGGGATCAATGTGGACGTCTGGAGCGTGCGGCGTGTCAGCCCGAAATTCACTCAGTGGGGACACGTATCTCACTGTTCAAATACTGTGACCTGTAATGATCATTTAAGCCATCTGTGTGCGGTTTATTTTTCATTTAATGGTTAATGGTGCTGCGGGTTAGAGGCAGGGCTTAAATTGCCCCAGAATATTTGTACGGGTCACTGGTCGACTAGAGTAGGCCAGGACGTAGCATGAGCCTCCTCCGCCACAGCCATGCTGAGAAGTATACTCGATGTGATGTGCCGGGTACTGCAATATATTCCAGGTAGGCAATCGGGACAGACCCGGATAAGATAAACCCCTTTTTAGAGAGTTCGACTCACAATTTTAAGTTGGGGTACAAGGATGCATTGATTCATTGGTCAATATAAATTCTTATGCTCACGATGCATGCAAGAAATCGCACGTGTAATCATTACTTTTAATTCGTATATAATGTATGTAATATGCTCACTCGACGCCTACTACCACTAGAGACTGCTATTTCAACCACGATGCCAAAATAATTAATTTCGTGAATAAAATCACAAACCCCAAATCGTGACCATCGATTCCCAAGGATGGTGGTTGAATAGTCGCCTACCTCATCTTACGGTTACAAGTTTAAACCTTGTTAATTAATCAACCGTAATCTTAACCTACCATACATCTGGAGTTGATTAAACCACTGTAGTACCATTTAGTGGGAAGTAAACAGCAGTTGCCCTTCGGGTAGACTGATGAATTTCATTTAAAAAATTGAATTACCACCACTTAGTCATCGGGCTGCGTAGAGAAACGAGTTCCGGCCCGTTCTTATAGTACGGGGTATTTAAAAAAGATGAACGCGATTTGAAATCGCAATATCTCTGCAACCACGAACCGCCCATGAATGAAACTTTTACCACTTGAAAGGGCGGGGCATAGAGTTTCAAATGATTACCGCTCGATGCCTCTCCCAGCGCACAAACAGCCCCTAGCCATTCGCAAGGCACACTGCCTCAATGTTGGATAGGTCGCACGGGACCCCAAGACTTGGCGCTACACTCTTGGCCCCCAAGATCCCCAGACATCACCACACCCTGCGACTTTTTCTTGTGGGATACATCAAAGACCATGTTTTTGTGCCACCATTAGCGACTAATCTGGATGACCTCAAAAACAGAATCACGGCAGCGGTGACTTCAGTGGAAGAAGACACTTTGAGAGGCGTTTGGGACGAATTCAACTATCGTCTCGATGTTGTCCGTACAGCAGGTAGAGGGCACATAGAGCATTTATAAAATGGTTAGTAAAACTTGATAACTCATTAAACCGTTTGTAACTTTTTGTGTAATTGTAACATGTTTCCATCGTCTTTTTGGTTCTTTCGGTAAAGTCACGTAGAAGGGAAATAATAAAATAATAAAAATAAAACCAAATAAAATACAATTCTCACGACGTTTCGGCCACAACGCAAGCAGCCCTCCTCAGGTGAAGAACAGGTCTGTCGGAAAGACAGCGTCTGAAGACAGACCTGTTCTTCACCTGAGGACAGCTGCTTGCGTTGTGGCCAAAACGTCGTGAGAATTTTATTTTATTATGTTATATTTTATTATTTTATTATTTCCCTTCTACGTGACTTTACCGAAAGAACCAAGAAGATGAATCCCTGCAGACACGAAAGCTTTAAATCGAAATGTTTCCATTGTGAAATATACTGCTATGAAATTGGGTAAATTTTTTCAAACACCCTTTACATGGGTAGACGTTTTGACTTTAACCTAATCCCATGTACAGTGGATGTAAACAATCAATTGGCTCGTGAAAATGTGAATCACGCGCCCAGAAGTGGAGAGGCTTGCCAAAGACAGACCCAGTTGGAAGTTGGCCTTGAGTTGGGTGGGCTGCAATCGCGTGCTGACCTGCCGTGTCACCAAGACATTGAGCAGATGTTGGCTGAAGATGATGTCTCGGTGGGGGTGTTGCACTTGTGCTGCTGATGATGATGGCGGTTTCAATTGCTAGTGGTGGAATTGGAGATTACACTGGTCAACACACTTTTTCTGGCATAAGGTATTCCAACGGTTTTAAGGTAATTTTGGGGTGCTGATTCCAAATCTGGCATCAGTTTTTGTCTATCACATCAGGTTTTTGAGATATGAAATATTGCATTTTCAATAAAAACTGCAGAAGAAAATATTAAATAAATGTGGATATCTACATAAAATTATATTATAAACACACTATCCTCAACATACAGCACCATATTTTAACACTAAAGCAGGCACTGACTCTCAACAACTTGCAAT
The DNA here is from genome assembly GCF_015708825.2 of Lethenteron reissneri. Taxonomy (NCBI): domain Eukaryota; kingdom Metazoa; phylum Chordata; class Hyperoartia; order Petromyzontiformes; family Petromyzontidae; genus Lethenteron; species Lethenteron reissneri. The sequence goes on along the minus strand of NC_083825.1, from coordinate 9,821,362 downwards.
CATATGTGACATAGTTAATTTCGGGTAAAATCAATGAAAATTGGGTATGCCGATAGCATAAAAATGATGTGATAGAGCAAATCTGAGATCAGATTTGGAATCAGCACCCTGAAATTAGTCTAAAACAGCAGCAAAAGTCCAGGCCAGAAAAAAATGTTTTTTTTTTATTGACCAGTGTTATGATCAACTGGTTGACTATTTTTATTTGACCAGGTAAGCCCCACTGAGCTGTAAAGCTATTTTTCAGAAGCGACCTGGCTATTACAAATGATAGCTCAACGAAGTGGTTCATCGTGTGGAAATGGAGAGCAGCCATATACTCTAAACGCACGCTTTTACATGTGGAGGGAAACTCCAGAGGACCCAGAGAAAAAATCCACGGGGAGAGAGACACGCAAACTCCAAATATACAGCAGGCATCGGGTTGGGATCAAACCCACGACCTCCTGTAGACCAGGCAAGGTAGTTAACATCTCGCCAGTGCGGCGCCTCTATGATGGTGGCCTTAAAGTTTTGATGATGATGGTGGTGGTTGTGGTATTGTTGTTAGTGAGTATCATTATTACTTTAGTTGTTCAGCCAGGAAAACCTCACTGAGTCTCAAAACTGTTTCTCAAGACTATTTTCCTGCCAAGTTTTAACAGTACGTTGCTGCTGTTTGTACTCGCAATTGAATAATATCCAGGCAATGTTTCAGCATTGGGATGCTTAGCACGATACCAGTAACATCAATCTTTTATTTTTGTAGAGTCGCCGCATGGGGACGTGACGTCATACGCGCTGTGCGGTGCGATGACGGCATGTCTCCTCGTGGTACATCAGGGGGACCCCGTGGGAGCCCGGGATGGAGAGTAGTTGAAGCGACAGCAGATGGGGTAGAGCTCTTGGAGTCTGGAGAGAAGCCGACGTCACAACCCTGATTCATATATCGGTGCAAGCCCTTACATGAAGACCTGCCACCGAGTCGTCATTAAGTACACAACATTTGTATCTTTGGGAGGAAACCGGAGAAACCAGAGGAAAGCCATGCAAAATAAGGGGAGAGCGCACAAATTGTATACAGGAAGGCTCCCGAGTTGAGAGTTGAACCTAGACACTTCTTGCTGTGAAGCAGAAGGGTTATCACTGCTCCACCCTGATGATGATTTTGATGTAAATGGAGACGCCAAAGATGGTGACGTGTAGGTCTGTTGTTGCTGATGGTGATCTACGCACATCTAATGATGTTGCTGATAGTGGAATTGGAGATCATACTGATGATGACTATTATAATGATGGCGATGATGTGCAATAAATTCAGAACCTTCATAGCTTCGTCGCTGAACTGTTCAAACATCCTGTGCACAAATTATTTTATGACGCAGATCCGAGTCCATTTTCTTTGAGCAAAAATAAACACGTCGCTTTACTTCCGATTGCTATTGTATGCTCCATTTACGGCCACACGAGTTTGCAATTTTAAAATCAAAAGGGGCCCTAATATTACGGTGCAATGTTTTCCCTGCATAGGGTTGACTTGGCGACGTTGCCTTTGAGAATTCTGAAAAAAGAGCAGAGCTATTTCCTGTCCGGAAAAAACGCGAACACGTACATTTTTTGTTTGCACCTGTGCAGTAAACGTTGGCGCTTGATTCTGAACCGGAATGATCACATTTGTGTCTCAGTCTGGTTTCTTTTACAGCTAGCCTATCCAATTATTTAAGTCATCAATTACTCAACTTTAATTATTCCCGTTTATTAATGCTTCCCCCTATCCCCTCCCTTTGATGCTGCTGGTCCTGCATAATGCACGGGCAAAACATGACTTTAAACCCCCCGCCAAACCTCTTACGCATTTCACAAGTAGTACTAGTCGCATATCTGCATTTCCCATAAATATGCTAAAATTCCTCTTGATATGCAAATTATTTTGTCAGGGCGCTCTTCCTCCTCCCTCCCAGCTTAAATAGACGCTCCAAGCCCAGGACGTGTCATTCAGACTCTGTCTTATCGACAGACCTGTTCTTCACCTGAGGACGGCTGCTTGCGTTGTGGCCGAAACGTCGTGAGAATTATTTTATTATGTTTTATTTTTATTATTTTTATTATTTCCCTTCTACGTGACTTTACCGAAAGAACCAAGAGGGGTTAATTACTCTATTTATTAAGTAATCGATAACTCTTAATTGTTATCGGTTACTCGACCCATCGAATAGCCACACCGTTTTTGGAGAGATAAAAAAAACAGTTTCACTCCTGCCCCTGTGTGTGCTGCTGGACGGGAGGTGAAGGGCTATTCTTTGGTGACGTCATCGGGATAATCAACCTGCGTCACCCTTGGGCGTGGCTCGGAGTGGGGTTTCCCACCTTCAGGGGGTTGAATTTTGTTGAGGATGGCCAACACATTCAGAGAGTAATCGACCGCAAAGAAGGTAATCGATTACAATTTTCAGTCAATGAATCGGCTTTCACAGACTGATCGTCCCAGCTGTAGTTACATTAGCCTCAGGTGCAAACGGTCAATCCGACGCTTCTCATTGGTGCATTTGTCTGAACCTATCGATGCGATGCAGGCATTACAAATAGATTCTTAACAAGAACAACCCTAAAGCCGCCTGCAGAAGTTGCATTGCAAACAAGCAAACGAAGATCCCCCAGTGTAGCCTCAACAGACTGTTGGGGCAGGTGCTGTGAGCGAGTACTTATGAAGGACGGCACGGCACACCAAGGGTGGATTGCGAGCACCACGCCCGACCGCCTTTGTCTCCCGAGTGGCAATGTTTTTTACACATCTCACTAGCTACTCAATTTAGGCTGAGTTGACCTTGGGGAGGTCCAGGACCGGTTCAGGTAATCGTCACTGGGTGTTGGCCGTGAGCGAGAATCTAACTCGGGTGGCTTTGCTCGTAGCGCAGCGCGCTCTCCACTGCAAACGCGTGCACACTCACACACAGACACACTCACACACAGACACATAAAGACACACAAAGACACACTCACACAAACAGACACACTCACACACACACAAAGATAAAGATAAAGATCCCCATATAGCCTTAACAGACTGTTGGGGCAAGTGCTGTTAGCGAACACCTATGAAGGCCGGAACGGTACACGAGGGGGTGGGTGGCCAGCACCACGCCCGACCGCCTTTGTCTCCCTAGTGGCAATGTTTACACACCGCACCAGGTACTCATTTGAGGCTGAGTCGACCTAGGGGAGGCCCAGGACCGGTTCAGATAATCGTCACTGGTGTCGGCCGTGAGCGGGAATCGAACTCGTGTCGCCGAGTTCATAGCGCAGCGCGCTAACCGCTACACTATCGCTCCCCACACACACAGACACACACACTCACACACAGACACTCACACACACACAGACACACACTCACTCACACAGACACACTCACACACACAGACACACACACAGACATACTCACACACACACAGACACACACACAGACACACTCACACAGACACACTCACACACACAAAGACTCACTCACACACACAAAGACCCACGGTGCATCCACGTGGGCAAGCGATATCGGGAGAAACGCTCAGGGCGGGTGCGGCAAGCGAGGAGGTTGGGTGACGAGCACAGTGCCCAGCTGCCTTTGTCTCCCCAGTAAGGTCTACACACTGCACCTGGCATTCACTTTAAGGCAGGGTCAACGTAGGGGGAAGTTTAGTTCAGGTTCATATGCCAATGATGTGTCATTATTCTACTCCTTACGTGAAACAACGGTTGTTGTTTTTTAGTTTTCGTGTAAAAAAATTTTTTTTGCTTTCGTCATTTTGGTGACCCGTTCCACTCCTGCGACTGAGGCAATATTCCTGAACTGTCGAGTTATAAACTTTGGAGAAAAAAAGATTGAAACCTGAATGTTGAGCATGGCCGGAAATTGAATCCAGGTCACTGAGATCGAGACGTAGTGCGTGGAATGCTCCACCACAGCTTACACACACAAAGACAAAGGTCCCCCCCCCATGTAGCCTGCATAGACTGTTGGGTCAAGTGCAGTTAATGAGCACCTTATTAAGGCTGTAACGGCATGTGAGGTGGTGCTTTGGTCAATAGCAATCACATTTTTAATTAGGTATTCGTTTAAGGCTGAGCCAATCAAAAGAAGGCACAGAACTATTTCAGATTCCACTGCTGATGGTAGCCGTGGCCCATGACCAGGGATCGAAATCAGGTAGCCAGCAATAAAAAAATATACTAAAAACTTTTTTTTTATTTTGCCAGGTAAGGCCCACAGAGCTATTAAGCTTTTTTCAAAAGCAGCCTGGCCATAAATGATAGCTCAACGAAGTGGCTTATCACGTGTAAATGGATAGCAGCCAAATACTCGAAACGCGTGTTTCTAAATGTGGAGGGAAAACCGGAGGACCCGGAGAAAACCCCACGCAACCACGGGGAGAGAGACACAGCAAACTATAAATATACAGCAGCAGGCGTCAGGGTCGGGATCGGGATCGAACCCACGACCGTCTGTACACCAGGCGAGGTAGTTAAAATATTCGTAGCGCATCGTGCTAACTGCTGCACCACTGCTCCCCACAATTCAAAACACATAACACATGCTTGCCATGCACACGTGGCATTTGCATTCATGAGCCTCCTTTGGAAATTCCGTAACAAAGGGAAATCTTTACGATCAATTCATCTGCTTCTGTGTTTACTGCAGCACAGTAAACGCGTTTCTCATTCTGTGTTGGTTCTAAGAAAGTCGACAAATATTCCAAGCACTGCAAATCCCAAGAGGCGAAAGATTCTTCCGCCAAACGAACAGACGCGCGTCACATGTGCACTTCGCAAATGACCAGCCAGGAATATCAATCCAACAGGCGAGCCTCAAAGGCTAAATTAATCATGGAGGCATACGACTTGAAACTTCTTCTTGGTTCGTTCGGTAAAGTCACGTAGAAGGGAAATAATAAAATAATAATAAAACATAATAAAATACAATTCTCACGACTATCAGAAAGACAGACGCTGAATGAGACGCTGTCTTTCCGACAGACCTGTTCTTCACCTGAGGACGGCTGCTTGCGTTGTGGCCGAAACGTCGTGAGAATTGTATTCTATTATGTTTTATTTGTATTATTTCCATTCTACGTGACTTTACCGAAAGAACCAAGAAGATGAATCCCTGCAGTCACGAAAGCTTTAAATCGAGACTTGAAAATTGGTCAAGGAAACCGGGTTTCAGGGCATGGTCATCACCATTCATAAATCCACTGCTGGATGCATGTTTGTTGAACTTTTTTCGCACCGTACGTAGCCAACCGTGCTAGTCGGAGGTGCGGGGAAGGACAGCAAACTAAACACAAAAAGCAGTTCTCAAGTAATGGGTGTTCAATGTAGACATGCAAGTGCCAAACTCCAGGAGCTTCCTAATATTCGAAGGAAGAGCGTTCCAGACGGTCGCAGAAGTGCATCTGAAAGCGTGCGATCCTTAATAACTATTTGATATCCCCAATGTGTTGGTATCTTTCACGATCCTGCGATGTAATGATCCATCCGGCACCTTCACGCAAGCTGATTTCATTGCTCCATCTCGTCCGTGAAAGTCCTTGGCTGCCACTTTGTCGCTATTCTTGACCGTCAGCCATCAACGCTCCTGCAGTGAATCAAATTCCTTTGCTGGACCGGATTTAAACAATCCCTTGCTTGCCACCAGGAGCGGAGTGGCTCCTCCTTCGTTCATTAAATTCACATCAATGTTCAAGAATGAGGAGGTGACCAGATGTCTCACAAGGGTTAGAGACAACGCACCGGCACCACTGAGATATCGAGGTTCGACTCCAGACCAGGTTTTATCGACTCATGATGGCACACGAAAGGGGTGTGTGTGTGGCCAACACCACGCCCGGTCGCGTTTGTCACCCCAATTGGCGATGTTTACACACCGCACCAGGTACTCGTTTGAAGTTGAGTCGGCCTAGGGGAGGAATGGCCCAGGACCGGTTCAGATAAAGCCGTCACCGGTATTAGTGGCCACGGATGGGTGTCGAACTTGGGTGGCCGGGTGGGCAGCGCAGCGCGCTCACCGCTGCACTCCCGTGTTCGCACGGTTGGCTAAGCACGGTGAGAATGAAGTTCAACATACCACATGCACACCAAGGCCGTAGCCATGGAGTCAACATTCGGGGGGACCAAATCTTCCAAGGGGTTTGGGGGTCCCCCCCCTCCCAGAAAAAAAAATCTAAATTTGAAAACGAATTTCCCGCCTAAAATATTTAAAAATTCACTAACACATAGGATGGACTTTTTATATATTTATGTTTTACAATAATGTCTAATAGTGTATTGTATTACATTGCTCTGTTTTTTTCTTTTTTAGCTTTTCTTGTTTCATTGTATGTAATGGCAGATATTAGGGATTAATAAAGTACAACCATAACCACAATAATATAAACAGAAATCTATTTTATAGCTACATATTGTGGGGGACATTTTTAGCATATTGGGGGGGGGGGGTGTGCCCCCCCCCCCAATATATATTGTAATTACGGCCTTGATGCACATACAGCGTCTATTGCAAGAAACATATGGGCGTGTTTAACCAGGAGGAAAACTCATGTTCCTAATCATATCGCTAATTACTCGACATATGATGGATTACAAGTGGAAAGAAAAACGGAGAGAAAAAAACTGCGAGATGTGAGAATGCGCTTCGAGTACACGACGCCACGTTTAACAACCGTCAATCACACATCCATAATCGTAGAATTTATACGCTATTTTGTTTTAACCCGCGGTTGCACCCATTATGAATGGATCGCCCCCCGTATAACGCGACACGACTTGTGGATTTACAAAGCAGCGTCCGAACGCGACCGAATCTCAGACGTGTGTCCCATCGGTGTCCCGTGATTGACATTGAGAAGAGGACTTGCACGTGTCTGCAAGCCGCCACCGGTGTTCGCGTGCCGCTCGTGAGCGTTCGAGCAGCCAGCCCCAGTTCCCAATTGTTTTGTTTGTTAAACTTTCTTGTTGCTGTTGGGGCGGTGGGGTGGGGGGGAGTTCCTTGCTGCAGCCGACATCCATCACCGATCGAGGTTGACATTAGCCAGCGTCGCGCAGAAATTCCGGGCTACTAAAAGTTTGTTTGATCGCGTGTCAGGGCAAATTAAAAAAATTACAGCGAGCCTTCCGAGCGCGTAAATATTTACGCGCTCGTTGTTTACCGCACAACTCCTGCCGCTTCCAATTTTGACACTTGAATCTACGCGCCTCAGCTGTCGGGCAGGCCCGCACCAAATGCCCGTGGCCTCTGTTGACAAAGACAGCGACTGGTCGGTCGCCTATTGCGAGTATTTAGGTGGGCCCCGTGCTTACGAGGAGAGAAGGGGGGTTGTTGGGATTAGACGAAACTCCGAGTGGCGAGCCAGCAGTCCTGAGATCCTGGGTTCAAGGTCCAGGTCAGCAATTAGAGGGAGGGGGTGTTGGGGGTCAGTAACGGTTGTGTGCAGGGAGTTCATCGTTTCAGCCCGGCCCTATGCTGACTTCACAGCAAACTAAATAACTGTTCGAAAAAATGAGGTTAAAGCTGCAGCTCTGTAATTGCTCGCTCATGCCACCGCTACATGAAGTGATTTTGGAGTTAGATTCGAAGCTTTCGTGACTGCAGGAATTACTCGCTGGTTCTTTCGGTGAAGTCACGTAGAAAGAAAATAAATTAAATCATTCTTTGGAAGAACGTTAATCAACCAGGTAGGATGTTGACTGTTGTGTTAGCCGACTCTCTGGGTTGTATTGCATTGTATTTCTAAGTTTGCTATGCTTGTTTTCTCATTCATTCGTACCTGATGATGGTTGCTTGTGTTGCAATCGAAACGGCGTATTCTTTTATTATTTAATTTATTTACTTTCTACGTGACTTTGCCGAAAGAATCAAAGAGTGTAATAATAGGTTTTCCTCCTTTTTTTCTGGCTACAAAACTGAAACCTTTTTTTTGAACAAGGAATCATGTTTACATTAACCACATTACCTGCGGTCAGAATGCATCTGGTCGAACACCGTTTGAGACTAAGCTCTAAGGAAAGCCGTCTCTGGTGTGGACCAATCAGTTTCAAGGACAATGCATACATTATCAGAATGTTTTTTATTGCATTCTCACCGCAGGTATTGTAGATAATGTAAACATGATTCCTCGTAAAAAGGTTTCAGTTTTGTTGCCAGAAAAAAGGGGAAAAAACCTGTTATTACATTTTGGTACTGGCAAAGGAGGCCTTATGAACCAAAGAGTGATCTTCGAGTATTTGGCAGCAGTAAATGTCCACGTGATGAGAAGCTACTTCGTTGAGCTATCATTTGTGGCCAGGTCGCTTCTAAAAAAGAGTGGCTCCGTGGGCCTTACCTGGTAAAATAAGAAATAGTTTATAGTTTATTTGTTTATTTTAACAGAGGAAGATCTCGGAGAGCCCCTCTACAGTGAGTTCCTCTCGATCAGGGGGCGGGAGGCGCACGTGGCTCTCTAAGGACTGCATCGTGGCTCTCTAAGGACTGCATCGTGGCTCTCTAAGGACTGCATCGTGACTCTCTAAGGACTGCATCGTGGCTCTCTAAGGACTGCATCGTGGCGTTGTGTTTATTATGAAGGGACCACCGTCTCACCACCACAGTGCATTGCGCCTCTTGTAATATTGAGGTGGTTTTTGTTGGATTGTACCGAATTCGAAAAAAATGTCTCTTCTGGGTTATTTGTGATGCCGAACCCCTGCGCCGTGTGGACACAAGCAGAGGTGATTTGAAAGACGTGCTACTGATTGTAAAAGTCGCACCATGACAATGAGCCCGTGACCTCGGGTATGCAAGTCCAGTGTGCCAACCACCGCACACACTGTGGCAGCATCCTAAAAAATGTTAATTGGTGAAAACAAATTCAGTTTCTCAAACATCATCGTCTCCAACGAGAATCGGGTAGCGTTGGTGGTGCTGAGTCGGTGTTGGAAACTCCACAAATTGCGTTGGCTGGGAACAGTTCATTTACACAACCAGCTATGAGATTTCCCAATGCAAGTTCAGATATCACTGTCCAAAAATTACAAATGTGTACAGTCCGGCATTTAGAATACTCACAAACACTTTACATTGTACAGTGCACTAAACATGGCCACGTTTCATTCTACAAGAAGAAACATAAGCTTCCAATTCAATCATTTACCAAGTATTTAATTTATGGGCTGTTGAACAATTATAAATAATCGCTACCTAATGACCCGTTTCCATCCATCAATCAAAATGTACCGAGAAACCCCAATTTACAATAAATTGCCGTTGCTACGTGGACTTAAAGTGTCACTCATTGATATACTTACAGAATCATCCGTTCCTCCACATTCTAAGCAAGCTTGCAAATGAAACGGCGTTTCTTACAGTTACATACCACAACAGCAAACCTTAATAATTACAATTAATCAATCAGCCCGCTGTGTAATATACACACCACTACACTGGCAGCTTTCCAAGTAAGCACTTGAAAAAAAGTCACTCCTAACCTAAAACAGATTTCCTGCAAGTTCTGGCCGGGCCCGTGTGGGGGATGGACGATTGTATGCCATGGAAGAGAGTGGAACTTGATATTCACTGTGAAAATATACTGCGTTAAGTAGCGTGTGCTGTTCTAATGCATTGCTTATTTAAATCAAAGTTATGATTTAACGTGTGGCTTTAGCAATAACAGAGTACTGAAAAGTGATGTTTTTTTAAATGAATGAAAAGACGATAAGAAATCTTTTCTGGGGTCAGATATTTCAGGTCAAAACTTTAGTAGTGTCATATAATTTGCAAAGCCATTCGTTCAAATGCTTCAGACTGGTAGATAAATCTGTCCTCGTTCAAATAAACTGTATACCACGAGTAGAAATTTTTATGATCACAATGTACGACTAGTATTTCCAGGGCTTAATCCTCACCAAATATTTTCTGGGCCACTGGTGAACTTGAGGAAGCACGTGACTAGTCGGAACAGTCACAACCAAAGGTACACTGGTGTGGTGTGCCGGGTGCGGTACTATTAACACCTGGCAATTTCCGACAATGCTGTGTGGCATTCTAACTGTAGCTGACTCATAACCACAAGACTGTGAGTCAAACGTACTCATCATCCCTTTTGGGCAGAATAAAACAAGTATCACTTTGTGGGAACTCAACAGCGGTTGTCCAATGAAAATACTGGCCCTTGCAATAGGAATGTGTGGTGGAGTGGTGGCACAGTGATTAGTGCACTGATGACCTGAGTTTAATCCCTGGCTACGACTAACATCAAGTGGCAAGTGATATCTGAACGGGTCAAACAACCTCCGCGAACTGCACAGCATGGGGTGGCCTTCATCCAGCAGTGGAATGACACAATGTTGTTATGATAGGAATATGCGATTTCCAGCACTGGCTATGAATCACCAACAAGAAATTAGCGCCTACTCGATTTAAAGCTTTCGTGACTGCAGGGATTCATCTTCTTGGTTCTTTCGGTAAAGTCACGTAGAAGGGAAGTAAAAAAAAAACATAATAAAATAATTCTCACGACGTTTCGGCCACAACGCAAGCAGCCCTTCTCCGTGACTTTACTGAAAAGAACCAAGAAGATAGCGCCTACTCATTGATCATTCACGGATGGCGACGCAGTCCATTTGGACCATCAGCTTCGCGAAAGCCACCAGACAAGCGGGAGTGGGCCGTGAGACTTGAGCTGTCTCCTCGTCCCAACAGTGGGCACAGCATGGACCCCGTTGGCCACCTGGGCACACTTTGAGAGCGCGGTGTTGAATGTGTGTGAACGCAGCCTTGTTTTGCTGAGAGCCCCCAGTCCGTGTGGCGTGCACGCTGTAACGTGAGTCGTGTGAGCAGGGTTAATGCCCGGCCTCTCAACAGCTGTTGCCGAGTTTCTGCCACATGTGTTTTGACTCTTACGTGTGTGTGTATATATATATTAATCACGGTCAGTGAGAAAATGCCCGTAGGCTCACAGTGTCAAGCGGGCATCTACAAGCAGCATCATGGAAGATATAATCATCATTCTCATCAAGAGCCATGCATGGGCAGAGAACCCGTCGTTGTCCACTGCACATTTCATCACTAGTTTCCACCTTTCCTGCGTCTTGTGGCAATATGCTCAGGTCGTTGCCACATTTATTTTCTCGCACAAAGAGTCAATACGCTCCTTGAATTGAGCAAAGGTTCTAAGAACTTGAGAAAAGAAACGGAAGGGAAATCTCAGGTGCGGCAGCGTCAGGGGAACAGACGGCAAGATAAGTGTTGTGGGCTGCGGTGTGGTGGTTGAACACACCAGCGTGGGTGAGATGGAACCTTCACCCTGGTAGATGTACAGTGCTCTCAGCACGAGTGGATACAATTGTAGTAGCGATAGAATTGATAAGGAGACGTGCAGCTTACGTCTTTATTGTATGTATGCATGTGGTGGGCCGTGCTGGCCTTAATAGGTGCTCGCTAACAGCACATGCCGGTAGTATATAAGGATAAACTGCGTTTCTATACTTTATATGTAAAAAAACTCAATGCTTCTGGGTGCTACAGAAGCAGAGAAATTCCAGTCTCAGACTTGCCACACTGGCTACCCCACGCCCTCGTCCAGCAGCTCGCTATCCGCACTTTCCCCAAGGCCACACGGGGTATCGTCTTCGTCTTGCGTGGGTATACGTGTCTGTGTATACGTGAGCGGTGGTGCAGCGGTTAGCGCCACGCTGCGCTACGAACCCGGCGAGCCGACTTCGATTCCCACTCACGGCCAACTCCAGCGACGATGATCTGAACCGGTCACGGGCCTCCCCTAGGTCGACTCAGCCTCAAATTAGTACCTGGCGCGGTGTGTAAACATCACCACTGGGGAGACAAAGGCGGCCGGGCGTGATGTTGGCCACCCACCCCCTTTCGCGTGCCGTGCCGGCCTTAATAGGTGCACTTGCTCCAACAGTCTGCTCAGGCTATACGGTGGTGGGAGATCTTTGTCTTTGTACGTGTGAACACCTGTGTATGTGTGTGTATGTGTGTGTAAGTGTGGTGTTAAGGTGCACAGGTGGCGCACACATGGGTCCGAGCTCACAGACGCGTTCGCACGCACGCAGCGTAAACAACACGTCGTCCTAAAATACATCGGTGCTGCTGCTACTGCTGCTTGTTAATTGATGTCGCCCAGCTTGGGCTGACGTGTGAGCTCGCGAGGTGCACGGCAACCACGAACGAAGGTGGACTTCAGTCTAAGACGATGTTCTTCACTAATTATCAGAGAGGGGGGGAGGAGGGTACGTTCGCCGATAAGACATCGTCAGTCTGAGCGGTCGCCACACCATTGGAAACCATTGGGGGGTTTGACAGCATCGCGATGATGGGGTGCGTCAGGGGTCACACTTAAGGGTCCGTCCATAAATGACCTGGGGGGGGGGGGGGGGGTCAGACATTTGTGACGATGTGTGACGAGGGTGGGGGGGGGGGTGAGAAATGTGACGTCACATCAAAATGCGCAACTTTAAATAAATATAGACAACACGTTCTACTTAATTAAATAGACTTTTTAATAAATGTTTTCCCCTACATCAGAGTGCAGCGCCACATTAAATACGCACTACAATGACATGCGAAGCATGTTTTATTTTCAAAATGTAAATATGGTTTGGGGGGGAGCAGAGCTTTGTGACGTCATATTTGAGAGGGTGGTCTGACTTTTTGTGACGCCGTGTGACGTAGGGGGGGGGGGGGTCAAAAATCGTCCAAAATCGCGTGACGTCATTTATGGACGCCCCCTTAGGTCACCAGAAGGTCCCTGAGGGCCTTGCAATGAAGACCACTGGTCTACGAGAGATCCATCTAACTGTGTCAGGTGGGCCACGTTAAGGTCACGGCCAATTCTGACGATGCCAATGCACACACCGCCGTCGCTTCCTTGCGAAAGCGAAGCTCGTATCGTGGCGTGACGGCTGGTCGCTGGGAGGTCTGGGGGGGGGGGGGTCGCCACATCTGACGTATACAAAACAATCTGGGACATATTGTCGTAAGAAATTCTCACAATCACGGGGAGAACTGCGCGTAAATAGATTGTCTTGGATTGCGCATTATTACACAACTGACACAAACAGGACTTGCCCCAAGAGGACCTACACATTTCCCAGGACAGCTACCTGGAAACAGTGTGATCGTGTGAAAACCAAGTCAGGTGGAAATCCTGCTGGGACACTGATCAGGATGCGGCTTTGTTGAACTAACTTTACACCGGACACAGCCAACCGTGATCATCAGATGAGCGACTCTTCTTCTCGTGTTTCCAGTGCCTTGTCCCACTGGGGTTTAATTTGTCTTTGATAATGCTGCATATAACCCTCGTCCCACTGGAGATTCATTTGAATTTGATAATGGTGCATATAACCCTTGTCCCACTGGAGATTCATTTGAATTTGATAATGGTGCATATAACCCTCGCCCCACTGGAGATTCATTTGAATTTGATAATGGTGCATATAACCCAGTGTACCCACTGCCCTGTTGATGACACCATAGTCCTACTGGAGGCTAATGGGAGGTTCATGTCTTCAATTTTAGGAGGAAAAAAGTCCGTATCAAATGTTCAGCCTTGGGTCAAGAAGCATGCGGATAGTTGGATAAGCAATGTGAAGTGATGATGATGATGGGCCAGTAATGGGCTACCACCAAATCAGTTCTCATCGGAGCTAGATTGGCCCATTTGGTAGAGAAAGAGCTCCTGATGAAGCCACTAAAGTTACTCCATTACTCCATCTTCTCGTGTCACCTGAGAGATCATGTGGTTGCTGCAAACCAATGACAATGATCTTGGATCAAACACTGAAGGGACAGGATCCCCGTATTCTTGAACAGGGAAATTGAGTTTTCAGGTCTATACTGCATACAGCCGTTTCAATACGGGCACAAAAAACGTATCTTTGTTTGTGTTTCTCCCTTGTGATGAGACTTTGTAGGATGAACGTTGAGATTTATAATGGCACGTGGTGACCAACAAGGTCTGAATTGGTCTGTAATAAGGTCGGCACTGATAAGGGGTTGACAGGTATGACATCTGCATTCACGAACAAACCACCACGACATTCGTTTTAACCAACCTACTTGCGAACGCTCGGTCATACTTACGAACCCGAACCGTGGAACTACTTTGTTCGGCGGAGCGATCCTCCCCCAAATGTAATGAGTCCCAGCATCTCGCGTGGGGCACAGTGAGCCGTTCATCTCAAGGTAAGTGATAATAAAACAGCTCAGACCCCGCTTGCTTGCCCATCGCCACATATATAACCTCTTGTTGTAACTGCTCTCTCGCTAGTTCAGCAGTTCCACTGCTGGATTCTATTTTTTCCGCCTGAGGACGACCGCTTGTGTTGCTATCGAAACGTCGTTATTTCTTTTCTTTTCTACCCACGTGACTTTACCAAAAGAACCAAAGAGTATGGATTCCTGCAGTCACGAAAGCTTCAAATCAAGATAGAATTTAGTCTTTCATGTGACTTAATTTTATGTTTTAAGTACTACAAAGAATGTATTACAGTATTGCGTGCGAATGTACAATATCTGTTATTCAAGAGTTTAACAATGCTTCAATTGTTTGTTGTTGAACCTTAACGCTGACCCTACATGCGTTTAAATACAAAGCTTTATTGTGTTCCGACTTACGAACCGCGGCCCAGGAACGTAACCCGTTCGCAAATCGAGGACTGGCCGAGATTCTCCGGTGCCCACGTGACGACACTTCGCGACAAGTTTTCCCACGCAACTTTACGACACCGTGGGGGGTGGGGGGCGAGATTATTATTTCGCGACACTTCGCGACACAACCACTTTACGGCACTTAACATGGCGGCGCCCTTGTGATGTTGGGGGCATGCTACGTCTCGCGTGGATCTCCAAACCACGGATCCTGGGCAGGCCCCTTCACTCTCCTTGCTGACCCCTAGCTGCCCCTTCACTCTCCTTGCTGACCCTTAGCTGCCCCTTCAGTCCCCTTAGCTGCCCCCTGCTCAACTCGCGGGCGTCGCTCCTGACGTCGGAAGAAGTCAACATCCTCCCGAGGCTAAGCAAAGCGCGTTGGGCGGCGCCATGGCCTCCAGGTGCGCGGACATCAACGCCAGGGTGGCTTTGCTGACCGCGCGTTTCTCCAAGAAGCCCCCGCTGGAGCCCAAGAGGGCCCTGGCCCTGCAGGACAAGGCCGGCTTCAAGCGCGAGGCCTTGGGCGGTGAGTGCCTCCCCTCCACGTCTCTCTGCCCGGTCAATCCCCACGGTCCCCCCCCCCCCACCCCGTCTCTGGGCTCCGGGTTAAATGCGATGTCTGGCGGCGAGGTGATGTGTGGATTGAGCGACAGCTTTTACTCATCTCTCTGGGTTTTTTCTCTCGGCTTCGCGATGCAGGTTTTTGGGTTAGATCGTGTACGTATAAATTTGTCGAAACCCTCCATCCGACACAGCCAATCCGTAAAGGATTTGTCACGTAAAAAAAACGCCAAATGGTTACTACTTCAGCCCACCGGTGTGTTGGAGAGTGAATCCACAACACTCTACGTGTTAAACTGCGTGTGGACTGACTGCATATCGTCCCTATGGACTTACACGCGATGCCAGGCGGCGAGTGGATGCTGAGGGCTGTGTTGAGTGTTGGGGGTGGTGGTAGGAGGGGAATGGGAAGCTTGGATGCGGGCAAGCGGCAGAGGAACGGGGGTCTCCAGACGGCAAGGTCAAAGAGTGAATGAGAGAGGATGTGGTTGGAGTGCACGGTGGCGAGATGTTAACTACTTCTCCTGGTATGCAGGAAGTTATGGATTCGATCCCGACCCTGACGCCTGCTGCTGTATATTTTGAGTTTGCGGTGTCTCTCTCGTCATCATCACTGTGGCGAGGAGATGTTAACTACCTCTCCTGGTATGCAGGAAGTTATGGATTAGATCCCAACACTGACGCCTGCTGTATATTTGGAGTTTGCGGTGTCTCTCTCGTCATCATCACTGTGGCTAGGAGATGTTAGCTACCTCTCCTGGTATGCAGGAAGTTGTGGATTCGATCCCGACCCTGACGCCTGCTGCTGTATATTTGGAGTTTGCGGTGTCTCTCTCTGTGGTCGCGTAGATGTTTTTTTTCTCTGGGTCCTTCAGTTTTTCCCTCCACTAAAAAACATGCTTTTAGATTATTTGGCTGCTATACATTTACATATGATAAGCCACTTCGTCGAGTGATCATTTGTGGGCAGGTCGCTTTACTTGGTAAATAAAATAGTGGTGGTGTGTGTTAGTGTCTGGGTAACGCTGCCGGAATGGAATTATTATCTTTGCCGTCGTCATCATGATTGCTGCCAATTCTGTCGTGATGATCATAATTATCGGCATTTCTATTGGTTATCGCTGTTATATTGTTTGGGTCCTTCGGTAAAGTCACGTAGAATTTACCGTGACTTTTCCGAAAGACCCAAAGGATATGAATTCCTGCAGTCACGAAAGCTTTAAGTGAAGATTTATCGCTGTTATGTGCATATCATCACGGTCTATATCATGACTGTCATCGTCGTCATTGCTTTTGTCGTCACTATCATCACTTCATAGTCATCACATTAATAATTATGGACAATGATAGTCATAGGTATCGTCATCATCAACCTCATTGTCACCAACATACCCTGGAATAGTGACAAATCAAAGCATATCTAACTCAGAAACATATACATAATGGTTAAAAACCACACGTGGTACAATCTTGCAAGGCGGATGTCGTTTCAAGAAGGAATGATCTGAATTCATAAGATGTGATACATCGAAGCGAGGGGAGTTCAGATACATTTGACTCACGGTGCCTATAAATACAGTGTTTGTCTACCCGGGGGTATTGGTGTTGCCCCAGTTGAGAGGGCACTGTGTTTCATCACTGCCTCCCCTCTCCGTTGTGATGTCATTCATACTACATTATAGAAAAAAAAGTTTTGCTGGCTGACTTCATGCTTGGACTCCTGTATGGCTGACTGGCGCGCAAGTTCGCGTGCGCAGTAGTGATGTCATCCACATTCCAAAGGGTTTTTCTGGATTCGTGCCTCGTGCTGACACCCCCACCCTCCACCCCGGCCATATATCCCACGCAAATGGGCGGGCAGTGCTCGTATTTAAAAAACAATGTTTATAAAACACCGCAGTGTACAAACAAATTTAATCAAAGCTCAGCTTCATAGTACATACATTCAGAATATTTATACTGGAGGAATCCAATAAGCGAAAAGCTCGGCTGTCGCGATTTTCACCTGAAGACGATGGCATGTGTTGCTATCGAAACGTCGCGATTTATTTTGTTTTATTTCTACCTACGTGACTTACCAAAATAACCAAAGAGTATGGATTCCTGCAGTCACGAAAGCTTCAAATCATGATTATAAAGCTCTTGTTCACAGATGTCCAGTGTGGGGGGGTCAGCGCGTTACAACAACAAATAATACGTAAACAACGATAGGATTGCTTAGTATAGGAAAGGTAAGCAAATCGCAAAAAAACATACACTACAAAATTACGTGCTTGTATCTTCACCAGGCTGGGTTAGTATGTGCATGTCCCTTACAAGTGCATAAACCTACAAGAAAAAGAGGGAAGGTTACAGGGACATTGAGGGCAATGGAGGGACATTGTGGTGTGGTCAGTGCCAATTGGTGAAAGAAGCAACAGAGTTGGAGAAGCACAGTCCGAGGGTGGGGGAGGCACAATACCGATAATCATAATTATGACATTTAGTTCTGGCCCAGTGCAGTGTAGTGAAATGGCAACCCAGATCTGATGAATCATTGGCAATATTTCTGATAGTTTATGTCACATATGTTCCAGAGATGTCATTCGCAAAAATAACGTTAATCCAGACCTTAAGCTCAGGGACTTAATGCCGATGCCAATCACTTTTGATGTGTGTTTATTGCAGAGGCGACGTGCATCACGGAGATGATGCTGCTCATGGCATGCTGGAGGCTCAACAACTTTACTGACACGCCGTGCTCCAGCGAGATCAGGGCCTTCTCCAACTGCTCTTCCAAGACGAAGGTAGTGACACGGCGTCCGTCATTCTGGTCGTTTAAAAAAAATGTAGTGATACTTTTGCAATAAAAAATCTACTTTGCAATCACATAGGAATTACAATTCATAAAATATATATAATACTCTACATTAGACCCTTGGTTAACAGTGACATCGGTTAATGGTTTTTTTGGTTCACGTTTCGCTTCCCATAGGACCCCATGGTTTCGACTAGCGTTAACATTTTGACTAACGGTAATGTGTTTACGTGACGCACGCGGGCGTCAATTTCGGCCAATCCGATTGCTCGGAAGTGGGCTGAGCATGGAACGGATTAAAAACGTTAACCGAGGGACTACTATAATCCTGGCAGAGTCGTCCTTGAAAAATAGCTTCTTAGCTCAGAATCAGAATATTTATTGATACTGGAGGAATGTGATGAGCTTTAAAGCCCTTTTTCACAGATGTCCAGTAGGGGCAGATCAGAACGTTACAATAACAAACAGTACACAAACATGATAGTAGTGCAAAGTTCAAGCTCAATGGGGCTTTACTCTGGAAATTGATTTCTGATTCTTCATCAGTCCTAATCTCTCCACTGTCAAAGGAAGGCAAAATGCACGCAACGCATACAAATCCAAAAATGTATTTGTTAAGCGCACTATTTGACGCGTGTATTGTGAGCGCAGGAATAGATTTGTATCAATCGATCTAGACAACTGTACACGTCAAGTCACCATCTCCATCTGACGAAATCTTGTGGGGAGCAAATTTGGTGGGGTGGGGAGAGAGAAAAGGAGGCAAGTGGGTGAACTGCTGAGACTCAGTCGGTTGTCCTATCACGTTGGTTGTCAGTGATGTCGCTTGTCAATCATGTTAGCGTACTTCAATTTAAAGCTTTCGTGACTACAGGGATTGATATTATTGGTTCTTTCGGTAAAGTCACGTAGAAGGGAAATAATAAAATAAAATAAAAAGAAAACAATAACGTTAAGAAAAAAACGCCACTTTTTTATAAAAAATTCTTGCTGTTGGTTTCGCACCTGATGATGATTGCTTGTGTCGAAACGTCGTGAGAATTTTATTTTATTATTTCCCTTCTACGTGACTTTACCGAAAGAACCAAGAATATGTTGGCCTACCTTTGGCGGAGCTGCGTGCCGGCGTCGTTGACGCGTGAATGGCTTTCGCTTCTCTCTCACAGGCGCAGTTGAAGGACGAGCAGGACAGCGGGAAGCGTACCCCCAGCATGATGAGTCAGAAGCAAGCCAACGCTCTCCTCTCACGCTTTCCCATCAAGGCAAACATCAGGCGAGGCAGATTCTGGGATCTGGCATCTTCGCAAAAGTCTTAGTCCCCCGATATACACCACGACAAGTTTGAGGTGCGACCAGCCTTTTATTTTACGAGATGGCTATGGTATTCATCAGTCCAACATTTTCCCAGCATTGCGATAAGTTTATGGATGTTGAATGAGGTTCTGCTGGAATACGGTGATGTCACCTTGTAGGTATGCAATTATGCATGGCTTAAAAAATATCGATTAATAGGCATGTGATGTACGCCTAAAACCATCTGTGAAATAATCTATTGTTATTCAAAAAACATGCAGACGAAGCTGATGTTGCATCGTGGCTCATGGAGCAAACAGAACTGGTACACGACAGGAAAATGAGAAACATTACAAACGAGGCAGTAAAAATCAGACATCGTGATCCCCAAATCATAGCAATTTTAATTTCTGGGGAGTTAATGGTGACACTTATAGGGCCTTGTATTTAAATGATTAGGCACGTGTAGAGATATGGTGAGTTGTGTGCGATGGCGGAAGTGATGTTGGTCAAATTTGTTGTGCACTCTAATAAAGGCATTCTCTTACAATACAGCGTTGTAATGTTTTTTAGACCGTAAATTATAATGCCTAAGGATTTTGTGTGACACAGAGCCTAAATACCCGAGTCACTTTTTTGTTCCAACAATAATAGGTCAAAATGTTGTCGAATTATATTTTCCCATAGTTTTGGAGATGAATAAAAATAAGAATAATCGTACATCGGTGAAATAAGTGAACGTAAATGTCGAAGCAGTCGTTGAAAACATTACCATCGTTTAGTCACCGAGCCACACTGCACGGACAGTTTGAGTTAATGAAAGGGGCGAATCTAAATATTACTCGTCACATTCTTAATTAACATTGCCCAAGAAAATAATGTCCACAGTTGGTGGTCCGAAGACCACAGCTCGTTGCCTTTATTCTCTAGCTACAATGGGAAATTTCCCAAAAATGTCCGATTGGTTTTCTATATTTTTTATGTTATAAGTCAATGTAAGAGGAGTGTCAGTTTGGTTTATCGTTCGTGCTTTGGCACCTCCGACACTGCCCTTTCCAAACGTTACGTTCAGTGAATATGGCCGTTTTGAAGTGTACACGTTTAAACCCACGTCGAATTACGTGTTACACTTTACACTTTTCTATTGAAAGTTATTTCAGAGGTGAATAAGGTTGTTTTCAACGTCATTCAAGTTGGTTACTTGTATGTGTATGCAGTATTGTATACTTGTACGTAGTTGTGTTTGCTGTAAAAAAAACATTAAACCTTAAAAATAACCATACAAGCCTCACCAACTTCATACTTATTTTTATTATGTCTGCCTGTATTTAATACATGTCAATTAAGGATGGCATAAATAGATAAAATAAGTGGCCGATGATTTTGAAATCAATCTCAATTAAGGCTCAAGATGTTTTTAAGGGCGTCCGACTTGTTCCACCCAGGATTTTGGATAATTCATGGAGCCTGCAGAGACCCCATCCATATAGGAGGATGCACTTCGCAGCAGGATTCTACTTCTACTACTACAGTCATAGCTCACTGCAGATGGGTGCCTCGTGAATTGTATTGCTCCATCCCTGTGTGATTCACCAACCTCACCTAGATGGTGCTGGCTCCTTGGCAGGCACCAACACGTGTTGACCTCTCTTGTATATCTGGCTTATCGAAAGTCTTCCTGCATAGTCGGAGTTAACAATCTCCAAATACAAACGTTTGGAAACCTAGCTTCAAAGACTTTAAATGTTTCCATATTTTGAGAAACCCAACGCAGAAGATCGATGGGTTTAACCGTCCACGAAGCTCATGGTCCACCCTAAGCCGCATCCGCACAAACCATGGCAGATTCGGATACCTGGTGCACAAATAGAAAATTAAGAACTCTGCAGTGTGCGACTGCGGTCATCCAGAACAGACCATACAACATATAGCGACGAATGCCCGATCCACAGATACAAAGGAGACATCACGGCGATACACTCCGCTGCTGCTCCTGATGCGGTTATTTGGCTTGACCACCTGAATGTGAAATTGCAGTCGTCGCTCTGCATCTACATCAGCCGTACGAAAGAAGAAGATGTTTTGAGAAGCCGAAATTAGAAAATGTCGAGTTTTCTACTTTTTAATGCAGACCGGAGGAGAGGTGGCCCAGTAAGTTAGTGCACCAAACCCAGTGACCTGAGTTCGCTTCCAAGCAATGTTTGAATCGACTCAATCTTCACCAGTGGCTTATGAGTGGGGGAGGCCTTCATCCAGCAGTTGATTGACAGCTATATATAGTTTTTTGTTTAAATCATCGACTGAACTATAATTGTACCATGTGTGAGCTTTGTAGTTTCTAAAACATCACTAGGATTTATGTCCACTAGTAACAACTGTTTATATTTTACATAATATCCTGGGTGCTGGTAACATTTTTGTTTATTTGTTGGTGCTGTAGGCATTACGTGTATCCATCTAGTATACATTTGAGGGCCATTCATTTGGCTTGGACACATTTATAGTCATGCGAGGCACATTATCAAGTGTAATCTGATGTAGTTTTAGTTTTTTTTAACTTCTATGGTAGAGGAAGGCGAGTCCGTTGTTTTCTTGCATGATGCAATTTGTCACCTTGGATAGAGAATAGGGCATTTTGACCCATGCTGCAGGACTGCCAGGGGAAACAGATGCTTCCTTATTACCTGCTTGGAATGCGCTTATGCACTGATTTCTTATAATCATCATCGTCATCACGATCCTTGGGCAGATAGCCTGGAGGTTGCTTATACCCCAATCGCTATGCTTATCTTCGGGGTCCTATTTAACCAAGTGCATCTTGAGACTAGGAGCAGGTCTTGAAGGACTGATATTGAACTTTACAGCAGATACGCGATCTGGTGGATGGAAGAATGCCATGGTGAAGTGTCGTTGCATCAATAGGTTTGGCCAAGATGACCTCTTGATCTTGTGGTCGAGGTTGCCAGCGCTGAGTTTGAATCAAGTGTAGTTCGTTAGAAGTCATAGCGCAGTCACCAATGACTGCACATAATCCCATTACATTTTGTATTTTCACTTAATTTGGCAAAAATTTCCAGCCCTGAGAAACATTTCAGTTTGACAGCTATGCTATGAATATGTATATCATGGGCTACAGGAAAGTGCACAGCCCACAGCGTGGAAAAGTGTTCGCTTATAGGGATCTCAGAAGTAGTTCTGTGGTGTCCCCTTTCGTGGGCCATTCTCCAGCGTGCGTGGGGTAGCACTGCTCCTGTCAGAGTTGCCAATGGACATTTCTGCATCTCACAACGACGCCAGGGGAATCGATTGTGACTCGTGGTTTCGAACATTCTTCCATTAGGCGCAACCCAACATTTTAAACACATTCCTGCGGAGGGAGCTGGTAGGAACGTTGGGTTGCTCGGTCAATGGCCAGGGTCAACGGCGGCGTAGTGTATTCCGCAAATATGGCCGACTGTGAGGGCGGGCACAAGCCAGCGTGAGTAGGTTAAACGTTGAGTTTTATACGGGCACCACGGGGTGACCAGCCCCTCCCCACCCAGCCCCACCCCTCCCACCCCCCACCCAGCCCCACCCCACCCAACTCACCCTCCCCTCCCCACCCAGCCCCTCCCCACTCTCCCCACCCAGTCCCTCCCCACCCTCGCCTCTCCACCCAGCCCAACCCCTCCCATTTTTGGATGCATGACGGACGGACACAATAATCCCCTGTGGGCTGGTTGAACCAGGTGGTTCCTACCAGTATGAATCAAGCTATTCCTTCATGCATAAGTATACTTTGGTCGTCTGTAAACTTGGCAGAGTGCTCAATCAGTTCATATTTTTTTGAAGCACCCTGTATTCATTTCCTGGTCATGGATCTAGTCGGCCCATGACCCTTCTTTTGGTTGCTAGAATGAGTGCCACTATTTTATCGAGTGGCTGCCCTTTGGAGGCACGAGTCCTGCCATCGGGATGTCAAAATCCCATCGCTGACTCCGTGGCCCCCACTGGAGATGAGCGCTGCTGTTGACGGTCGGGCATGGTTGACTTCACTCGTGGTTTTAGGAGTGCTTCGCTCGAAACGTGTCCACGATTGTTGAGTCCACAGCCATTGCGGTTGTGTTGTAGTGACACATAAATTGTATCCGTTTACCTAACAGGCATAGCTTAGTAGCTAACACGTGTTTGGCAGAGCTGCCGTTTGCAATAGCCCAATGTTTTGTCAGTGTATACAGGCACACACACGCGTAACAGTTGTTCAAAAACAACATTTTATAAATCGAGTCTTGTATGTTGCACAGAAGTGAGAGTGTCCCCCCTCCCATGCTCTGGTGAGGCACATATCTCCATTCATGGCTCAGAGCCAGCGGTGGAGATTCCACGTTCCCATGGCTGAGGCTAGTGTTTAAAAGTGGCACTTGATTTACACTCGTACCATATACTGGTACTTATAGTCCCGCGAGGCACATCGTTTGTCGTGACATTCTAAGTCGAGGGCCCTTAACTAAAATGATTACAACCAGCACTATAATAACATAATAAATTACGGGCTTTTGTTAATCCAGTCCTGGATGTAAGCCTCCCCGTGCCATGTCTTTCACGTGCGCTGTTTGAACAAACTACGCCAAGGCATTAAAGGTTTCGCCCGTGGTGGGGATAATGAGATGTATTGAAGTGACTTTGTAAATAGTTCTGTGGACTTCATCTTCCGCAGTAAGTCTGAGCATTTGTCAGCATTCACTCTTGTGATTCCAGACCTTCGCAAAATGCGCTCTTATCACTCCACTTTAAGTCTTTTGCAAAAGTGGCTCAGACTCCAGGATGGATCCCGAACATCTGCTGCCGGTAACTGGGTCCCAGGTCTTTGATCCGGAGATCTTGGTAAGACGGCACTGGCCGTATCGCTGTTTATTTTGACTCGTTTTTTCGTGATTTGCTAACCTTTCCTATAATTTCCACTGCTATCGTGTGTTGGTATTGTTTGTTGTAACCTTCTGACCCGCCCCTCCTGGACGTCTGTGAAAAAGAGCTTCATAGCTTATCGGATTCCTCTGGGTTTAAATACATATTCTGAAAAATATTCTGATGTTTGTGTGCAGGTACAGCCCCCGATTCACCGTAGGCTGTGGTTCATAGCCGGCATCGATTGGGGTATGTTGAGGCTGGTACTGCACATTATAAAAACTATAAACTATTATTTTATTAATTTAACCAGGTAAGGCTCACTGAGCTGCAATACAGCTCCTTTTCAGAAGCGACCTGGCTATCACAAATGATAGCTCAACGAAGTAGTGGCTTTATCACGTGGGGAATTTAGCGAATTTAACACGTAGGCTTTCGCGACCAATTTTATTCATAATAAAGGTTTTTGGATTAGATCGCGTTATTTATAAATGTGTCGTAACCCTCCACCACCCGACATGGCCAAGCAGTAAAAATGTGTCACGTTGACAAAATACAAATAGTTCACTACTTTAGCCCACCGGTGTGTTGAAGAGTGAATCCACAACATTGAAAAATTTTAAGTACGACGTTTCGCTGGTAATTACATCCAGCATCATCGGGCAATTCGCCAGAACCTGGCCAGGTGATCTAACCCAAAAACCTTTATTATGAAATTTAGCGAAGCCAAATACACTGCGAGATGGAATGGAACGAATTGATGCAGACTCGTCGATGAGTAGGCTGTTCTCGAACATGTGCTTCAGCGCTACTCGAGAGAGAGACACCCACACGGACGTTTCTTTGAATAACGAACGACACGACGCTGATAGCAGATTTAGAATGAATTATGGGTGAAGGAAAAAGTCAGTCTTGTAAACCCAAACATTCTATCATTAAACGTAACGCCGTCGAAAACCCTAGGATGAATCGTGTGCCCTATTTTGTAATGCAAACGGAGATTTATTTTATTTTATTCGAGCTTAGCTGTGCTGTGGGTACGTTGGTGGTGCGTGATTCAATCAGGTCGTGAATTCATTTTCCTGCCAAGTATTGACTCGGCACATCGTCATCTTCCCAGGGCTGATCAAACATTTCCAGGAGCAAATGTAGACCTGTTCCAAACGAGGTCGGTCAAAGGACAAATCGGCCAATACTGTAATCACACGGGCAATCGACAGAACGCCGGCTGGACCAAGTATATCACATTGCATCGGAGAGAAAGGCGCAGAGGGCCTTCATCTAGACGTGGAGAGCCCTTGCGTCAATCCGCTGCTTTTACGCTGGTCTCAGAAAATGGCAAACGAAGAAGTTGATTCCTGGAAACAAACGGTGGGCAAGGTTGTAAGCAGCTACATGTGTCTGATGGGAAGATCTCCCAACTGATGGCACAAGACCGTGACACGCGGAAGGTTTGAGTTGTCACCCGTGTGTCGGTGATGTGGGACGGACCGAGTAAGTGAGCGAGCAAGATCTAAACACTGCATCGCCTTGGATCGATGTTGCTCTGGAAACAAAACAAATTACTCCCAATTGTTTTTGGGTTTGCGTCCGTCTTTGCTATGGGAGAGATTACAAAAGATGCCGTCCTCGCTGTCTTAAGTAAGACAGCGAGCGGGGCTTGCTGTGGCGCCGTGCCGCCGTGCCTGGCGACGGCATTTTGATTTAACACCAAAAATAAAACATTGTGCTCATCAGTATTTACGGCATCCTATTATTAAACACATAATGGGGTTTTGTCTTTCTGTCTATTCTAACTCTCCTTGCGGTGTGTGAAGTGTGCAGGACTTGGAGATTCGGAGCCGCTTGGTCTCGCCAGAACCACTTGGGCACGACTTGTATTTGTGGGTGTGTGGGGTGTGTGTGGGGGAGCTGAGTAGTGGGAAGCCGTAGTGTAGTCTAGCGGTTAGTGTAGTGCACTTTATTCACATACGTGCTTGTGTACCGCGTGTGTGTGTGTGCGTGCGTTCCGAATGTGGGGAGCAATCGTCTTCACGTTTAGCGCGTTGCGCTAAGAAACCGGCAACCCAAGTTCGTTTCCCGCTCACGGCCAACACCAGTGACCATTATCTGAACCGATCGTGGGCCTCCCCTAGGTCGAGTCAGCCTAAAATGAGTACCTGTTGCGGTGTGTAAACATCGCCACGAGGAAGACAAAGGCGGCCGGGCGTGGTGTTGGCCACCCACCCCCTCGTGTGCCGTTCCGGCCTTCATAGGTACTTGCTAACAGCACTTGCCCCAACCATCAGTTACAGGCTATACGGGGGATCTTTGTCTTGTGTATGTGTACATGTGGGCGAGCGGTGACGGCGTGGTTAGCGCACTGCGGTGCGAATCCGGCGACCCGAGTTGAATTCTTGCTCAATGCGAACATCAGTGGAGATGATCCGAACTGTTCCTGGACTTTCCCCGCTGGGTTCACTCTGCTTCCAATGAGAACCTGGGGCGGTGTGCAAGCTCCGCGGGCCGGGTGCGATGCTGGCCACACCGCCCCTTTCGTCGTATGTTTTCCAGCCTTAATAGGTGCTCGCCAACAAACCCTTCTTGCCCCAACGGTCTGTGTAACGCTCCGCGGGGAACCTCTTGTGTTTGTTTCCGAACGTGGCGGCGTGTATTTTCGTGGATGAGAAAATGTGCGTGATGTATTTGTCTTTATTCCTGCCTTGCTGTTTTGCTCTTCGCTATAAACAACATCGAAAGGGGTGGTTGTAAATTAGGTGGAAAGGAACAGCGCAGCTTAGCCTGGAGCCAATGGGTCATGAGCTCGCAGAGGAAAGCGTCCCCTCTCTCACGCGATTCAACCAAACGGGAGCCAGTTGAGGTGCGTTCTCTTCGGGCTTAGGGGCGGGGGGGTGAACCTGGGAATACCGTGCTCATGTACCCGTTTTGGTAAGGCTCTGTAACAAAAAAACCCCCGATCTTGTCTTTGTTATGCCGTACGGTTTAAGACCCACATCTCCCTTGAAAAAAAAATGGCACTTTTAGTCTTAATGGGTTCCTTACGTGTTGCAAATGAAGACTCGAATTACAGAGACTCGCTGACCTCCCCAGTCTGATAAGTAATCACGACAAAAACCGTACCACTCACCTCGCCTAAATAGTCAACTTGATTCATGCCGCCTTTGGTCACACACGTACGTGCACAGCCCTCGTCAATCCACTGCCGGGCGAAGGCCCGCACGGGTCGGTTAAGGTGGGGAGCATATATACGGTGGCATAGTACAGTACAACAATGGATGTTGCTGCACTGACTACCGCTGCACACCGCAACGTGACAACATACGCCGTGTGTGCACAACCTCGTCATCCCACCGAGTCGGTAAAACGATAAGTGCTACTTTTGCTGATGTGCACAGAACTTAGTTCTATGACGAGGTCAGCCGTGACATTGGAACGTGGAATTTCCCACCATCGGGCTCACGGTCGCCGTGGAGGTGAACGCAGCGCCTTTGATTCATAATAGAGGTTTTTTTTGGGGGGGGGGGGTTAGATCGCGTAAATATATGAATGTGTCCGGTAAACCCGCCACCACCCGACAGCCAATTAGTAAGGTTTGTCACGTACACAGAACGTGCCAATTCGTTGCAGAGTAAACACAAAATATTTAAAATTCGAGTGTTGGAATTGTTAATGTTGTTTACACACCGGTGTGCTGAACTACTCACGAATTGGCACGTTTTGTTGACGCGACAAACCTTACTAATTGGCTGTGTCGGGTGGTGGCGGGTTTAACAACACATTTATATTGATGCAGTCTAACCCAAAAACCTCTATTATCGATAATATTGATCGCGAAAGCCGTGTTAAATTCCTTTGCTTGAGCGAGAAGACATCGACGATTATTAATGGTAAATGAGACAACCTTACTGCAGTGCTCAGTCTCTCCTCTAGCCCCCACTCGAGTCGAGACAATCCTCACTGCCTTCAACATTCACGATGATCTTGTCTCTCTGTCTCTCGGTCTCTTTGTCTCTCTCTCTCCTTGTGTCTATCTGTGTCACTGAAGGTCTCTCCACGGACTCGGCCTGGCGACTTCCGCACTCTCATCTCACTCTAGTCCCCCTCCACGTTCTCTCTGATGTAGCAACCAAGACCTGCTGCTGTCTATAAGTCCCCGAGTCAATCTCCGTTCCATCGGAGGTGGGGGTCCCTCTCCGCTGGCTCACCTCGTAAGTCAGAATCTCCATCCTTGTGGCTCTCTTTTCAAGTTCAGACTTGAGGTCTTCCTCTTTTCCTCTGCCCATGAGTCACCATTTCTATCTCTTCAAATGCATTGATCATGACGGAAATCATCATTCCCAGGACACCGCTCTCCCTGACCTGCCTCCGTCGCTTTACCGTGAAGCGAGCCTCATCTTCCCCCACGATCTTAGAATGCGCACGCCTCTCTCACTGCACAGCGTCTCGAGACGCGATGGCCTTGGGGCACTCTACGTCTGGCATTGCATTGTCACGCGCGCGCGCACCCACGTTTAATGCGCGCGACATGAACCCCGCTGTCGTTGTGGTAACATCTGGATTTCGCGGTGGCTAAGAACCCAAGACTTTTCTTTTTAACGGCCGCACGTTTTTACGCAAGAACAAAAAGAAATGCGAGAGGGGAGGGTGGTGGGTGGGGGTAGAGGAGCAAAGTCAGCCAGGGTCATGCGCAGGACTCAAGTTTGCCAATGCGAGAGGCGGCTGCAACCGCAGGACTCTGCGTCGTTCTGCCAGCTGGCTCCGTGCGATTTTGCCCGCGGTGAGACTTCACCTTAAGGCACGCGCACACACGCGCTTGTACAGTGCATTTACATTATAAAGGCAAAGATCCCCTGTGTAGCCTGAACAGACTGTCGGGGCAAGTGCTGTTTGCGAGCACCTATAAAGACCGGCACAGCGCACGAGGGGGTGGGTGGCCAACACCAAGCCCAGTTGCCCTTGACTCCCGAGTGGCAATGATGTTTACACACCGCACCAGGTACTCAGTTGAGGCTGAGTCGACCTCGGGGGAGGCCCAGGACCGGTTTAGATATCCGGTCAATGATGTTGGCCGTGAGCGGGAATCGAACTCGGGTCGCCGGGTTCGTAGCGCGGTGTAGCGCTGACCACTACACCGCCGCTCCCCACACTCGCACGCACGCAGCACGACAGACACATGTGTGTGAGTAGAAATGCCGATGACCAAAAAACATCACTCGGTAGACCTCAGAAGCTGAGCAAAGTTTTGAGCTTGGACAATGCCCTGGACGGGTGACCACCGTGTAGTCTAACAAGAGGTGGAGTCTGCTGCTGCGGGGAGCTTTGTTATCACCAGAGTGTTGGGGTGAGATGCAGCAAAAATACAGGACAGTAATCCCTCGTTTAACGCGGTAGTTGCGAGGAATTGCTGCATGTGTACTGTATAGGCATGAATAATAAATGAAGACTGCACAGGTGTCATAATCACTTTCGCACCATATAATCAGCCTGCAGTCATCGCATTGCGGGACAGAGAGAGATGGGATGAGGGTACGTCAAGCGCGTACTCTGTCGTTCTGCGTACTGAATCGCACCGCTCAGCTGCACAGCTCAAGAAAGTAGTTCGTCATCGACCGCTCAGAAACTGCGTTATAACAAGTGTGCGCGTTCCACGTTGTAACAGTCGCGTTCTGTGTTATAACGGACGCACATTCCTCGTCATAACGGTGTGAATTCTGCGTTATAACGATGCGCGCGTAACGCGTTGTGCGAAAAGTGTTCCCTAACACAAGAACCATCCATAGATTATCGGGGTAAGAGCTGTATAGTTAGCATGACTTTGCACATGAGGTGGTGGTGTGGCCAACCACGTAAGTCTGGCCGCCTTTATCTCCCTCGTTCTGATGTTTACACACTCCTTGTCAGCTGTCGCACTCATTTAACACCTTCGCCAACCCGTACTGATCAGCGTAGTGAAGTATGGTCAGATCATCCTCCAATGCCTGCACGGCATGGGAAGGCCCTCATCCAGCAGTGCATTGGCAACAACAAAACGCGCCGTGCATGTTACATTTGTGCAGTTGATGGGTGGGCCCAGAACTGGTTCAGATAAACACATGCCACTGATGTTATCCGTGGCCAGGAATCTAACCCGGGTCACTGGGTTCGTAGTGCAAGGTGTGTGCGTGACCCGTTGTACCATCACGCCAAAATCCACTGCATATATGACTCCAATGCACAATGACGCGTGTTCAATAACAACCACGCGTGTAGTTTATTCACGTGGTGAAGATAGATATTCGGTGCACGCGTAAGATATACAGTGTATGTGTATAGCACGTTTCCCCAATGACAGAATGGGTTCTCGGTGAAGGCTTCAGAGAGAGAGAAAAAATGCACTGCTAATTGAAAGCATGTGTTTCAACTCACTTTGCTTTTCTTTTCCAATTTTAATCACGCTTCGCATCACCACACGTACTCGAGGTACGTACTGTGCACGCGCAGCGCGAGGAGATGGCTTTTTTGAGATTGAGAACAGCATAAGAGCATTCAAACTACAAATGTGGCGTTAAAATGCGCCCATCATCCTACCAGGGTAGATACAATGAGAAAGCTAACAATGGGAATGATTTTTTTTTACATATATTGAGATACTGTATGATTATTTATGGCCATTTATTAATTCGCTGCTGGATAAAGGCCTCCCCATGTATCAGTCATGGGCGTCGTTTGACCATACTTCACCACACTGGTCAATTCGAGATGGTGAATTTCAGATATCGCTCATCGATGACGTTAACCATGGGCAGGAATCAAACTGAGATGGCTGAGTTCCACCGCACCACCGACATCACCTGGGTTATGAGGTGACCAGGAGACGGCAGTACAGAAATTGGATTCTTGAATCCATCTGTGCAGAGATGCGAGTGTTATTATTCTCTCACGTGCATGGAGTTTTTGTTCTACGTGCTCCTCCAGTATCCTCTCCAATGCAAAGAATGTACACGTGGAATTGGCCAAAACATTCCAATGCAGAGCTATACTGATTTTTTTCGTGATTTCTCTTGTCAGATTTTTCTTGACGAGTTATTGTTATTTGGACAGCGAGATGCGACGACCTGGGCCTGCCACGTGAACATCTGGCTGTGCGCACACAACACAGACTCCGTGCTTGCCGCTGCCAAAACCCTCAATCACCGCATCTCAATTCCACGCTTTCACCGCTGCAAACACCGGCCCTGCTTCCTTTCGGACTTGAGAGTTTCAAGAACTTCCATCCCTGTCAACGCGCGGCATCGGTCCAACATCGGCATGCCGTTCGCACCGTTGGAGTAACGTTGGCCCGGCAACGTTCGAACGTTTACTGGGCCGACGTTCCCTTTCTGTCCCTCCGTCGCCGTGACCCGACTCTTTCGTGGAGGGGAGGGTTGGACTTTGAGGGTGACGCCCCAAGACAATGGTCGTTCGACTCGGGCTAAGGGAAATCGGTTCCACAAAAGTCTCCTTTCTGCGGCTGTCATAATAAATCAACCTTAAACGTCGGCGACGTTACACGGAGCAGCGCGTCTTCACAAAGGAGTCGGATCGTGGGTGCAGAGGGACCCGGCCTAATTTATACGCCACCGCCGGTCGCACCCTCCGCGACAAGTCGGATGGCAAATCGGAATCCGGCCGGTCAGAATCGCATGCAATATGCTGTACCTCCGATTAGCACGGTTGGCTACCTCGGGTGCGAAAGGAGGTGAACATACATACACGCATGTATCTTAGAATGTTCTCGTTATTTAATCGGCGCCACCTGTGCCACCACTCCACTTCCTCCGCATTGTGAATTATTGTTTAATTGATTTCATTAAATACATTTATAAATGTTGTTATGATGGTAATACACAACGATAATTCACAGCCCTTTGTCAATCAACTGCCAGATGAAATCCTCTCCATGCTATGTTGGTCATGGTGATTGTTTTGACCATACTTCGCTACATTGGTCAGCGTGGGTTGGTAAAGGGGAGAATCCCAAGAGCCGCATCAGTTACCACTGCCGCTAATGTTAGCCATTGGCTGGGGATCAAACTTAGGTTTCCAAGATCACAGATTAGTGCCCTGACAACTACACCACCCACGATAATATATACTCTATTAATACACGTTTGTAGCCTGTATGGGCAATTACATGGAAACGGAATTACCAAACACAGGAATATTAGACACTGATAAAACTGACTTTAAATGAATAAAAAATATTTGTATTGCGCCAACATGCTATGTAAGTAGACGACAAACCCATCAAGAACTCCAGTGATGCTCACGGCTAGCGTTGTGGTAGTGAGGTTCTGCACCCCGCGCTGTCATGCCGTGACCACGATGAGACCGTGTCCGTGGTTTTCGCAAGCCACTAATACATACAAGACCACGTCTCGGATTCCCCAACCATTCAATCAACTTGCCTGCGATATTTTGCAAGCCAAAAATATTTTAGATTCCAATTTTCGTCTTATTTTATATATTTTTTGTAATACGTTGTGGTACGTACATATATACTGTATGTATTGAGCTGGTCAAAACGTTTTAAGATTGATTTACGTGCTAAAAAAAAAACATGCGTTGCAATGCTGGCATAAGCAATTTTTCATATGTCTCTCTCTCTGTACGAATTAATCATGGTTAGGACAACACAGCACTTACAGCCTCATATACCACTTTAAATTATTCATCTCTGGCCCTTGTATCGACTTGCACAATTGTGGCGGTGTTACTGGGCCACCCCTAGGTTAGCTCGGCATAGAACGACTACCTTTGGTGTCATGGGATGCGGTCAACAAACATGATGTGTGGATGCGATTGGCTCGAAGTACCAAATATCTTCCGCTAGCCCTAAGAGCTGCTTGCTAAAAAAAACATTTTTTGGATGTTACTCAGTTTAGAAACAACACTTGTTCCAAGTGAGGACATTTGAGCCCTTTTGTTTTGCTTTTTGGAGCGCTGTGATTTTTTCGGAACGTCCTCATTACACTTCGGGTTTTTCACATTTTAAAACCTGACGTCCTCTATACTGTACGTAGATTCGGCCTCGTTACAGCAACAACAAAATACTTCAGATACAAATCAGACTCTAGTTAAGGCCCACGTTCAGAAAGTGAAAAAGTAAAAAAAATCTCAAATATTTTTTTCGTGGGGTTTTTTTTTCTTTCTCTCGTTTAAGATCGTAGACTTGACTATCGACAACATCTCTGCCTCAGACGCCATGGTCGTACGGGGAACCACCACTTCTTTCCCAACCATCCCAGTGTTTGTCCGGCGTGCAGA
Organism: Lethenteron reissneri; assembly: GCF_015708825.2. NCBI lineage: Eukaryota > Metazoa > Chordata > Hyperoartia > Petromyzontiformes > Petromyzontidae > Lethenteron > Lethenteron reissneri. Next base: position 9,787,868 of record NC_083825.1, on the reverse strand, counting down.
CTGGCCTGCAAGTCCACGTTCGGCACTCCAGGACACGCGACTGCTCTACGTGTGCCAAGTCTTTTTTTTACTTTCTATCACAATCTCACTCACACTCGACGCCAACATTTATTATCCAAGGTACGTATATACGTATGCGTGCGTAGCTTTCACCAAAAGTATTTGCGTTATGCCCGATGCATATAACATTACATATTGCTCGCATCTTCTTGGTTCTTTCGGTAAAGTCACGTAGAAGGGAAGTAATAAAATAATAAAAATAAAACATAATAAAATTATTCTCACGACGTTTCGGCTACAACGCAAGCAGCCGTCTTCCCTGCTACGTGACTTAACCGAAAGAACCAAGAAGATTAATGCCTGCAGTCACGAAAGCTTTAAATCGAAAAATATTGCTCGCACTTTAAGAATTTGACAGCGCAGTCATAATGAAATGTCACGTGTTCGTGAGCATGTGTGACAATATCGAATATGCATGCACTAGCTGATGTTCCTTGTAACGCACATAACAGGCAAAGATCCCCCGTGTAGCCTTAACAGACTGTTGGGGCAAGTGCTGTTCACGAGCACCTATGAAGGCCGGCACTGCACACGAGGGGGTGGCTGGCCAGCACTACGCCCAACCGCCTGTCTCTCCCCAGTGGCGATGCTCACACCGCACTAGGTACACATTTGAGGCTGAGTCGACCTAGGGGAGGAGGCCCAGAGGACCGATTCAGATAATCGTCACCGGCGTTGGCCGTGAGCGGGAATCCAACTCGGGTCACCGGGTTCGTAGCGCAGCGCGCTGACCGCTACACTACCGCTCCTCCCTATAACCCATCGCGTGCCACGCGCATCACATTTCCACGGTGACGTTTAAGCGCATGGGCTGTAAATGCCACCCATTAGGGTAGCTTGGTTGCCACGTGGGTGCACATCCCATTGTTTTACAAACGCTTTGAACGCGATGCGACGCAGTGGATGAGCGTTGGGTCGGATCGCGCCGTGTTGACAACAATGCGGCGTCTTGTACACTCGTCACCATCTGCCATGGTCAGTCCGCTGCTGGATGAAGGCCTCCCCAAGCCTGCCACCACTTCTCGCGATCCTGCGATGAAATAACCACGACGACAGCCGCCATTCACTAGCACGGCACTTGTGCCAGGCCAGGTGCACTTTGGGGCCACGTGAAGTGCCGAAAGCCCCTCTGGCAGGAGGTCACGGGACAGACCCAGGTGGTGCCATGGGTTGACTGACTGCGATGACTGTCAGACGCACCAGCTGTGCCCCCACACCTGGGCAGCAGTGATAATTATCCACCCGGCACCCGCGCGCGGATTGATTCCGTCGCTACATCTCATCCTACGGTCGTCTGATTTGGAGACTTCGCGTGAAAGGCGACGGGTTGGGCGATAGCGTGGACGTAGACCCGACTCGCCCCTTAGTGCTCCTGCACGAATGCCCTCTCCACTCGAGTGCTGCGTGCAGGCCGTTCTCATGCCACCCAGGTGTTCATCGCTTCTCCGCACACACTCGATCTGTCAGTGCCCTCTCACCTGGGTCATTCATTCATGAGCCGTACGCAAAGGGGGACGCCCCTCGTCGATGACAATCAATACAATACGCACGCACACGTAAGAAGCGGACACGAAATCGCACAGCTCATATCGAAAAAAAAATGTTGAACGATGAACGGTACGCATTTCAATGACTTGAATTCCAATAATAAACGCGTACGCTTCTTCTATGGTGCCTTCCAGACTCACTCAAAGGAAAGATGAAATGGGTAGCGAATTGTGAATGTGTGCACTGTGTGTGTTTGTGTGCGCGAGTGTGTGTGTGTCCGTGTGTGCACTGCGTGTGTGTGTGCGTGTGTACGCGAGTGTGTGTGCGCGTGTGTGTGCGTGCGTGTGTGCTAGTGTAGCGGTTAGCGCGCTGCGCTATGAACCTGGCGACCCAGGTTCGATTCCAGCTCACAGCCAACACCAGTAACGATTATCTGAACGGGTCACGGGCCTCCCCTAGGTCGACTCAGCCTCAAATGAGTACCCCTCGTGTGCCGTGCCGGCCTTCATATGTGCTCGCTAACAGCACTTGCACCTACAGTCTGTTAAGGCTATACGGGGGATCTTTGTCTGTGTGTGCGTCCGTGTGTGTGTGCACTGCGTGTGTGTGTGTACGTGAGTGTGTGCGTCTGTGTGTGTGTGTGCGTGTCACCCAAACAGCGAGCCTGCGTGCGAGTTTAAATGCACGGGATTTACAAATACGTGTGCCGGTTCTGTAATCAGCTTTCCCCAATGGCAAGTTTAGCTGCAAGGGAAAAAACACAATGAAGGCAGAAGAAAGACAAAGCTAAGCATCCAACATCTGTGTCTGCGCACCGGCTTTGCTCTGACTCTTTGAGTCGTATAAACCCCTCCACCACCACCAACCCCATCACAGCCTCCCCATACATCACACACACCACCGTTACACACCAGCAACCATCACTTCCCATGCAACACCCATACTACACCCACCACTCACTAACAACACCCACGCCACCGTTACACTCCAGCAACCAACCATCAGCTCTCATACCAAACCCATACTACACCCACCACCCCCACACACCAACCATTCACCGCCCATAAGATATCCACCAGCCACACTCCCGCAATACCCACAACAATCAACACCTCCCCGCATGGAACAACCACCACACACCCCACCGGCTCTTCATACAACCAATTCATCATTGACCCCACAACACACACAACCTCCGTCAACTCCTCTGAACAATTAACAAAACCATCCACCGCATACTCCCTACACATTCAAACGCCCACTCAACAATCACCGCCTCCCACGTGACACCCACTCCCCACACACCACCGTGATCCCGCGACAACCTATAACCAGCTACACGACGACATCATTACCCACAACACCCACACGCAACACACCACCAGCCACTAGCCGTGCAACAACAACAACAACAACCGCTGTTCACCACCAAGTAGCAGTGACGTTACCACGGCCCTTGTGCCAGGCGATGTGCACTCGGAGGCCACGTGAAATGTCGAAGGCTCGTTGGTAGGAGGTCACGGGACAGACCCAGGTGACTGAGATGACTGACAGATGCACCACCCATACGACACCCGCTCTAACATGCACACGCCGTATCCATGTGACTTCTCATGCCCACACAACTGCACCACGCATTCTCACCCAACGCGTGCTGTCTGTCCAGCATCTACCCACGCATCGTCTACCACCGCCCAACAGAAACCCTGACGCCGACACGACATCTATCCACCTCCAGGCATCTCCAATCAAGCTGCAGTGACCACTGCTTGCACACAGAAGGTTAGGACATGGACTCTGTGTTGAGGTGTAATGGAAGGGAGCACAAAGTGACGAGGTGCAGAAGAGGTGAGAGCAGTGGCTGCCCCAGGAGACGTTCACTCGCCACTTCTCACCCAACATCGTTTTAGCAAAATGAATGGAGAATGATTATCATGATGTTACACCATTTTTGTTTCCTGGGTAGTTATTTCGTAATTGCTTATGCCTTAAAAGTACAGAAAATGGCTATTATTCCGCACAAACTTTGCTTTTGTGACCAGGACAGTGATATTTAGAAATTTACCTATTTTCAATGAGAAAACGGGCGAATTTGTGTCTTTTCGTTCACATGAAGTCAGAAAACCCAACCTATGAATCAAACTTGATTTGAAGCTTTCGTGACTGCAGGAATCTATACTATTTCTTTCTTTCGGTAAAGTCACGTAGGTATAAAATTAAATAAATGAATACAACATGTACTTGTATTTATACTAAAGTAATACAAAAATGACTACAAAAGATTAGAAGTGAGTAGTTTTTCGAGATTTACGATTATACGGTAAATCACTTTCACGAATCAGGTCCCAAATGTCGTCTCCCATCCTGTTCTCGTTATACTGTCCTTGGTAGCGGCGTTCAAAGTCCAGTATATCCTGGTGGAAGCGCTCGCCTTGCTCCTCTGAGTACGCTCCCATGTTCTCCTTGAATTTATCAAGATGAGCATCAAGGATATGTACTTTGAGGGACATCCTACAGCCCATTGTGCCGTAGTTCTTCACCAGAGTCTCAACCAGCTCCACATAGTTTTCAACCTGTGATTGCCCAGGAAGCTACGAACCACTGCGACAAAGCTGTTCCAAGCCGCTTTCTCCTTACTCGTGAGCTTCTTGGGGAATTCATTGCACTACAGGATATTTTTTATCTGTGGTCCGACAAAGACACCGGCTTTGACCTTTGCCTCAGACAGCTTAGGGAAGAAGTCTTGAAGGTACTTGAAGGTTGCCGACTCCTTATCTACAGCTCTGACAAATTGTTTCATGAGGCCCAATTTGATGTGCAGTGGTGGCATCAGCACCTTCCGGGGGTCCACCAGTGGCTCCCACTTGACATTGTTCCTCTCCACAGAGAACTCGGTCCGCTGTGGCCAGTCCCGCCTGTGGAAGTGCGCCTTGGTGTCTAAATCTTTTCTAGTCATTTTTGTATTACTTTAGTGGAAATACATGTTAATTTTGATTCATGTGTTGTTTTTTCTGACTTTATGTGAACGTAAAGACACAAATTCGCCCGTTTTCTAATTGAAAATAGTTACATTTCTAAATATCACTGTCCTGGTCACAAAATCAGAGTTTGTGGTGAATAATAGCCATTTCTATACTTTTGAGGCATAAGCAATTACGAAATAACACTTACTACCCAGGAAACAAAAATAAAATTGTTACACAATGTTATAAAAAAAAACTGCCACTCACCACTACGCACTGCCACGGTGCCACCTACTACCACCCACCACTCACCATTACGCACTGCTACCCACTAAACCACCCACCCCTAAACACTGCCACCCACTAAACCACCCACCCCTACACACTGCCACCTACTTCCACCCACCAAACACCACTACTCACGCCCACCCACCACCCACTGATAGAAGGCGCTACTGCCCTTCAATACCCAGCAACACCGACAACGTCATCACCACCACCACCTATGAGAGTAACCCACCCACAAACACCCAGTGTTACAAAACCCACTACCCCCAACCACCATTCAACCAAACCTCACAACGAACACCTCACCAACAACTCACCTACAACTCACCGGTCTCCACCACCAACCCAGCAATCCCTCACCACCACCACCAACAACTTCGCCACCCACCCATCCCGAGCCCCATACCCCGCGCCAGCATCACCCCCCCACCGCTCTCTCCCCTCCCCAACTCAACCCACCCACACAAACTCCCCCCCCACCCCCCACTCCCTCCCCCAACTCAACCCACCCACACAAACTCCCCCCCCCACTCACACTCAACCCACCCACACAAACTCCCCCCCCCCCACTCCCCTCCCCCCCACTCAACCCACCCACACAAACTCCCCCCCCCCACTCACACTCAACCCACCCACACAAACTCCCCCCCCCACTCCCCTCCCCCCCACTCAACCCACCCACACAAACTCCCCCCCCCACTCCCCCCTCCCCACTCAACCCACCCACACAAACTCCCCCCCCCAACAACCCACCCACACAAACTCCCCACCCACCCCCCACTCACACTCAACCCACCCACACAAACTCCCCCCACCCCCCCCCAACAACCCACCCACACAAACTCCCCCCCACCCCCCCACTCACACTCAACCCACACAAACTCCCCCCCCACCCCCCCCACTCACACTCAACCCACCCACACAAACTCCCCCCCACCCCCCTCCCCCCCACTCAACCCACCCACACAAACTCCCGCCCCCCCCCAACAACCCACCCACACAAACTCCCTCCCACCCCCCCCCCACTCACACTCAACCCACCCACACAAACTCCCCCCCCACCCCACTCACACTCAACCCACCCACACAAACTCCCCCCCCCCCCACTCCCCTCCCCCCACTCAACCCACCCACACAAACTCCCCCCCCCACTCCCAAATTCAACCCACCCACACAAACTCCCCCCCACCCCCCTCCAACTCAACCCACCCACACAAACTCCCCACCCACTCCCCCACTCATCCCACCCACACAAATTCCCCCCCCACTCAACCCACCCACACAAACTCCCCCCACTCCCCCCACCCCCCACCTCAACCCACCCACACAAACTCCCCCCACCCTCAACTCAACCCACCCACACAACTCCCCCTTCCACCCCCACCCCCCTCTCCGCGTGTCTCGCGGTCTCACGATCCTCAGCCACACACTCTGAGCGCCGTCTTCATAGCGCTGTTGTGGCGTCTGCCTCCTCCTCCTCCTGTTGTTGTTGTTTCTCTCTCTCTCGGTTTGCTGCCTTGCTCACTGACGTGTTATTGATTATTCGCGTCAATTGATTTCTAATTTGCCGCTTGGGGAAATGTCGTGGAGCCAATTGGAATTTCCGTGTGCGCTGTCGGCATCGTGGACTTATCCCATTCCGCAGTGTGCATGAACGAGTCCTCGTGTGCGGACCGAGGTGCCGATGTATGAGTGTATGAACACGTGTTGCATGAGTGGGTATCAGTGTATATGACTGTGTGCATACGTTCACGCATGTTTGGGGGGAGGGGGGGTATCGCAACTCTTAAGTACACGTGCGTTATGAGTATGAATGCGGTGCGTGTGTGCGTGTAAAGGGGCTTGGATGTTTACGCGTGACATCGCGATACGCATCTAGATGTGCATGTAATGTCCGCCGGGATGACAACGCTGAATTACAACGCGCGTGGCTCGGCTGTGTCGGAGAAGCTCCGAGCAGACACTTGTTGAAGACGGCGACCCGGGTTCGACACCGGGCCAGGGTGACGGCGGAGAGGACGATGGGACGACGCTTGCTGTGGCTGGCAGTTGCACTGGGAGGTCTTGCGCAATCGTCAGAGGTGAGTGCCGACAGCCGTGCGCACGTGGGGTGTGTGCGCACGTGGTGTGTGTGCGCACGTGGTGTGTGTACACGTGGTGTGTGTGTGCACGTGGTGTGTGTGTGCACGTGGTGTGTGTGCGCACGTGGTGTGTGCGCGCACGTGGTGTGTGCGCGCACGTGGTGTGTACTGACAACCCACACTGCACACACACACATATCCATACAATGCCAGGGCACTGGTCCGTGCACAGTGTTGTGATGCACCACGTGTACACGCGTGATTCAGAGATTCAGTTCTCACGCGATCTTTTGCGGAACGCTGCTCGGCTGGTTTCGAGTACTGTCGGTGATTTAGCGGCGTAAGGCACTACCACGAGAGTGCAAAGTACGCGCCTATCCATAATGACCAAATGTGTAGCTATCATTGTACCCTATATTCCTGTTGTCACGTGGACAGTTTCATAAGAACAGTTGACGGCATCGTCTCGCCGTTCCTTTCGATCCGTGTTTTCATTTGTAATTAAAACATCTTCCGGACCCCTCTGGCCGATATTAACCACCGCGTTAATAAATTACGGTTGTTAATCGATAGCCTGCAAAAACCGGTAACCGTTAATGATAATAATTGGTTACCCGTTTGTGCGAGTCTGGAGCAGTTGAAGCAAGGATTTGGTCGAGGCCGGTAATTGGTAACATTTTTATTGTTATTACTACACGCTTTCTATTAACTCACTCTGTCTGTTGTTGTTGTTATTGTCGTTGTATCCTCAAATCTTGTAACTCAATTTTAACCCACTTCCCAATGTGGTGTCGACTGCAAACTTGGTATACTTGTGTCATACTGATGACAATATTATATTCTATCATAAAAAAATAAAAAAAACATATTTTAAAACATTATTTTGTATATGTTATGTTTCGGCTTGGCTCAAATTGTCCACGGTAAACTGACATGGGCTGTAATTGCCCACGGCCCCTGACGTTATGGCAAGCTTCGGGGCCATTCCTGGAGTTGTCGAGTTCTTCCATTACTAGTAGGGTACATTTCATTAAAGCGTGTTTTTTTTTTTTTAAATATAACGTATCTCTCGTTGGCTCAGCGAGCAAAGCGAAGAGGTTGCAAGTCGTGCTGCCGATGGCGTGTGATGTTTGCGTGCTCACGCCGCTGCCTGGCAGAGGCTGACCTGCCCCAACGGGAGATGGGATTGCATCGACGCACCCTCCCTGGATCGCAAGTCCCGGGTGCTCAACAATGACGACTTCCTTTAGGTTTCGTTTCTCAGTTAAACGCTGGATAAATGTTCATTTTGCTCCACATCTCGAAACGTGTTGCAAACTAACCGGGTTTTTTTTATTCCTCTGGTTTTCTGCAACCGATTTGAACCACATTAATCACGTACATTCCTTCGTTACCCGCTCGACTACATTCACCATATACGTACTTGTACAACACGCCAAACATTAATTATTTACTTCCATCATGTTGCGTATAATCAATACGATATGTTTAATTTACAATTGGACATTTTACACAAATCAATAAACTCAACACATTCGACATCACTGCCTGTGGCCTTAAAAAAATTAGGAATATATTCTAGGCGACGTTTCGGGCAATGCCCCTTCACAGCACATCCTACCTGTCAACCCATGCGGTTTATCCGTATTCTTGTACAGGGAAATTGAGCCAAATGTGTTGTGTCAATTTGTTTGTGTTTCTCCCTTGTGATGGGACTTTGTAGGATGAACGTTGAGATTTATAAGGGCACGGGGTGACCAATAATGTCTGAATTGGTCTGTAATAAAAAGTAGGGCCACTGATAAGGGGTTGACAGGTAAGGCACATAGGGAAGCCCGAGACGAGAGTCAACGTTATTCATCGCTTATGTACAATAGCTTTCCAGTTTCAGAATTAAATGTGGTGCATACGCACACCTGTTAAGTGTTAATCACATACGCAAACGCGCACGTTGACAAACATCTGTTAAATGAGTGTTCGCATGTGCATACACACGTGCGTGCAAGAAGCTGATGGAGCGAGTGTCGAGTTTAGGTACCGTGCGCGTAAATTACTTTAATTGATGCTACTCCATAATCTGTCCTGACAGGTTGATAAATGTTATTTAAGTTTACAAGTATGTGTGTGTGTGTTCATGGGGGAGCGGTAGCGTAGCGGTTAGCACGCTGCACTACGAACCTGACGACCCAAGTTCAATTCTCGCGCACAGCTAACAGCAGTGATTGTTATATCAATCGGTCATGGGCCTCAAAATGAGTACCTGGTGCGGGGTGTAATCATCGTCACTAGGGAGACAAAGGCGGCCGGGCGTGGTTCTGGCCACCCACCCCCTCGTGTGCCGTGCCGGCCTTCATACGCGCTCGCTAACAGCACTTGCCCCAACAGTCTGTTCAGGCTATACGGGGGACCTTCGTCTTTTGTCATAGGTGTTTGCTAACGGCACTTGCCCCAACCCTGTGAAAGTCTGTGCGGGAGTGGGGATCTTTGTATTTGCCTTTGCCTTGTGTTCTGACAAACACAACACACTTCACCTGGAGAGCGTGCCCCGTAATTATGAGCAGGCTTCGAGCCCTCTGGGACTATGGGAGAGATCCGTGTTACAAACAAACGTCAAAGGGTAATAACAAATATGCAAAGCTGTAACCCAAAACACACGTTCAAAACAAACACGAAACAAATCGGCGCAAACGGGAGGCGCTCTTTAAATTGTTTAGTACAAGACTCGAGCTGCTGTTGATTACATAACAAAAACAACCTCTCGTATGCAATATTCCAAAATATATCGATCATTTCAAGCTCATGATATGCGCTGAAGCTCCCATGCCAATCGGCCATGCGAGTTGTTTGACCATACTCCGACGGCTTTGTTGAAGGCTTTGGGAGTGGCTGGCGCCGACTTCAGACACCGCTCGCCAAAGACGTTGACCACGTCCGGGAATTGAACTCAGCTCTACACGGTGGAAGGTGTGGGGGGGGGGGGGGTTCAAGTGTGCGGTGACTTAAAGGCCATCAAATCTGCCACGTGCTCCTCCAATCTCGGCAGCTGGCAGAAATGTCTCAGCCTCGCCGTGTCGCTCACCACTGGGGACGCCACCTCCAGCGGAGAATCCGAGTTCCAGTGCAAACATTCAGCGTCTAAGAGAAATAAATTAAAACATTTTTTTTATAAAATCAGCTTTCTCATTCTCACCATCCGCCTGCATCCACCCTCGTCTCGTCGGTTACTCAGTTACGGTGCCGTGATTTATAAATCTGCTTATACCACTTGCCCTGAACAGCTTCCTTCCCGTCTTTCACGCTGCCGCAATGCTTCATTCTAAACGAGGGACGTTCCATTTAACGCCGTGACCTTTACTCCTAAGGTCACGTTATCGTTACGCCATCCTGCCAGAGACATCTTCAATCGATCCACGCTTATTTATAAAGCGGTAAAACATAACACAACAAAGACGGCCGTCGTACTCGAGGTAGTTTATTTACTCCAGGTTGAAACTCTCGCGATATAAAATGAGCCTCACGTTCCCTCCCCGCCGCGCCGTTAATGCCAATATTGTTGTGGTATGTTGGTGGGTATTGCTGTTCACTCACGATGCGGTTGAAGTCTGTTCTCCGACGATCGGGTCCCTTCTCCTGCCTCCTCCTCTTCCTACTCCCCTTCCTCCTCCTCCTCCCTCCTCTCCTTCCCCCTCTTCGTCTTCCTCCTCTTGTTCTTGTTCTCACGACCTACCTGGATACTCCGCTCGGATAAGTCTCGAGCGCAATTGTTTCCACATACATAGCGAACAGCAATCGCGTTTCAAGCAGAAGTCGCGTACAGCACTGCACGCGATTTGCCCGATGCTGCGTTTGGGCAGACGATGCCACAAGCACAACACCTCCACACGAAAAGCGTTGATGCTGTGCTCTTAACAACAAACAACAGGCGACGTTTCAGGCAATGTCCCTTGCTATGAAGAAGGGCCATTGCTTGAAATGCCACCTCTGTATGTTGCGCGTACGTTGAACTTCTTTCGCACCGTACGTAGCCAACCGCGCTAATCGAAGGTGCGGCTGCAGGGGGAGGAGGTGGGACAACAAACTAAACCCAAAAATCAGTGGACTCTACAACATGTTTGCTGAGCAAAAACTCAATAATTGTTAGAGGGTCACATCTGGATTGCGCCACAGCGCCCGTGTAACTAGACGACTGGGATCAAAGTGATGGAATTGAGAGGCGCTGACGAGAGGGGTTTGGAATGATTTTGGGAAACTGAACTTGAAGGGAAGTTGGAGATTTCGACCCATCGACCCTAGCGAGGGAATGAAACGAGCGCCAACTTGTGTGACGTCAACACGGGGGTTGATTTTTGTCCACTGGCTCCTGCCATGGGAATGTGCAATTTTCACAAGTTCATGAAGAGTGACGTGGCATCATTATCTCTCTGACTTATTCATCTCAGACGTGACATGTTCATCTCCGCCTCATCCGAAATTACCTCTTCGCTTCCATGTCATTCATTGTTACCTCTTCACCTCATTCAATGTCCCTTCCTCATCTAAGCTCGTCTTTCATCACCTCCCCATCTTGTTGTGTCGATACGTGTATGTTTTCTTTAAAAAAATAAAACCTCGCGCGTAAGCTTCGTCTGTTAACGGAATCTGTAATCTGAACATGGCTGACATTTACACCATTGGAACCTCATTTGCCAGTAAAAATATAATAATTGTTTTTTTACCGTTCTATCTGGCAACAAAACTGACACCTTTTTTTTACAAGGAGTCATGTTTGCATAGACCACAATACCTGCAGCCATAATGCAAACAAAAACATAACTCTGATAAGGACAGTGCATATATTATCAGAGTTATGTTTTTTGGTTTGCATTATGACTACAGGTACTGTGGTCTATGCAAACATGACTCCTTGTAAAGAAAGGTGTCAGTTTTGTTGCCAGATAGAAGGGTAAAAAACCAATTATCATGGCTGACATTGTTGAAATGGCCTCTGTCTGGTTGGGGGTGTTGGGGGGGTCTCCATCAGGTCAGGTCAAGTCACGTGTGATCAGGTGAGGTGACCTGGCCGCTTACTTTCTGATATCCGTCTCTCAATCAGGTCTATTCTCACGCTGGGAGAGGTGCCATTGGCAATGCAAATTACACATCCCCCGAATCTGTATGTGCCCGATATCACCAGGTCTCAGAAGCTACGCAGGCTTTAGCTTGGCTAGTAATGGGACAGGATACTTGCCATGCAATATCAGATGTCAGAATTAGACACTGAAGGTATCCGATGTTGTAGCGCTTGGGATGCAAGTTGGCCACGAGATGGCATGGAGGAATTCTCCCCGTTTGTTGCAGCAAGCCAAACACAAACGAGTGAAATTTATACCAATCGAATTGGTATCATCATCATCATATCTTAAGTTGTTTATTCTTCTGCCTTCAATCTTCGCGCCTGCTTCGATGGAATCCAGGCCTGCCTCTCGCATGATGTGCTCACTGTACAAATTGAATAGGTAAGGAGACAGCGCACAGCCCTGACTTACTCCTTTGCCAATGTCAAATTATTGCGTCTCCCCATACTCCATTCCCATTTCCTTCATTGTAATCCACGTCAGTTCACGGCCCACACAATCAAACGCTTGGCTATAGTCAATGAAGCAGAGGCACCGCTGTTGCTGGGATTCGTTTGATCTTTCCATTCTACGTCTGACGTTTGCAATTTGTTCCCTTGCTCCCACTGGCGGAGCCAATGGGAGGGGGGGGGGCTGGGTGGCACGTGCCCCCCCAATGATCCGATCGAAATCCCTAATTTCGATCGGATCATTGGGGTTTATTAGTAATACATCGGCATTTTGCCACCCCCCACTGTGTAGCATATTATTACTGTGTGCCTAGGAACTCTATGAGATGATAGGACAATAGTCTGAGTCCATAATTGGCAATAAGTAACGGCAAAGCAGTTATAAGTGACTCATAGACTTGTGCGCAGTTGCGTAAACAGCACACGACTTCCCTGAAGGCATCAACACCTCCAGCGAGCGCGATGCCGATCACACAACGCGGTTCGAATTCGACCCTCGATCGATGACTGCGCCATCGCCGCACACGCGTCGAATAAAAAGCAAGGGACAACAAGTCCTTACTCACTAACAACTCCTTACTCACTAACAACTCCTTACTCACTAACAACTCCTCTATCATTTCTCATTGCTGGATGAGTTGCCCCCCCCCCTACCTGAAAATCCTGGCTCCGCCATTGCTAGTTCATCTCTTTTTCCCGAAGCCTCGCGTCAACACCCGCTAGTTCTCTTTCTACACAGCTCTCCATTCTATGTGTTGGATAATACTCTTGGGTTTTTTCGGTAAAGTCACGTAGGTAAAAAATAAAAGTAAAATTAATAAAAGTAACATTTAAAAATCACGACGTTTCGGAGGCAACACAAGCCTCCGTCTTCAGGTGGAACCGTCACAGCACGATTGCTGTATCAAGTAAAAAATGTATATATAATCTCTTCAGCAAAACATTGCTGGTATTGGCCATGAGAGCTACAGGATGGTTGTTAGACCATGCTCTGGGTCGCCTTTCTAACGTCGAGTTATGTATATATATACTGAATGCTCCCAGTCTCTGGGCCACTCGCCACTGGACCAGATCTGTTGCCACAAAACTGTGAGTATCTCAATAGCCTCATCTCCTGCTCCCTTGATGAGCTCAGTGGGATTGCCATCTCCTCCCCGGGGCTTTTTGTTGTTTGCGAGCTCCTCCAGGGCTTGGAGTACGTCACGCTCAATCACGGTAGGCGCTCGTTCGCACTCTCCCCCGTCAATGTGTTTAGTTAATGCAGCGGTCGGGAACCTATGGCTCAGCGAGCCATATATGGCTCTTCCGGTGACGGCATATGGCTCCCAGACAAATTTGAGTTGAAAAAATAATAAAAAAAAAAAATCAGTTTGGAACTGATTTTAAAATACTTGTGATATTTCTTAATAATACTGTGTCATTTTAAAGTAAACAGAAATTAGTTTTGAAGATAAATTTATCGGGTCACGGATCCCGTGACCAGAAGTCGCATTAAAAGTAAGACATATTTAATTTATTATACGTAAAAAATACTATATGGCTCTCAATGAAATATATTTAGAAATATTTGGCTTTTATGGCTCTCCCAGTCGAAAAGGTTCCCGACCCCTGAGTTAGTGCCTTCAACGTAGCTCATGCAGTCAGGTTCAACACGTGGCAGGCTTTCGGCGACCAATATTATTCATGATAAAGGTTTTTGGGGTTAGATCGCGTAAGTATGCATGTGTCGCTGAGCCTCCACCACCCGACACAGCCAATTAGTAAGGGGTTTGTCACGTAAAAACACGCCAATTAGTGACTACTTCAGCTTATACGGTGTCTCTGTGTATCCTCTACATCTGCCCTTTACTTCTTCCAGAAGATTCTTTCCCATGGTGTTCTTCATGCCACCTACTCTTGGCATACATCTGCCAGTGATATCTCTGATATTTGTGTTAAAGAGAGAGATCCCTCCTCGCACATCAGTGCAAGCTTCTCTAGAGCACTGTTATTTATCTCTCCGTGCGTGTCGCTGAAATTCTGCATTTAATTCCTTAATTTCTTGAGATTCCGCTCCGAAAGCTTTCATATATTTTGCCATTCCATCTGCTATCTCGATTGCTTATTGCGACGGCTGTTTGGCCTTTCTCTTGGCTTTTGGTGCTGCAGAGCTGTGGCACTCACGGTGGTATTCATGTCTTGCCAGAGTTCATCTGGGTCCATCAGATTCAATGCAGAACATTTGTTGCTGATGTCCATTGTGAATTGTGTCGGGATCTCGGAGACCTTAAACCTTCGAGGTATTTCAGGTTGTTTTTTTCAGTCTCTTGACGAGGGAGAGCTATAGCGACCTGGAAGGAGTGGCAACAATCGAAACTGGCTGAATTGATGAAGCACGCGTAGCATTGTTGTCGTATACAATGCGTTAAAAATAAAAACTTACCGCGTGATGAGTGCAACTTTTTACGTGATTATTGCGATCGATGCGTTTGTTTGACCACCTCTGAACGTTGTCACCCTTCTCGTGTGTTGTTGTTGTTTTTGTTGTTGTTTTGTTGTTGTTTGTTGTTGTCCCTTTCCAACGAGGGGGAGTGATCGTCTTAATTGGCGAGCGCCGAGTAAAATATCCTTAAACCACATGGTAACCTGCGTGGTTCTGTGTCTGTGTTAGGTGAAGAGTTCCCAAGACAATGCCACAGAGTCGCCCCACGACGGTAAGGTCTTGTGCTTGTGTACAATTACCCCTCTATATATATTTGTTTCACATTTAGTCTTTTCCCCCGATGAATTTCCTTTTTTTACGAAAACTCGCAGAGCAGTGAAACACGTGCGGCAGAGAACGGCTCAAACAAACAAAATTCATGAGACGCAGAATAAAATAACAATCCTTAAAGTCGCCTTTAATCCTTTATAGAGTATATAGTTAAGGTGGGGGGGGGTACACTCTCCCACACACTCTGCTATAAGACTTTCCATGAGAGTTAAACCAATATTTTGAATTCTTAGAGCCCGAATTTAGCCAAGTTACGATACGTGCAAAATGTTATTTCTCGTGATGGGATTTGTTGCGTAGCCGTTGGTAGCTCGGCTCTGACCATCAACTTTTTGCTACATTTCGGAGCCCAGTTTTTAATCACAGGTGTGACCTAAACCCAGATTCACAACCATGTTCTGAGTGGTGCCGGCTCCGTGCGAGCGAACCACGAGCCAACGCGGCTCTGCTCCGTGCTGGACTCCACTCCGGATTTTACTCTGCTCTTTACCAGATTGGATTTTTTATTTCTTCTTAACTACACTGTGTGTAATTGTTAGTATCGGCGTTTCCTGCAGTTTGTTTGGATTTAACATAGACTGTGAGTGTAATTATTGGCTTTTATCATCGGGTTTTTTTGCATTATATCTGTATTGCCAGTGTAATTGTCATATTTGTTGTCATTATTATCCTTTACTGTATTTAGATTGGATATTATCTATACTTGAGTGTCATTTTTATTTACAGCGCTTGGAGATATTTCGATATTAAAATAATATTCTTACAACCACCACGATTCATACATGGCCCTTTCATAAACATCATATCTGGCCGGGTGGCAGAATGGATCAAGGACCCGAGTTCAAATCCCGTGTTAGGGGTTCTGCAATATGAGTACCGTTCAGTACAAAATTAACAGCGGTTGTTTCATGGAGTGGCTGGACCCTGTCATGGAAATATGGAATTTCCACCACAGATATTTGCACAACACTCATGATATATTGTGTGTTTCATCAGTGTAATTCTTACCATAGACGGACAGCAGAGTCACATATTAGCATAGCTAAGCAAGGCCTGCAAGTTCTATTATCGGTCATTGCCTACAAGGATCGAGCTTTTACCCAGTCTGAAACATTCAGTTCAGCTGAATGCAGCTGTGCACACAAAGTTCTTGATTCACTGATTGCCTATTTTCCGCATAATTACATCGAGTGAAATAATTGAGGGCAAAGCCAATTATTTTATTTCCGTGGCTTGCTTTTGATTAATAATAGTAATAATAAAAATAAGAAATCAGAAATTGCGCGCGTGTGCTTTAGCTCCGAGATGAGGCTCTCGTGTAGGTTGTGGGAGCGGATGGACTCAGCGCTTCGTCAAAATCCACCGCGCAAATTTTGCAAACACAAGCGGTGAGTTCTCCCAACGAAAGCACCCGGGAAGGTTTCGATTTAAAGCTTTCGTGACTGCAGGGATTCATCTTCTTGGTTCTTTCGGTAAAGTCACGTAGAAGGGAAATAATAAAATAATAAAAATAAAACATAATAAAATTATTTTAAAGCTTTCGTGACTGCAGGGATTCATCTTCTTGGTTCTTTCGGTAAAGTCACGTAGAAGGGAAATAATAAAATAATAAAAATAAAACATAATAAAATTATTTTAAAGCTTTCGTGACTGCAGGGATTCATCAACTTGGTTCTTTCGGTAAAGTCACGTAGAAGGGAAATAATAAAATAATAAAAATAAAACATAATAAGATACAATTCTCACAACGTTTCGGCCACAACGCAAGCAGCCGTCCTCAGGTGAAGAACAGGTCTGTCGGAAAGACAGCGTCTGAATGAAAGACAGCGTCTGAATGAGACGCTGTCTTTCCGACAGACCTGTTCTTCACCGGAGGACGGCTGCTTGCGTTGTGGCCGAAACGTCGTGAGAATTGTATCTTATTATGTTAAATTTTTATTATTTTATTATTTCCTTTCTACGTGACTTTACCGAAAGAACCAAGAAGATGAACACCTGGGAAGGATTTATCCGAAGTGATTGTCGCCTTCATCTGAACATCGGGGTCGTGCTCATCTCTCGATTACAGCCAGTGGTGGAAACTCTACGCTCCTATGACGGAGGGTGGGGTGGGGGTTCAGATATATTCAATAGGAGGGCCGCTGTTGGCTACCACGATCAGCCCCAATAGGAGGGCCTCTGTTGACTACCACGATCAGCCGCTGAGTCACCCAGCTGGCTGACACCTGATTCGTCTTCATGAAGCGACATTTGCACGTTCAACATTGCGATTCTTCTCGGGCTGATCACGGCTAAATTAATATCCCGCACCCGCATTACAGTATCCGGTGTGTTCACGGTAGACGGATAAGCGCGCACGCTCGCGCCAATAGAGGGACACACACAAAGGGCAACCCTCCCTCATTCATCGGCCATAGGCTAGAGCAGTGGTCTTCACTCATTTTCAGAGGTGGGGCCCACTTTCGCCGATAAGCCATCATCACTGTGAGGGCCGCCACACATTTGAAACCATTGGGAGGTTGATTTGTTTACCTTTATTGTACTTTACACTCCTATCATGTTTCGTGTTGTTTGTTGTTGTAACATTCTTACCTGGCCCGACTGGATATCTGTGAAAAATTAGCTTAATAGCTAATCGGATTCCTCCAGTTTAAATACATATTCTAGATTCTTCTGATACATAAACGCTGCCACTCTTCGAGTTTCTGGTCAAAAGAAAGATGTAGAGCAGGCTCGAACAGTTGTATCCGCTGTAATAACCTCGTTTGCCCTGCATGCGATGTAGGAAATTTGTCATAATGTAAGTTATTTACCGGTGCGTGCCATGTTTATGCATCCAGCGTTAAATGAGGACGCCTCTTCCATTTGTAATGACAAGCGTTGCGGACAAACATGGCTTTGAATTGTCTCTCGTTTGTCTCATCCATGCGTCACTACTATTTATACGAGCTTTTATTTTCAAAGGGAATTTCAAAGTGCCCCCCCATATTCAAGTGATCGTCGGTCGATTGTTTGTTTGACACATCGCTGGAAATTCCGTGGTCGTTGTGGTTTGGACGATTCGGTCGTTAACAAGACAGCCGCTGTTGAGTGTCCATCAAATGGATGCTGTGCACTCGCTGGGTGGGGTTGTAGAATCACAACGATGATGACGATGCCAATGATGACGATGGCAATGATGATACTGATGGTGATCGCAGTGATGATGATGAAGGTCATGATATAGATGATGACAATGACTTATTATGATGATGGCAGTGATCACAAAGGCAATGATGATGCCAATCAATATGGTGACAGTGATATCGACAGTTGTGATGACGATACCTTGGATGAAGATGCCTTTTATGATGATGACAATAATGATGATGATGAAGGCGTAATGAAAAGCTGCACCAACGGTGGTTAATGCTTTGAACTTGTGATCTCATGGTTGGGGGCTCTGATTGCTCAACTAAGTGAGCTCCCAAGTTCAGGTCACGTGGTCTCCCTGCTCAAGCAAGCAATGAAGCATCACTCACCTCCATTGGCCGCCCCATGCCAATGGTGGAAATTCCACATTTCTATGGTGGGGGCCATTCACGGAATGGTTCTCGTTTTCTTGACCATTGGGCGATGAGTCGGCCCCAGCCTGATATTTACCTGCCAGCTTTCGGAATGTGAACGTAACTTGGTAACCACAGTGCCAGGCCAGTTACTGCACCATAAAGCAGCAGTGCTTTGAATTTCCATTACCATCACCGGGGGCTCCCTCACGGGCAGTGCAGCAAAATCCGTTGTTGTGCTGTACTTCTATGCTCCCGCATGTATGTGCCCACCACCCACTTACCAGCATGGTGAAGTATGTTCAAATAACCTCCACCGAGCGCATGGTGTGATGGGGAGATCCAAGGAAACGGCAGGGCAAGTGAACGCACACGTCCACATAGGTCACCGCCACAGTGAAGCTAACCCGAATACATCGTGGGGTTTCGTGTGGAGTTTCGCCGTCTTTGCGCTGAGCGAGCCCCATCGGGACTCGCTCAGCGGTTGTCCAGAAGCACGAATCTGACCGCAGCTGATGAACGCCTGAAGGTCATCATTATTCCGCTGAAACAGATGGTGCTGGAAAAAACAAACCCCCCCCCCCCCAATCAACATTGGTTTCGAAGGCCAATAGGCCGATGTACAAACACGAATGAAATGTTACTCTACGTGAAGGGGCCGGCTCCCTGCCACGCTCATTGTTGATCTCTTTGTTGGTGACATTCAACTAAAATGTTTTTCACTGAAGCGCCGAATGCGGCAATTAATCGACCGATCGGCAACGAAAACAAAACAGCGCTCGACCCCGGGGGGGGGAGGGTGGGGGGGGCTTAGGAATGTTGGTGGGGGGGGGGCCCATTCGTGCCTCGCTCGCGGATGGATCTGCGCTGTGTCGCTGTGTGCCGGGGCGAGTTCTGACTCGGCTGAAACATCCGAGCAGGAATTGTCTTGAGGGCAGGGGGGAAGTTGGCGGAGGGAAGAAATCCACTCGTGCCACGCCAATATTGCATTTTTGGAGTGGGAACTAAACCAAATAAACTCCATCGATAATTAATCACTTTGTGCTAATTGTGTGCAATTGTTAATCAAACGGCAGAGGCAGTGCCGGATTGTCCTCGTAGCAAAAGTAGCTACATATGTAGTAGCTACTACATATGTAGTAGCTACGGGCCACGCACTTTCAAGGGCCCTGCGCTAAATGCTTTCAAGCTATCAATTCCGCTTCAGCGATTCTGCACTTGCTCTATTACTCTAGTATTATATTGCCTTCAACTTTTATGAACGTCTGGGTGTTTAAGGTTAGCGATTTGTCGTATTATCTGGCTGTATAGTAAATGAAAATACAATTATTTTACTTTGCAAGTAAAAAATGTGTTTTTAATATTTGTGTTTTTTTATTTATTTAAGGCCCCTTTATAACAACATATGCCACAGGCCCCGCACCAGCTTAGTCCGGCACTGCGCAGAGGGTGCGGTGCCGGAATATCTTTGCCAACACCAGGGCTGGATCATGGTCCCGTGAGTCCTCTGGGCAAGTTTATTCTGGAGCCCCCCCCCCTTCGCTTGCCTATATTGGTGTCTTTCTTGCCTTCCTCCTCGCAAAATCATCCCCTAGATCGTCAAAATCTAGCTGCCTGACGAGTATTCTTAGGTTTTTTTCGGTAAAGTCACGTAGGTGAAAATTTTAAATTAATTTTCATTTTAGTTTTTTCGGTAAAGTCACGTAGGTAAAAAAATAAAAATTATTTTTAATTTTTTACCTACGTGACTTTAGCGAAAAAAACCTACGAATATGAATCCTTGCAGTCACGAAAGCTTCAAATCTAGAACTGTCTGACGAGGTCTGACTCCATTGACATGAGTGACAATCAGCTGAGACGTGTTAGGCAACATGCTACTCCGCAGCTCATTTTCTCTTCTGCCTAAAAGGGAAAATGTCCGCTCACCCTGGCAGTTTGTCGCTGGCAAAGTTAGAAACATCCCAAGGGCCACGAAAACATTGGGGAACACTGACTAGCAGATTAAGTGCCTGCAACGTCTCAAGCGATTTAGTTGGGCACTTCTCACCCTCAGAGTCAGACATGAAAGACTTGAATTGGATGAGTTCGTTGGCAAAGTTCATGTCCAGGTCTGATGGATATACAGCGGAGAGTGCATTTACCTTTTCCACTATGACATCACTGTTAGACACCTGATCTGACATCAACATAACTCCAAAGAGACTGGTAAAACGCTTGTAAGCGTCCAAGCAATGTTCAAGGCATGCCACTAGCTTATCAATGACCACATAAAAAATTTCTATTTTTAACTTCTCCCTCGCCTCAAGTGTCACACCTGGCTCTGAGCTCTCATCTGCGAATGTTTGGCATTTCCTCTTTCGCTGAAGATCGTGCTTATTTGACTGAGAGACACCTGTAACATTTAAGGCTGCCCTTTCAAAAGCCTCAAACTGGTCTCGCTGTCCCGCCACAAAATCCCTAAACGAAGACAAAAGCTGTGCTGCTACAGATATGTCAATGTCACTTGTATGTAGGTGCATGCTTGTAGCGTGGAACCGGTCAAGAATGACGTCTCAGAAATGTGCCATGAACACAATTCAATTTAGCACGTAGTCCAGCGGCCTCAATTCGAGTATCTCTTTTCTCATGATCAACTTTGCACACACCACCGAAGGCCTCTCTAATGTGGGTGTAATTTCTCCACACTGCCTTGGTTGACTCTGCCCGAGCACTCCACCGAGTACTGGACAGCGATTTTAATGTCAGTCTGACATTTGTCTTCCGAAAGACTTTCCCCCATCTGTGTGTGGATGAAGAGAAAAATGTGTACAGTGACTGCAACATGTTAAAAAAAACTCGTCCGCCTTTGGGCTAAGGTGTTAACACCAACTAAGTTAAGTTAACGCGCTGCGCAAGGCACAGACTCTATCAGAGATTTTTTTTTGTTTCAGGTGGGCCTGTAGCCCATTGTATTTTCCTGCCATGTTGCTTGCATTGTCACATGACTGACCTCTACAGTTTGAGTGGTCCAACGGAAGGCCCTCCACCATCAAAGTCACACAGTCTGCTCAACGTTTACCAGTGTGGCTCTCAATTGGCTCGAAGCCCAGGAATCGCTCCACCACGTTCCCGCTGCTGTTAACAAACCGGAATATGGACGTCAATTGGTCCACATGTGGCAGGTCTGGAGTGGAGTCAACAATTATTGAAACATATTTGGCATCCCGAATCTCATCTGCTATTGTTTGGCGAGTTTTCTGACCCATTAGCTCAGTGAGTTCTTCACATATTGTCGATGACAAATGTGACACTGTGCCTCTTCCTTTTCCACCAAACTTTTTTATATGTTCAGCTAAGAATGGGTCAAACTGTGATAGCAATTCTAGGATTCCAAGGAAATTACCGTTATGGGTTGACCCAAACCGTTCATCATCTCCCCTAAACGCAAGTCATCTTTCACCCAAGAACTTGATCACTGCTACAACTCTTTTCAAAATATCCCTCCAGTATTTACGTTCCCCATCAAGTTGATGCAATGAGATCTGCATCTACAGCACTGCTCTTTGTCCGCTGGTGCGAGTCAAGCATGCATGATCTGTATTATGCACTCTTTTCACGTTCTCCTATTTTTAAATCCTTTATATTAAGTTCCCTTGCTTGCTTGCTTGCGCGCTTACGACCGTGCAAATCTTTCGGTCGTTTTTTAACCCACTTCCCGTGATCCAATCGAGCTGACATTTTGCACACAGACTCGTTGTGTGTGACAATTTATTTTCGTGAAAAAAAATTTCCAACATTTTACACTTTTTAGGAAATATATATATTTAATTACCAATTGCTTAATGGTGGCAGGCAATCATCTGACCCATAGGTGGCAGCCATCTCAAGCCAGAGGACGAGAGGACTCTAGCCGCCCGTTTCAAAGACCAATGTGGGCTGGGTTGTGGCCCATTGAACACGTACTGTAATTTAAAGGATTTATAGTGAAAAACTTTGTTTTTACGGGTTAATTTTTTTCAGAGTGCTTCCAGTCACTAAACCCCTGACTAAAGCCACCGAGCTCGCTGGAGAACAGTTTGCATGCAAAATAGTGCACACACAACCTGTTGAGGGTGAGTACAGGAGCCACTGTCTAGAAACCTTCTGCCCATTTGGCAATATACAGTTCAGAAGTTCATTGTTGAAACTTCGAGTCTTTCCACCAAGCGCTCTATCTCGGACTGGAGCTGGGTATTTTTCACAGCGGTTTTGAAGGGGACTGCTCCTCTTTCAATAAGCCCTGACTTAACAATGTCACTGGAAGTGCTTTGCCATAATGCAGGGTCCGTGACCTCATAGCACCAGGAATGGCTTGGTGGCTGATTTGAATTCTTGTGAACTGCCCAACTGCTCCTGAGGTGTAAATGATGGTTCTTATATTATACCATCAGCTGTTGAGGGTTCACCTTCAAAGGATGGCTCTGGGAGAGTGACAACATTACTGGAAACTGAACTAGTGCTAGTTCCTTCCTCACAGCTGTCAATATTGCTGCTGTCATCATTATTACTATCAGAGGGTTTTTTTAAAGAAGTTGGCAATTAGTGGAACACTTTGAAGCAAAACTGCCTCTCTTCCTCCCCTTTCTTTATTGGCTTTCCTTTTGGAAGCACCATAACGTTTGTGGTCCATATTTCAGAACTAGTATGCTATTTATATGAATATATTTATAGCATATCTCAATACTTATTAAATAATAATTGAATTGATATATATTGACAACACCCTTCAAATGCTTTTGCTGGAAAATACAATAAAGTGTTAGTATTTTATAGTCTACTTGAACCTAAAGGCAGCTGTGAGTAGATGAAAAGAAAACATTTGAAACGCACATAAAAGAAAATAACCCTAACCCTTTAAAAAGATTGTTAGAAAATAGCCCTTGGGAGGGATTGTTAAAATAGCCTTTAAAAAGCCTTTTTAAAAAGCCTTTAAAGAGGCTGTTGTTTTAGAAAAATGTTTTTAAAATTCTCTTAATATATTACTGATGGCATACCAAGTAAGAAAACAGGCATCTGTATGTGGCTTTTCCTACCAAGACAAGTATCATAGACCTGCCTGACACAGAGAGAATTATGTTGCTTGAAATTCAAAAGATAACTTTTTTTTTCATTGGCTGAACAACCAACAAAGGTTTCTGATAAGTCAGTGAAATTACTTGGTGGAGACTCTGCACATAGGCCGCACCCCATCGATGGGGAGGGGAAAAAAGTCCTCGTAAGAACTGTCGACAATTTGCATGTCAACGTTAGCATTATCTACTTCCGTGGGTCTAAAAACAGACGGTCTATGGAAAAAAATGAATGGCATTTTCCCAAATCTTTAAGTATAGATTGGGTCTCTTATATATGCGTTAGTGTATGAAAAACGATAGCTTTTGGCATATATTTTTTAATGTTTCACAAAACCGCGGTGTATGTTTAATAATTGATTTGTCAACGGCTAACTAAGCTCTCAACAAACGACGAGCCCTCGGTCTCACTAGCTGGCTGTTTAGTGCAGCCAATTTGGTTGTAAGGGCAGCTGGCTGGCAAAAATAGCAGCTCGCTAACTAACTTCTGTTAACAAGCTGAATCATGTGGGCAACTAGCTAGAGGAAATGGGCAGCTAGCTAAAATAAAGAGATAGCTAGTGACGGTAAGTCAAATAACGAACGGCTTGCGATAATATGACGCCCTTCAAGCTGTCCTGTTATGCAGAATGAACTGACTTGTTGGTGAATATTGTACCACGTCACAGCGTATTGTAGCAGTGCCAACCAGTGGCTCAGCTGTACAGCAGCACTGCACTCCCCCAGGTGTTGCACTCGATGTGTGCACCGAGGGGCTGATGGGCCCTAGTGGCCAACTCACGGTTTAAGCACCGAGGGGCCTCACATTGTCAGGGCTGAGAGGTCCGGGGGCCCTAGTGGTGATCTCATGCTGTAAGCACCCAGGGGCCTCGTGGTCAGCTTGCACTGTGCGCACTGAGGTCCCTGGCCTTCAACTTCCATAGGAAGTCTTGGGCCACGCACCGCACGCGGCCTGAGGCTTGGAGGCCCCCTGGCAGTCCGAGTCCCCGGGGCACCGGCCCCACTGGCCCGGTCCATAATCCAGCCTTGGGCAACACCGCCGTTGCTGTTGTTGTAGCGGTCATGAGCGGAGTGGTCAAAGATTGTGACGGGGATGGGAAAATAATTGAGAAACAAGGCGAATGTAACGGTGAAGCCTACGCGCGCAATGATTCACCACCCTGGTCACTTCCAAGGATCAGTTCGTTTTTGTCTCATTTATGGCCTCTCATTAGCATTGTTTCAAATTGCTTTTCTGTCTGGTAGTTTTGTCTGCCCCGCTACCGTGAGCCTGAATGTAATATAAGCAAGCGATTTGTACCTAATTAGCATTAATAGAAAAACTCACGTCTAGATTACATACGCGCTTCGATGCATCTACCGCGAGCTTTGTGAGAATCGATATTAATTCGTAAAACGATGCATCGCTACCCGCCCAGTAAAAAAACAAGGCGAAGGCAACTGATTGATCGAATCGCCGCCCTGAATTTCGGCAACGGATTAAGGTTTGGGGGTTTTAGTCCATTGGTAAAGGCCTTCAAAATCATGGTCTCTGGGTGGAGAAAGACAACAACACCAACCCACCCATGGGACCGTTATTCCAGAGATTCGGCGAGAAGCGGCGGCCCTTTCGCGGGCTGATTGCGCGATGGGCGTTGTTTAAAAAAACTCATAATCGGAAAAACAACTTCTGATCTCTCAGTGATCACGCTCGCCTCTCCCAATCTTCTCGACCCCCCCACCACGCCACGGCCGGTGCCCCTCTCCACGCAGACGAGGGCTGCGTGGACTCGTGGTTGCAGCGGCACGGCGGCGCGCGGCGCTACTACGGCGGCGCCGTGGCCGTCACGGAGTCGGGCGACGCGTGCCTCAGCTGGAGCCTCTTCCCCGACTTTTCGCGGCGGTTCCCGCGGGGCGCCGGCCTCGGCGACCACAGCCGCTGCCGGAACCCCGACGGAGACGCCCGCCCGTGGTGCTTCCGACGCGAGCCCGGCGGCGTCGTGGGCTGGGCCTACTGCCGGTGCAACGACGGTGAGAGGCGGCCCCCACCAGAGGCGTAGCTGGGGGGGGGGCAGGGGGGTACACGTGTCCCCGGGTGCCAAGGCAAAGGGGCGCCAAGATGAGGCTTACAACGTCACATTATAATTTATTGCGGCGGGCGCAGCAGCCTGAAACTACTGCACAAATCTACACCTAAACCTAAAAGTTTATATATCCCGCCACACACAGCCGACATGTCATGTAATTACATTTTGGTATGTGATTAAACGGGGGGGGGGGGGGGGGGCGCCAATTTTATAGTTCGTCCCCGGGCGCAAAATATCCTAGCTACGCCACTGGCCCCCACCAACCCCCGGTCGCCTCACCGACGCGTGGAGGGGTTTCTCGCGTGCGCCGTCGGCTCGGGGAGCGCAAGATTAATGTGGGGGGGGGGGGGGGGGTTAATGTGAAACCAACTTCACCAAAGGAATATCAAGGGTTCATAGTCTTAGGTTTTTTTTGGTAAAGTCACGTAGGGAAAAATAAAAAATAAAAAAATTATATAAATAATAATAGAAATAAAATAATAAATAACGACGTTTCGGAGGCAACACAAGCTTCCTTCATCAGGTGTAAAAAAGGCACAGCAAAATAACTGTATTTTTACCTCCGTGACTTTACCGATAAAAACCTAGAGTATGAATCTTTGCTGTCACCAAATCTAGAATATCAAGGGCAAAGCAGAATAAGTACCGTGATTGTACGATTAACTCTTTTTGTTTATCACGCGTTCCACTTTGGCTGTCGCTGTGTATGTGAGTGTTTAATATCAAGCAGGTGTTGTTTGGGAGGCAGTATGGGGCGCCGCTGGTGGCGAGATATTAACTACCTCGCCTAGTATACAGGAGGTTGTGGCTTCGATCATGACCCAGTCGTCTGTAAATTAGGAGTTTTCATGTTCTCTCTTTCTCCCTGTGGTTGCGTGGATTTTTCTCCAGGTCCTTCGGTTTTTTCCTACACATTTGGACCCGACACGCGTTTAGACTATTCGGCTGCTATAAATATCTGCACGATAAGCCACTTCGTTGAGCTATCATTTGTGATGGCCAGGTGGCTTCTGAAAAAGAGCTCCATTGGCCCTTACCTGGTAAAATACAAATTATACAACGGGGGGGGGGGCCTTCAACAGGAGGTCTCAGCCCCCTCCAGCCACTACAGAGGTGGAGGGTTGCTTGTGTAGAGCCGACTTTGTCAGGGTACAAGACAACACGACGTGGATTCGCCAATGGTGTGAACGCAACCGCATGACACGGCACGTTGAGCTCATGAGGTGGCCAGGCGGCTCAGGGGAGGGCAGAGCGCTGAGATTTTCTCTCCGGGTCCTCCGGTTTTCCCCTCCACGTTTAGAAACGTGCATTGGGGTTTTATTTAGATTGTTTTGGTGCTAGAAATGTCCAAATGATGGGCCATTTTGTTGAGCTATCATTTGTGGCCAGGTCGCTTCTGAAACACATTCCTGCGGAGGGAGCTGGTAGGAACGTTGGGTTGCTCGGTCAATGGCCAGGGTCAACGGCGGCGTGGTGTATTCCGCAAATATGTCCGACTGTGAGGGCGGGCACAAGGCGGCGTGAGTAGGTTGAACGTTGAGTTTTATAAGGGCACCACGGGGTGACCAGCCCCTCCCCACCCTCCCCACCCAGCCCCTCCCCACCCTCTTCACCCAGCCCCTCCCCACCCTCCCCACCCAGCCCCTCCCCACCCAGCCCTCCCCACCGTCCCGTCCTTACCCAGCCCTTCCCCACCCACCCCTCTCCACCCAGCCCCACCCCTCCCATTTTTGGATGCACGACGGACGGACGGACACAATAATCCCCTGTGGGCTGGTGTAACCAAGAGGTTCCTACCAGTAAAATAAGTTAATACCTCGGTGAGCTTTGCCTGGTAGGATGTGTTATACTGGATAGTTTAGTTGTATTCTTTTGTGTTTGGGTAGTTTGCACTCCTATTGTGTTTGTGTTGTTTGTTGTTGTAACGTTCTGACCCCGTGCCTCCACTAGACAGCCGTGAAAAAGAGCTTCATGGCTCATCGGATTCCTTCTCAAGTATAAATAAATTTGCTGATTCTGAACATCATAATCTCAACTTGTATCAGGCTGCCGCTGCCCGATCCTGGCCAGCTGACTGAAACACTCAATAGACGATCAAAACATTTATGTTAATGTATTCTGTCATTAGCAATCTCTAATCCATAGTAAACAACAAAAAACCTCCAACACATTTTGGAATGTCGTTTACGTTATAAAAAAAACCTTGAGCAATCGGGATTCAACACACGTAAAGAGGAGGTGAATAACAGATCCTGGAAAGGGTAAACATAGATGAAGAATGAAGGCTGAGTGGAGGGTACTGCGATGTTCTGGGCTTGTGACGAGGACAAATGGTGGCCGGCTGAAACGGAAGGTGACGGAGGGAACCCTGGACAGACCAGGGACTGCCATCTGATGAGCTTCACAGCTTATCGGATTTCCGATTCCGAGGAACTGACTGGGCGTCACACATTGACCGCTGCGTGGGGTGGAAGCCATCTCAGCTGGGACGTCGCAGCGAGTGACAGACACCGAGAGATAGCGAGAAGTGGAGAGAGGCCACCGCAAGGAGATGTCGCTGAAGGAAACGGTCGCATCCCTGACGGCCCACAAAGCCTCAGGGCAGAGGAGACGGATCGGGAACTTGAGGCCCCCATCGTGGAGTCTGGAGGAGTCGGGCACCGAGCCACTGTGGGGGTCAGGGGCGGCGGCGTGGATGTGAACCGGACCCAAGCCACATGCTGCCACCACCACTGCCACTGCTGCCACCGCCGCCGCCGCTGCCACCACCGCCGCCGTGGTGCTCTGATCGACGTGTGGGCCGGGCGGCCTTTGAATGCGCTAAGAATGCCATTGAAGGGCGCCATTGAAGGGGGACGCACGTCAATTGTTCTTCTCGGCGACGGCCCCCGTCCACATTTATAACCCGGCGCGCTCCGTGCTGGCTAGAAGAAAAAAATCCGCATCCACGTATCTGTGGCATCCACAATGGGCCGTCTTTCTCTTTCCTTTTTCATTTTAAATGCAAAACAGAGCCTCTTTAACGCAGTCACAAAGGGGGGATATTTGTAAGGCTTAGGTTTGCCAGAAGGTCTTTGTAGTCACATGCGCGCGTGTGTGTGTGTCGAGGAGCGGTGGTGTAGCGGTTAGCGCGCTGCGCTATGAACCCGGTGACCCGAGTTCGACTCCGGCTCACGGCCACCAACACCAGCGACGATTGTCTGAACAGGTCCTAGGCCTCTCCCCTAGGTACGACTCGGTGTGGAAACATCGACATTGGGGAGACAAAAGCGGCCGGGCGTGGCGCTGGCCAACCAGCCTCTCGCGTGCTGTGCCGGCCTTCATAGGTGCTCGCTAACAGAACTTGCCCCAACAGTCTGCTTAGGCTGTACGGGGGACCTTTGTCTTTGTTGTATCGAGGAGCGGTCACGTCGTGGGAAGTTCGCTGCACGAGTATCACGGCGACCCGCGTTCCAATTCTCAGTCATCGCTTAAATCGGTGCCAACTGTCTGAACCAGTCCTCGGTTAGGTTGACTCAGCCATCAATGAGTACCCGGTAATTTATGTGAACATCAGCACCCGAGGAGACAGATTGTGGCCGAGAGTGGTGCTGGCCACACAGCACTTGACCCCATAGTCTACGGAGGCTACACTGGGTGGATCTTTACCTTGACGTGGTGTGCCTGTGCTGCATCATAAACACATTCCTCCTGCGGAGGGAGCTGGTCAGAACGTTGGGTTGCTCGGTCAATGGCCAGGGTCAACGGCGACGTGGTGTATTCCGCAAATATGCCCGACCTTGAGGGCGGGCACAAGCCGGCGTGAGTAGGTTAAACGTTGAGTTTTATAAGAGCACCACGGGGTGACCAGCCCCTCCCCACCCAGCCCCCACCCAGCCTCACCCTCCCCACCCAGCCCCTCTCCACCCTCCCCACCCAGCCCCTCCCCACCCTCCCCACCCAGCCCCATCCTCCCCACCCTCCCCTCCCTGGTGTAAGCAGGAGGTTCCTACCAGTAACATAGTGTGTCGGTGCAGCTGTGTAATCGTGTGTGTGTGTGCGCGCATTTATTACAAGTCAACATAGCCAGGCACCGTGGCGCACGCATGTGATTCGGCAATTTAGAGGCGAGGGTTCGCCTAACCTGACTAATTTTGTTTTTAATGAACATTGGTTGTGGAGGTGGAAAGGTGGGAGGGGTTTGGAGGGGCGTCCGGGTGGAAAGAACGACGGGAGCCGAGCCCAGAGAGCCGCGCGGCTCTTAGAGGATTCCTAGAATGGCTGAGCATGGCTCGGGTCTGCTTATCAAGCGGCGGTGGAAATGCAGCACGGTTGTCGGGGTGGTGGCGTAGCGGTTAACGTGCCACGCTATGAACCCGGCGACCCGAGTTCGATTCCCGCTCACGGCCAGCAACACCCAGTGACGATTACCTGAACCGGTCCTGGGCCTCCCCCAAGGTCGACTCAGCCTCAAATGAGCACCCGGTGCTCATTTGTACAGGCTATACCGGGGATCTTTGTCTTTGTAATTTTTTTTATTTATGGTGGTGGCGGTGGTGATGGCGTTGGTGGCGGGGGTTGTGTCCGCCCGTTGTGTTGCCAGGAGCGGTGCGGCTGGCCGGAGGGGCCACCGGCACGGAGGGGCACGTCGAGGTCTACTGGGCCGGGCGGTGGGGCACGGTGTGCGGCCGCGGCTGGGACTCGCGGCACGCCACCGTCGTGTGCCGTCAGCTCGGCCTCGGGTACTCACCAACATAGACACCAACATAGACACTCACTAGCAGAGCCACCAACATAGACACTCACTAACATAGACACCAACACAGACACTCACTGACATAGACACCCACTAACATAGACACTCACTAACAGAGACACCAACATAGACACTCACTAACATAGACACTCACTAACAGAGACACCAACATAGACACTCACTAACATAGACACTCACTAACATAGACACTCACTAACAGAGACACTCACTAACATAAACACTCACTAACAGAGACACTCACTAACATAGACACTCACTAACAGAGACACCCACTAACAGAGACACTCACTAACATAGACACTCACTAACAGAGACACTCACTAACAGAGACACCCACTAACAGAGACACTCACTAACATAGACACTCATTAACAGAGACACCCACTAACAGAGCCACTCACTAACAGAGACATGTATTACTCGTAGAGATAATCTCCAATGTAGAGCTTCACCGATATCGCTTGTGGCAGCGGGAATTCTAAACTCTCATGACAGGGCCCAGTGTCCCCGTAGGGCAGCGCCTGTTGACTTCGCACAATGTGAGATGACACTTTTTCTCAACCTCAGCGGGACGACGGGCTTCGTGGAAAGTTAGAATTTTTTAATGCGATGGACGAATCGTAAAAGCTACATCAGCGCGTCAAAGCGAATGGAACTTTTTTTTTCGGGCACGTAACCGGCAGTCACAATCGCGGTGATGCGGTGGCTTTTTTGTTCATTTATTTTCAACTCAACGCGAGCCCCCCGGGACACGAAACCGATCACGGGACAAGAATGTCGGGGGTCCACAGACATCCCGCAAACACCAGCCCCGAGATTGACGCGGCGGTGGCCGGGCTTGATGGAGGAGGAGGGGTCAGATTGGGCTCCCCCTTCATGGTGCCTGGTCCAAGTGTGTCTCTAGGGCAGTGGTCCTTCTTCCTCTTCATAAGCCGGGGGACATCACGCGTGCATGTCCCCCTGGCTGGTGTGAGACGCCATTTCTGGGGGGCGCAAGACACGGCCAAACTTTTTTTCAGGAGGTAAATAATCGAAAACACAAATTAAGTAGGGGCAAGTCAGTACAAACTGACTTTGTTTCAGCAAGCCTGTGTCTCTCTTCACAGAACCACTGCTCTAGGGGTCATCCTGCGTGGGGGTCACGGTAGTGCCCACGCACGACGCCAGGCTCGTGGTCCACGTGGCCCGCAAACTCGCCTGGGTCGCCCATCGCCGCTCGAGCGATTGACATAGCGCTACAATCTTGTCATTTTTTGTCGGTCGTTGCCAGGGAGAGGGGCATCGCGAGGAAGCGGGCTCGCTCCGGCCCCGGGCAGCGACTCGGGACGCGACTCGGGACGCGACCGCTCCGGCCACTGGCTGGGCCTGGCGTGCACGGGGGCCGAGTCGGCGCTGTCTCGCTGTCCGCGCGCCGCCGCCGGCGGCAGCAGGGGCACCACTGCCAGCTGCGGGCGCGCGGGGGACGCTGGCGTGGCCTGCGTGACGCGCAAAGGTGCAAGTGTGACGCGGAGGGTGTGACGCGTGGGGTGTGACGTGGGGGGTGTGACGCGTGGGGGGTGTGACGCGTGGGGGGTGTGACACGTGGGGGGTGTGACGCGGGGGGTGTGACACTGGGGGTGTGACGCGGGGGGGTGTGACACTGGGGGTGTGACGCGGGGGGTGTGACGCGGGGGGTGTGACGCGGGGGGTGTGACACTGGGGGGGTGACGCGGGGGGGGTGACGTTGGGTTGCGACGCGGCCCAAATGTCCTGGATTGGCGGAGACTGCCCCAGTTTCAGAACGGCTGC